>NC_136721.1:22816399-23416399 GCF_936440315.1 Barbus barbus
CAGGACATAACACACACACCTAACTTGGAAGCATGTTTGGTGGTTTTGGTTTATAACCCATGTTTAATACTACAGCTACACTTCCCCACACAAACACTCATTTCTGTATCATGGGAAAGTCTTTCCACTACCTGCTGGGCTTCTCTTGAGCTCAAATAAATCAAAGGGTGTGTGTGTGTGTGTTTGTGCCTGTGTTTCCAAAACCTTCTCCGCAGGGTTTTGTGTGCAGCCCAATAGTACCGGCAGGCGAAGCGGTGATGAATTTAACAGAAGGCCAAACAGAGGAAGATGAGCAGAGCAGTGCATGGGATCAGACTGTAGATTATCTGACGGTGAGTGTGGGTGAGTTGGTTTTTACCTTCAACCCTGGTGGACCGGGTCGACCTGGCTTGCCGTGTGATCCTGGGGGTCCCTACAGGAAATGAAACACAAACAATACACACATTAGGAATGAACAATTAAGCAAAACTGAATGCATTTAATAGTTCACGCTTATAGACAATAGAAACCGTTTATGCGCCCCTTGTGGCCATGCTCAGAATGCATCTGCATTGTGAAGTGCTTAATTTTGTCTAGTTTGATGGTTTTGCATTCATGTACTTGCGTACTTAAGTATGCTTTGGGCATTATGTGTGTTCAGTTTACAGTGAATGGATCTGAGATGAAATTGAAGATTGAAGAAATCTTCAGAAACTGAGACTGAAGTCAATTCTTAGCTCCAGTTGACTTTGACCTTTCATGCGACCCTGACCTTGTTCTTATTTTAAACGACTTCCCATCTGAGGTCAGAGGTCACAGTGAGGGTCAAGGTCAATGGGTGTCATTGGAGGGAAACAGTTCAGAAATAAGCCCAACAGATTAAGTGATACCATGCACGAAAACAAAACAAAAGCAATGCAAGTGTGTAAAAACAATAGTGTGTGTGCGTGCATGTGTGTCTGTGTCTGTATTAGGGCTGTGTATATAATATTTGAACATATTAACATTATAACATAATATTAAACACACAAGAATAAAAAGAACCAAGTCTCTGATTTGCACCCAGACATGCAATAAAATGTGATTCACTAAATTATTTTAACCAAACTGTCTAAATCAATAAACACACAAAATGCGGCTTTAAAAAAATGTTTTACATTACAATTTATTCATATATAAGGAGTGAATATGGAATGATTATGTTATGTTTTACAATTATAAAGTTTGGGGTTAGATAGTTTTTTCCCTTCAAAAGATGGATTAAACTGATCAAAAGCGACAGTAATGATATAATGTCAAAAGATTTCTGTTCTATTTCAAATAAATTCTGAACATTCTTTTTATCAAAGAATCCTGGGGGGGAAAAAATTTATCACCGTTTCCACAAAAATATGAAGCAGCACAACTGTTTTCAACATTAATAATAATCAGAAATGTTTCTTGAGCAGCAAATCAGCATATTAGAATGATTTCTGAAGGATCATGTGACACTGAAGACTGGAATTCAGCTTTGCTGCATTTTAAAATATATCCAAATGGAAAACAGTTATTTTAAATTATAATAATATTTCACAATATTACTGTTTTTACTGTATTTTGGGGCACCTAAATGCAGACTTGGTGACAATACGAGGCTTCTTAGCGGTGTACTAGGGAAAAGCAAAGATTGAGGAGAGTGCAAAGAAAGTGCAAACAGTTTAGGCTGACTTTACTGAAAGACTTCTTTGTTCTAACAAGCAAACACACACACACACACACACACACACACATTTATACAAATAACATACACATTTAACATGAAAACGGTACCGGCTGAACAAGGCCTAGCAGTCAGACTTTATAACACATGCTCTGCACACACACACACACACAACAGGTGCTTTGACGCATACACACTACATGTTGACAACAGTTGCTAAAGCATCACCTCGCACCCATACCATCCTGTCAACAAAGGTCAAAGTTCAAACAAAGTCTCATGGCTCTTTGACTGTGCTAGAAGATTCCTCACAAGGACTCTTTAGTCAAAGGAATAGACCACCCAAAAATTACAAATCATGTGTGTAAAATACTCTAAAATACAGCTCTAAAATAATTAAAATACAGCAGAAAATTTAAATTTAGTACCTGCTCACCTTAGAAGATCCCAAACATTTATTTTTGATATTTATTTTATTTACTACACTTAAAAAATGGCTTAAGACAAAACAATTAAGTGATCGCTGCCCTGAATTTTTATATGGAATATAATATGTGATATATTGCATGTGCATCTATCTATCTATCTATCTATCTATCTATCTATCTATCTATCTATCTATCTATCTATCTATCTATCTATCTATCTATCTATCTATCTATCTATCTATCTATCTATCTATCTATCTATCTATCTATCTATCTATTTATCTATCTATCCATCCATGCATTGTCCTTTTTTTTAATTGTACTTCTGTACCTTTTATATAACATAATCCTGCCCAGGGACTTTTTTTTATTATAATAAATTATTTATATAATAAATATTTACAAGATTTCTTATAAACATTTATAAGTATCAAATAATATTTGAAGTATTAATGTATACTGTGTATAACATTTATAAAATAAATCAATTTATAATATATTTGATACATATGCATATTAATAAAATAATAATTTTGTTAATATAAGTGATCTATAAAATAAATCAATATTTCTTAAAATGTCTTATGACAAATCAATTACATTATCACTGATCTGACTTTTATTTGCAAAATAACATATCACATGTTATATTCTATGTAATGTTGCACATATTGTAATGATATTGCGCATATTTTATTGTTACACATAATCTAATGATGGTGCATATATATATATATTTTTTTTTTTTTTGATGTTTTTGGTCAATTTTATATTACATCATCCAGCCCAGGGACTGCAAGTAATATTTTAGCAACAAATTATTTATTAATATCCACAGAATGTGTGATAAATATTTAAAATGACAAAAGTAATATTCCATTTATTACTATATTAACTGATGATGAATAATTAATATATTAATAATAATTAATAATATGCTATTGCTGTTAACATTATTATTATTATTACTGCAATTCTTAATACTTTAAAACTATGTGCATTTGTAGTCATGATATTGTAGCTCAATTAATATTTCATTAAATACACAAAAATGACAAAATAGGTAAACAGGAATAAGAAAGGGCAAATGAGTGAGTGTGAATGAGTCAGATGGACCGGGAGGGGCGGCTTGTGTATTGAGGTCAGATCGACCTGCTGACCAGACAAAACACAGATACACTGGAGTGAACAGTGTGTGACACTGCATTTTACACACTTCCTGTTTATACCTGGGGTCAAAGGTCAATGGCTCTTTTAGTCTAACACACACACACACACACACTCACCCGAGGTCCTCTCGACCCTGGCTGCCCTGGTTTCCCTGGAGGTCCCGGTATTCCCTACGAAACACAAGAGTGCTCTTATGAATCAAACACACACTGCACAAGTGTGCTAATAGTGCTGCAGGGCTCTGTTTAAAAACTAAACAGCAAAGAGGAAACAGGAAGTCATTCGAGGGAATTTCCTTTTTCTGATAATGAGCTATAGACTTACAGAAGACCTGTAGATCCTGAATCCCACTGTGTGTGTGTGCAGTGTGTGTTTATGCAAAGGTCCCTGTGGTCCTTTTCTGTAGCTTTGAAGGTATGTACCAATCCCACAATCCTGCAGGGCTCAGATTGCACAATTGGCTGGTTTTGTGCAGCTATTCTGGGTATCGTAAGTATGACAGCACTCAGACAAGAACATAAGAAATATTTAATAAAACAGTCTCTGATCTTTTAAAGGATCCATTTCAGTAAATAAGTACAAAACACAGAATCAATGATTTGTTTCTGTAAAATATTTAGTCAAATACTTAAAATTAAAAACAATATATTAACATTTTTTATAAAAGCAATAATATAAATCTTAAAATAAATAGTTATAAGTTTAATATTAGGTAAAATATTATATCTTTTATTAAATATACAGTTTTATAAAGTATTTTGTGAATAATGTATTAATGACTATTTATATATAACGATATTTAACGATATTTGTTTATAATATTTAAAGTTTTTATAATAATTTATAATATTTTACTGATTAATATAATTTTAGTTTTATAAATATAAATAAATGTATTTATATTTTATTTTTATAAATAAAATATATTTATTAATTTTTATATAAATCTACATTTATATTAATCAAACATAAAATATTGTATAAATGCATATTAATAGAATAAATATTTTATAATATAAATTATCTATAAAATAAATATTTCTAAAATATATTAGTAAAAATAATTTGTCTTCATAATATTTTAGCAAAATATATTTTTAGCAAAATACTTGAAATTAACATACTCGGAAATTAAATACAAAAATGATATTACATAACATAAAAATATCACATAAAAGTAAAATAGGTTATGAGTGCTATTTCTTGCTGATTGTTTTCTGTATTTCAGTATTTAAGTAACAAAAATTAAACATTTTAATTTACATGCCAACAAAGGCTGTTTGGCACAAAAAAACACCCTTTTAAGCTATTTCAGAGCATATTTTACATATCAAATATCTTTTTCATTAAATGTCCAAAAATATCATGATTATCCGGTAATTTCTCCCAGCTCTATGGCTGAAGCGGTATCATATGTATCAGCATAGTTGTTGAAACCGAAGATCAGTTGGGTTTTCTGTCCTGCACCCCCAGCGCAGCGCCACGCGGCACAGGATAAAAGCCTTCATTGAGAAGATGAGTGTGTGAGTGAGCTGCTGTGTGTTTATGTTAAGAATCTCAGAGCTCTAGAACTATGGCTCTGTTGATGGAGGCGGGGGGATGGGGCTTTCTCACCCACATACATGTACACACAGCCCCCCACAGCCACCCCGTCCTGAATGAACACCCAGATACTCCCATCATGCAACAGGGCTTTCAAACTGTGCTGCTTGAGTTCGCAGTATGCAATACTTTGTGCACAGTATGACACAAATGGCCTACAACATTTGCTACTGCATCTCACAAAGCAATGCAACTTCCATTTACAGTGTGCTGAGTGAATCTGAAATAATACAAGCAGCACTATTTATCTTTTTCCTTGACTTATTACTTAACTGACAAATTTTAAGATACTTTTGGATTAAAAATGCAAAGTAACATAAATATGCAACACATCAGGGTTAGTATTTTAACTAAAACTAGAACTATTAGAAACATTTTTATTCACTGAAAAAAAATGGAAATAAAATGACGACAAACTAAATAAAATGTTGACTTCACAACTAACTGAAATAGGTTTAAGTTGAAGCATTAAAATTACTAACTGGTAATAAATAAAAACTAAAAACTAAACTAAAACTAAAACTGAAATACAAATGAATTAAGCCTAAATAGTAATATTTAAAAAGACTAATTTGAATCACTACAATTATTAACTGGAAATTTAAATGAAACTAAAAAAATTAATAAATTAATCCCAAACAATAATATAAAAAATAATAATAATAATAATAAAAAAACACAAAATCTAATAACAAAACTATTTAAAAATATACTGAAACTAAAAAATTTTAAGTATTAATATTACACAAAAAAATACCAACATTAAACCAAAAACCTAAAGTATATTGAACCTAAATAGTAATTTTAAAAAAGACTAATAAAAACAAAAAAAGCACAATACGCAAACAAAATTACACTAAAATGAAAATAAAAACAAAAATGTTAATATTGCATGAAAAAAACTAAAGTTAAAAGTATATTAAACCTAGTAAATATAAAAATAGTACTATTTAAAAACAAAAAAGCACAATACACAAAACAAAACTACTAAACATTGTAGAAAAATAAAAATAAAAGTTAATATTATTAAAACATACAATAAAATATAAATATTACTAAAATAACATTGGACCATACAGTAGTGACAACAACAGGATAGCACTATTTGACCCTGTTTCATGCTAATTTTAAAAATTAGTAGGCAGTTAAAAGCACATACTGCACAGTATTTAGTAAGCAGTAGCATTCATTCTGAACAGAGCTTGTGAGCGTGACGCTAACTGTGTTTTTTGGGCTATTGTATGTTTAAGTAACGCTAAAGATAGTGGCTACAGCTCATTATCTTGGAGTAAACGGTGTACTGCAGCTCGGGGCTGGAAATAATAGCAGACTACGAGCGCGTGTGCACGTGTAATCGAGAGAATCGCCGGGTGTGCTCCTGCCGTTTTAGTCAAGTACCTGCTGAATGTGTCTTTATGGTGGATGATGGGGGCTTCTGGGTAATTATCCTGCGGTAATGACAGAGAACATTCTCTTGGGTGCTACACACACACACATACCTGTGAGTCAAAGGTTTACACAAAGGTAACCACAGTAATGTGCAGACATAAACAGACACAAGCTAAAATGGGTCATTGTTCAACATGTGGGCCGTTTTCTCAAGTTTAGTCAGCTATTTTGGAAAATGCCCTCTAGAGAGTCTGAGTATGATGTCATCACTAACTTTGAACATCCTTGTTAATTAAACTGTCCGCCGAGAGATTTGCTTGAAATCACTGTTTTTGTCCATATGTTGCTGCATCTACAGGACTGTAAAGATGTTGCAGTCCTACTGTTTAAACACGGCTGGCTCACATTTAGCACAGGACTTGTAATAAGTCACTTATCTTTATTTGTGTTTGGGTCACAGGTCAGGTGTTTGCTTTTGAAATTCAGTCTCTTAAAAGAGGTGGTTTCTGACTGGTCTGATTGAAATCCCATGCTTAGTTTTGCATGGATGGAACGGGATTCCCTGCTTGTAAAGTTCTGTGTGAGTGTCTGGGTGACTGATAAAATGTTCACTACTTCCCCTGACCTTTGACCCAGCTTTAAAAGCACATTGCTCAACGGCTTTCAAGAAAACACTAACATGAGAGAACGATAAATGCGCATGGAAACTATACAGGCATTACCGACACATTTTTGACCCTAAATTGATGATTGCGACACAAAAATACATGCAATATTGAGCCATTTCCATCCTTTAAGGCAAGGCAAGGCAAGGCAAGGCAAGTTTATTTATATAGCACATTTCATACACAGTGGTAATTCAAAGTGCTTTACATAAAAGAAAGTGAAATAGACATTAAAATCAATAAAAACATGGAAATAAGAATAATAAAAACAAGGAATTTTAAAATGATATAGAAAATGATTTAAAATAAATTTAAAGAAAATGATTATACATTAAGGAGTATCTGATCGACCTGGAAACTGCAGAACTGCGTTCTTGTAATCAGTCTAAATCAATATAAATCCAGCAATCACACATTTTTCTATTTTTACCAGCATCTGGTCAGTAAAACGTGATGTTTGTGCTTTTAGACATTTACAAAAGAATTTATAATGAAGTAAACATTTCCATTTGTACTTGAAAGCAACGTTTTATGAACTGTTCTGCAACCAACATACACTGGGGTCAGTAATATTTTTTTTTAATTAGCACTTTTAGTAAAGATGTATATAAGGTCACAAAAGCTTTTTATTTCAAAGGTTTTTCTTTGTATACAAACCTGAAAGAAATGAATCACAGTTTCCACTCAAATATTAAGCAGCACAACTATTTTCAACATTGATGATAATAATAATCAATGTTTCTTGAGCAGAAATCAGCATATCTGAATGATTTCTGAAGGATCATGTGACACTGAAGACTGGAGTAATGATGCTGAAAATTCAGCTTTGATCACAGGAACAAATTACCTTTGAAAATATATTCAAATTAAAAACACTTATTTTGAATTAAAATAATATTTCACATTATTTGCTGTATTTATGATGAAATAAATGCAGCCTTGGTGAGCATTAAAGACTTAAAAAAAATCGTATTTACTTATTTATTTGAATGGCAGTGTATATATATATCTCTTATCGCTGCAATTAAAAATAACATCTCATTAATCAATATGCACACTGTCCCTTTTAAAATGTCTTAACTAGGCATGACAAGTGATAAAACTATCCCTTCCATTTTAATGATTATTTGTCCTAACTGACCACAATGGCAACCGGCAAAAGTTAAGTGAAACCATTAGGAAACCATGGGAAATTTAGTCAGTCTGCTGGATTTCATTTGCGCTGTACCATGCAAGATAGTCCCGCCCACAAAGAAATTTCATTGGTCAAAACTCTTCCTCCACATTTAACTGAATCTGATTGGATGTTAATGTGTCGTGCAGCATTTCCTGCTTTCAGTGTGGACAAACAAAATATGAATTGGGAATTGTGCCTGGCATCTAAAGAAAAGAAAGACTGAGTGATATTGCCAAAAAGATTTCCTTTACCTTCTGTATATGTGTCACTATGGGAGGCATGAGTATTTATTTCTGCTCATGTGCCCATTTTTAGCAACAAACTCAAATTAATCCAACACACAAAGACACAAAAAATGCAGCTCTCTTACCATTTTCCCGGGATCTCCTTTTTGTCCGGGCGGTCCAGTCAGAAGCGAAAAGTATGTGGGCTCCGCTTCAAAGCTCTGGAAATCGTTGAAAGCCGGGAGAGTCACAGATTGGACGGTGAACCTTGGAGTGCTTGGTGTGACAGGTGTTTTCGGCTTATCAAGAATGACTTTGGGGGTTTCCAGAGTTTTTGGCAGTTTGTTTGGTGCGGCGGTTGTGAACAGAGTGGATTTGGGTGTCGGAAGGATTTTTTTAGGAGTAGGGTTTGGGGAGGCAGTGGATTTTGGGGTTGGGAGTGTAGTTTGGGGTGAGCGCTGGGTGCTGGTTTTGGGCTGGAGTGGCTTTTTGTTGGTTGGCGAGGGTCTTTTGGGGGCGGTCGGTTCTGGGTCGGATAACGGTTTCAAAATGCCATTGTGTTTCTTGTTAGGATTGACAGGTTGAGCGCCAGTAGAAGTGTTCTTTGTTGGGTTGATCTTGGTGGGCTTTGGCGCAAGAGTTGGTTTCTTTACCGTGGGTTTTACAGCTGTTGGTTTCGAAGGTTTCGGTGGCGTAGGTTTGAGATCAATTGTTTTTGAACTTCCACGTTTGGAAGAAGTCGGTCGAGCGATTGTGGGCTTTGGTCCGGAAGGCTTAGTTGCACTAAGCTTTGGAGACATTTTTCCTGGAGTGGGTTTGGATCCAGCTGGTTTTGCAGGGGTAAGCCAGGCCACTCGAGGCTTTGAGGCAGTCGGCTTGGGGCTTTTGGGTGTCCTGAGAGTAGGTTTGGGGGTGACAGACTTTAAATATCCCCAAGATAAAGGAGCTTCTAGTCCTGTTTGCATCAAGGAAAGCGGTGGAGGTGTGGTAGACATGGGTTTAGGTCGTACACCGTTACTCGTTCTCACTGCAGAAGACCCTCCTGCACCATTTATGGATGTCCAAAGGAAATTAGTGGGAGTGAAAGTGAAAGTGCGATTAGGTGGTAATGTGTGGGCCAATAGTGGTGGGGCGTGTCGGGACGGGAGGGGAAGTAGAGCAGGAGGCGCTGGCCTGTAGGTGTCATTTTCTCTGCACTGCCTGCGGATGGCGCTGCAGTAGTTCTGCTGCGCTTGTGCCGAGGGCACCACGTCAAACTGGCAAACCGCACCCTCGAAGGGTACCGTACCCGGAAGCAAAGCGCTAGTGCCGCCCAAGCGGAAAGTCCCGCGAGGGTTCAGACGTTCGGGAAGTACGGGGAGTTTCTGAGTAACTCCGCCATCGCTCTCCGAGCAGGGAGAGTGTAGGGTCACTGATTGGCCATTTAAAACGAAGGCTAGATGATGCCAGTGCCCGTCGTGGAGGTTGTATGGGAAAACCGCAGCATTCCCGGGGCCGGTGTGAAGCGTGAGCTTACCGGGTGAAATTTCCAGCCCGAGCTGAATCCGTTTCCCGGATAGGACGGAGAAGAGAAATGCTGAGTTTAAGCGGTGAGATCGGACGCTCAGGACGATAGTGCAGTTCCAGAAGAGTTCTGGTGGGAACACGGAGCGTGTCGCTGTGGTAACTCGTGCCCGTGTCGTGAGGATGACTCCAGAGTGGAGGGAGATAACGCCAGCTGGAACGGTGCGAGAACCGAGCTCAGCACGCAGAGCCAACCGCTGCAACACGTCCACATCTGCAACACAAAGCAAAAGACACCTTAATACACACTTGCACATATATAATATGACTGATATATAAAATAATATAAAAATTATATTAATATATATTTTTACACAATTAAATACATAAAAAATATGAAAGTATACAATTAAAAATTTAACATGAAATAAACGTATATACACACACCCATAAGAAGTAAATAAGTTTAAATATATTATATATAATAAGTAAACAAGTATATATACAGTATATATATATATATATATATATATACTTTTATTTTATATTATGTAATATTTGTATGCCATTAAAATATTATAAAGTACATATAATATAAACACACACGTGACCCTGGACCACAAAACCAGTCATAAGGGTTAATTTTTTTAAATTGGATTTATACATCATTTAAAGTTGCTCAAATTAAGTCCTTAACAATGCATATTACTAATCAAAAATTACATTTTGATATTTCACGGTACAAAATATCTTCATGGAACATGATCTTTACTTGGAAAATATTGGCTATTGCTACAAATATACCCGTGTGACTTATGACTGGTTTTGTGGTCCAGGTTCACATATACAGTACACACACACCTTATATATAATAAATAAATATATAAACTTTTACATTTACAGTGTACACACAAACACACACACACACACATACACACATACATACATATATATATATATATATATTGTATATACATATGTATATGTGTGTGTATATTTATGTATTTGTGTGTGTGTGTGTGTGTGTGTGTGTGTGTGTGTGTATATGTATATATATATATATATATATATAGCATCTATTTTGATTTAGATTTTTTTTTTAATAAAAAATTAATTGATAGATTTTGATTGCTTCCATTGTCCTCATTTGTAAGTCGCTTAGGATAAAAGCGTCTGCTAAATAACTAAATGTAAATGTAACATAAATGTAAATGCATCTAGATGACTAACACAGATGAACACATTAAAGCCATAAAACTTTCATTTTGATTTCATGGCATCTTGAGGAGATCGATGACTCCGCATTACATCATTTTAATGCGCTAATTCAGTTTTGTGCCATGTGTGTTAAATTCCAGCAGGGAAACATCCTCCGAGGCTAAAACGAAGCAACGAGTTAACAGCTGCATGTCTGTGTCTGATGCCAGAACTCTAGTGCTAAAAACTGGCTGTTGACAAGGAAAATTTGCGAACTTATCACAGTGAACTTGTGTATGTGTTTCACTTGGGTCAGCATTTGGCTTCACGAGGCCAGGACAGAGCCAAGCGTATGAGAACAACAGTAGAAAATACTTCATTCACACAATGGAGCTCTGTCTGAATGATGCATTTGATTGCGTAAATGAACGTGTGTTTGTGCTTCACATCAATATCATGAATCAATAGTCAGCAAAACCGTGAAGGACTATCAGTGCTGCGTGTTACTGTGTCATCATCAGATAATCAGTGTTGGCATAACATAATTTATAGGTGTAATTAGTCACATAGCATTTACAGCTAAAGTGACTAGCTCAAAAAAACATGTATTCAGAACTGAACATCGAAGAGTAGAGATGGTAGAATGGCAAATTGTGTATTTGCAAGAAGACTTGACTAATGGATCTGATTTGAGTGAGAGTGCACACACAAATTGGGTCAAACTTAATTAAACAGAGCGATTTATTTTATTGCTTCACTGTATTAAAAAATATCAGTGAATCAAAATCAAATAAATTTTAATATAAATATGCTATATATGATAAAATATATATTATATTATTTATTTATTGTCATTTAAAATAGGCTAAGCCAACTGATGAACTCCGTAAACTCTTGTTGCTGTCATGTGAACGGATCTTAATGCTGTGATCTTTGGTTTGATTTAATACATTTATCATAACTTTATTCCCAGGCCTTTTCATATGTGTGTTACTGTCTAGAGATCAGCATGAATCAGCAGTCAAGTGGGAACATGAGGTCATTTTTTCTATAAAACAGACATGCACTCACACACACACACACTCATTCATGTAATAGGGGTTATAGGACATGCTTTACTGAGGGAAAAGTGCTTGGAACTGAGAGACGTTTGGCAGGAGAAAAGGTAAATGTCGGGTAAGGAAACTCATACGTATGTGAGAGAGGTGTTTGAGTTTCATGAATCAGGGTTTAAAGTTTAATGTTGTAAAACTTTCCAAACTTAGTGGAAAGTGCAAGAACATGAAACTTTATCAAAAATCTAATAAATTGACCATTTCCACTGCAATCACACAAACGTAGCATGTTCATGAAGATAAAACTCATCTCTTACCTTCAAAGAGTACTTGGGTGAATCCAAAAGAAGTACAGTAAAGTAGAATACACAGAAGAAGAGCTCTCCTAGAGACACACAGAGAAAGGCAAAGTTACTCATTTGAATTTCCACTATTTTTGCGGCTAGCAGAGTTAAATGTTGAATCAGACCTTTACATAACAGAAGCCACTTGTCAAAACATCATCATTACAATGGAGGTACACATTTCAGGCTTCTTGCACTGGCCTCGACCCAAACAAGTGGAAAATTTTACTGGCAACACCATCTTTCCGGAGCGAGTTGAGCGAACCATCAAACCGATGGATGATGCCGGCCAGTTAAATGCATTTCCATGTTTATAGTCAATGAAAACATTGTGCGTGATTTCAGTTTATTTTCTTTCGTTTGGAAAATGGTCAAAATGTGCACACAAGTGTATACTTAAGAAGTACATTTAGAACAGCTTAATTGCTGTTACACAATGTGGACTAAATAAAATGAATTTCCCACAGTTGAGCATTTTACAAAAGCAACTTAACATATGAACGATGCATCAACTTTAAAATTCTGGCCAATGCTGATTATTGTCATGTTATAGCCGATAACTAATAAATAATCATAGTAAAACCCTAAAAATTATAATCAATCATTTTAGATGCTACAGTGAATCTAGCCACCTTTTTAAAAGAAATTGATATTCTATTCAGCGATTATGCATTAAAGTGACAGTAAAGATGTTTATAATATCGCAAAAGATTTCCATTTCAAATAAATGTTGTTCTTTTTAACTTTCCATTCATCAAAAGCCTGAAAATAATTAAGCAGCACAACTATTTTTAACACTGATAATAATCAGAAATGCAGTAAATCAGCATATTATATGATTTCTGAAGGATCATGTGACACTGAAGACTGGAGTAATGATCAGCTTTGCATCACAGAAATAAAGCAAAGGTAATCTATAAAATAATCTACACAAATATGCATTACAAAACCCCTAATATCGGTTTACCGTAGCAAACACCTCTTATACTACAGTCAAAACTGTTACACTTTATGTGTGACGGTACCACAAAGGAACCTCAGATTCAGTTTTTTGCCAGACTGACCCTGATGACCTATGACCCTTGAACCCTAACCTCTGATTTCACAGGCACATGAAAGAGGAAGTGACTTGCAGGGGAAGGATTTCAATTATGATTGGCAGGATAGACGGCGCGCTAAACCCCCACCGTGTCTGCGGACATGTTTGTGTGACTGAGAGCCTTCGCCTGACAGCTGCTTTAAACATTACCTGCTGACCACAAAACACACACTCTTTTATCTATCACACACACACACGATCCTAGACTCCCCCAGGATCCCGTACCTGAGTCAGGAAGTGAAGCGTCTCGCCGCAGAGTTTCTCAGCCAATCAGAACGACAGAAACACCGGCCAGTCTGACCTCACAGTTAGTAAGCCACCGCAAACAGACGAGTGAGAAACTGTGTGTGTGTGTGTCGCAGCTGAATGTGCTCTTTCTATTGTGTGTGCGCTGCAGAAAATGACTAATGTATGTGTCAAGCATCTCTTGAGTCTCATAAACACTGTGCGAGTGAATATTTGTATATTGCAATAACTGAACTTTTCTGTAGGAAATGTTGTATGAAAACCTGCATGAGAAAACAAGTTAAATTGAGCTGACAGCTTTACATCCCTCAGTGATGCAAAATATCCAATAACTCAAGTTATTATACAATAACCAAAGCAGATTTAGAAGATAAAGCTAATACAAGTGTGAGTCTGAGGGACTAACTTAGAGAAGCCTTTTTCCACCGTGCGATTAAAAATAAAAAAAGGTAATTGCAATGATTTATCTCACAATTCTGACTTTTAATTCACACAATTATGAATTTATATCTCAATATTCAGACCTTTTTTCAACTAAATTGGACAGAAAAAAGTCAAAACTGTGAGTTTAAATCTCGCAGTTCTGACTTTATTTCTTGCAACTCTGAGAGAAAAAAAAGAATTTGAGAAAGAACTGCAAGTAATAAACAGAGAACAGCAAGAAAAAAGTCAGAATTGTGGGATATAGATTTGAAATTGTGAGGGAAAAAGTCAAAATTGTGAGATAAAAAGTTGCAATTTCCTTTTTTACGTTAACAAGTTCCCATACAAACTTGACCAAAGGAGTCAGTAAAAACTTCCATTAGGAGATGATGCCAATTGGAAAAACAATCAAATCAAATGAATACACATTATAATTAGCTTATGTAAGATCATTATATAAGATTATTAGAAGTCTATTGCATTAGTAATTTAGCTCTCAGGTTTCCCTTTTCCAGGCCTACAAAGTTATTTAGTGAGTGGAATTTTCTCAATGGTAGCAACCACATGTACACACAAATGTGTAAACTCACACACACTAACACACGCTATGTACACAGACGACTAAAAAGCCCCATCCTTGCATACAACAACCCTTCTCTTTCTCTCTCTTACTTCATTAATAGGGGAGTGGAAAATTCCTTCCTTTCAGCACACAGTGATGGACATTGATGAGGAAGATCCTGACCCCTGCTATACAACACCCTCTCTCTCCATTTCACTCTAACATTTAGGGGAAATATACAAGTTTGTGTTCAAATCTGGACGTATTTAAGTATATATGTAGGATACGTGAACATATCTCTCACATTGATGCTCCTAAATGATTATATTCCTGTCAGGTAGTGAGTTGGTGCATTGTAGGGCGCACCCTGGCGGACCGTGGCGGAAGCGCAAGGGATCCGGTTACAGGACCGATCAGCGCCGTCAGAAAACAAACGAACAGCAGAAGAGACCGCACAAGATGCACTAAAGCAGAGGAACCGTGCAAATAATTATAAAACGGATAGTTGATTGGTTAATTTAGCGTTTCAGCTGTGCAAAAATACCCGACTCGTACAGACACCTGTTCACCAGCTACTGTGTGTATCACTGCGCACTTCGGTTCACACCTGAGGGACTAGATCTTTGAGCATAATAAAATAACGTTTAATGGAAAACTTATATGATATTATGTCTATAATTGAATAGTATCACCGCACTACAATTTCTGTTTCACATTCAAGTTTGCTGGAAGTTGTTCAAGCGCTTCACGTCCAGAACTGACTCATGGCCTTTTCCCCTAGTTTCGTTTTTCATTCATTTATTCATTAATTTTAAGACTTTTTCTAGCTTTTCTGCACCAGATGCGTGCAATGCATTTGGGTAGATATCATAAAATATGTAGTATAATGGTTGTCAGGATGGTATTTAAAACACCACAAACAAATAGCCTAAACAATGACCAAAGTCATAGAAAGCTCACTTCAAACGCTTCAGTACAAGCACAGTTAATACGTATAACCTCTAGAGTATTTTTTTTTTTTTTTTTACCCGTTTAAACGTTTGCTGGTTTCTTAGGTTCCATAAATCTCAGTTTATGATATAAACTCCTCGCGAACGTTCTATAATAGAATGTGGCATAAAACCTTCCTGGAACGTTCCTGAACCTCTCATTTTAATCTCTGTTTACATTGCATTACATCTAACTGTCCTGTCAGCTATCCTGAGACCTGAACAAGTTCATTCATTCATTCGTGACGCGTCCACGGTTGTGGGTGTGAGGAACGGAAGTCTTGTTTGTTTAGAATCACTTGTTCAGTGGCAAATACATCACAGTGAACTGAGGTGTCCAAAAAACCATCCAAGAATACCATGTTTCCACGAGCACCTCGAATACTCAACAGTCAAGAACCTAAAGCCGAACGATGTTCACGACATTAACGAAATAAACTACTTTTTTTAGATTTCCCTGCACTCGATTCTGAATCAACAGCGCGACCAGAGTAGTCCGATTCAACGAATCACAGGCACAAACAAAAACATTATCAATTTTGTTGAAATTGCTGATGTTTTTAAATGAATACATTAATTAAATGTTAACAGGTTTTGTTTATTTCAATATATAGGCCTGGTAAAAAAAAATAATTGGAATGCATGCAACACTAAATTAAAAAGTCATGATTTGTATTATAAATCTGAAGTAATGTAATTAAATAGTAATTTTATTTCTTTCTCAAATGCATTCAAAAGAAATGGAATCATATAGGAACCTGATTCGTTCATAAGAGTCGGGACTATTACCATCCGAATGTACTAAAAAAAGAAACAGCGAGAACGCTTCATACGGCTCCTCACTAGAGTTAGAAATGAACCCAGAGACCTGATCCACAGACAGTCAAGACCATATGCTCTATGCCTGTGCGCAAACGGTTCGTATTAAACTGACCTTGGAGTTCTTGCACCTCTCCAGAAACCTATGCCGCCTGCGCGTAACGATGGTAAAGAGCTGGCTCTTGCACATCTCTGCTGGTACACCTGGACCCTTTCAGTTAAAGATATGTTTCTGTTCAGTTCTGAACGCTGGCCAAGCTACACAGGTAGACCGGCGCGCACGAACAAGCGCCCATTCACCCGGCACCAACACACACAAACCAGCGCGCCCTGCGCAAACATCCAGCCACCAAGCGCTCTTTGTCCCCGGTGTTACCGGCGAAAGGAGGTGGCCGACCTGCGTGACTCTTGGTACCTGATATGAGGTAAAACTGAAACTTACTTTGCCACCAGACGAGAGGTTCTGCGGACTCTCCTTCGGGTCGCTAAATTCATTTGTATTCATTTGTCCCGGCAGTCAAAATCCTGATCCGTTAATCTGCGTGACTGCGTCGCTGCCCGAGAGCGCGAGCCGTCGTCTCATGCATCGGATAAACCGTGGTGCGAAATGAGCGCGATCTCCCACCGGTCTGCTGCGCGACACCACCATAAATCCCTCCCGTGGAGCGACGGGAATAATCCGCGGGCGATTCTGTCCGGTCCTGCCCGGGTGCTGTAGGCATTTATGCCGGGTTGGCAACGGCTACAGCGGCTACTGGATGTTTGGTGCTTGGGGGGTTTGAGGAGTCAGGAGTGGAAGTTTCATCCTTTTTCCTTTTTTAAATAGTAGTTTGGAGAGCAGCTGTGGCGAGCGCCGGGTGTCGGGTTTCACGGCCGCCGTACATAACGCCCCTTGTGGGAGGGCACACCGGGGCACCTAGCTCCTGCCAAGGTTAGACTACCAGTGGGCTTTTCACACTTCAAGATGTTAACCCAGGGTCAATTTTAAGACAGGATTAACTCTGGACCGCCTTGTTCCAGGTTGCAGACTGTTTATGTTTTGTATTTCAGAATTGCTTTATTGGTTTAGGCAAAGCACTAGCAAGCACAAAGATTGTTTTTTTCATGCACTGGTTTTTCATGTGACTGTACAAATCTCATGAATATTTAATGAGGCAATCACTGAGGCAGTTTATGATTGGATGTCTGTTGCTAAACAGCTTGATTTAACATCCTAGGTTTACACTGTTTCAGATTCTACACGTTTGGGATAATGATGCTATAACTTCTTGAGCAGGGCTTCATAACGGGTTCAAAAAGGTGCTGAAATTTTTTACTTTCTTAAAGTCTGAAGTCCTGGCTGCTCCCTGCAGAGCTCTCAAACGTGCTCTGTGCTAAATAATTTAAACATGAAGAATTACAGAAAACATTTTAAGGCATTCTGACTTTCTGTATGGCTTGTTCAGAGGAGAAACAAGGCTGAAAATGTACTGCGTAAAGCATTTCCTCTAATTATGTGCATTTTGGATGCGTAACCACCACTTAAACCTGACAATTTGCCATGGATATTTAGCAGCGTGAATTTAGAGCTTATTTACCTCGCTGTAAAGATACAGATTCTGATCTAAATATGGGCCACACACGCCCACATCCAGACCAGGAACGTCCCGCCCTGTAAACGCGAGCGTATTTAAGTACACATTTCTCCTGTACCTCTGGCCATCAGCAAGAGTGTGTTTTTCCCTCCATCAATCACTTGATAGTCTTTCATCTTCATGCTTGACGTCAGCATCAGATTAGCGTTTGGTTGTGTACGTCACTGATGATAGTGAATGATAGTGAAGACTTATATTGTTAGAAAAGATTTTCTAACAATATAAGATAAATGCTGTTCTTTTTAACTTTTTATTCATCAAATAATTCTGAAAAAAAGTGTCACAGGTTCCCAAAAACATTAAGCAGCACATCTGTTTTCAACATTGATTTGATTGAACTTTTTTAAATAAATAAATAAATATATATATATATAAATTCTAAAACCACACTAATTCCATTCAAGCGAACCTCAAACTCAGTTTTATCAACAGCGAGAGATTGTGCATGTGTGTGAAACAAAGAAACAGATTACTTTCCTGAAATGAAGCGTGAATTAACTGTTTTGGCTTCTTTTCTGTGTTTTTGTCCAATCTGTCATTACTGTGGCATGAGTGTAGCTTTTGCATTCCAACATCTGTGTATCATTCTCTCTTTCACTGTTATTCATGTATCAGAGAATGTTAAGGCTATGTCTACAAATGAGGCTAATTTGTCCTGCTAATCCTGTTTATGAACTAATCCATCATCTCACAGGAGTTTCCCAGAGCTCAGGCCCTACAGAACCTATAGCACCACAGTTCAAAGGTCACTGGACGGCTTCAGGCTCAAACATGGCTGGAATACTGCATACTGTGAAGTCTACTATTTGGGGTCAGTAAGATTTTTTATTATTAATAATATTTTTGTTAAGCAAGGATGCATTAAATAGATTTTTTTTTTTAAAGTGACAGTAAAAGGCATTTATAATTACAAAAATTCAAATAAACACTGCTCTTGCTCTATTCATCAAAGAATCCTGAAAAATATATCACGTTTTCCACAAAAATGTGAAGGAGCACAACTTTTTTTTTCAACATTCATAATAATAAGAAATGTTTTTGAGCAGCAAATCAGCATATTAGAATGATTTCTGAAGGATCATGTGACACTGAAGACCGGAGTAATGATGCTGAAAATTCAGCTTTGATCATTTAAAAATATATTCAAGTAGAAAAAAGCCATTTTTAAACAGTAAATACTAATGCAATAAATATTATTTGCATGTAAGTCCATCCAGTTATCTAATCAATTGTTTACTTTTTTTTAGTTATTACGGTACAGTGGGAATGTAAAGTCAAGTCAAACATGTACGCATGCGTTGTGCATCCAATGCGGCGCCCTCTGTTGTATATTTACATTTATGCATTTAGCAGATGCTTTTATCCAAAGCAACTTACATTGCATTCAAGTGACAGTTTTTACATTTTATCAGCTCTTGCTTTCCCTGGGAATCGAACCCATGACCTTGGCGTTGCTAGCGCCTGCTCTACTATTTGAGCTACAGGAAAGCCTATATGTATATATTACATAGTTTGGCAAATGTAGGTCATCACAAACATAGAGAAAATGTACATAATGCACACACTAGTACAAGGAAAGGAAGGGACGCGTGGCCAAGTATGGTATTGAGGGTGGAGAGAGCGCTGGACATTCACTCCCCCCACCTACAATCCCTGCTGGACCTGAGTCTCGAACCCGCAACCTTTGGGTTATAAGTCCGACTCTCTATCCATTAGGCCACGACTGGCCCCAAAAAGTATGCTAGTAAGCTATTCCAAACATAACACACTGTAGAAGTGATATGGAAGCTTCCGCTTCCAAAAAAAAAAAAAAAAAGTATGAATTGTGAGATAAAAAGGCTGCAATTACCTTTTTTATTATTTTTTTAAAATTCTGTTCTTTTGAGCTTTCTATTCATCAAAGAATAAAACAAGTAAATTTTAATTTTAAAGAGATATAAAGTCAGGATTGCAAACGGCAAAAAAATGTAAAATTAAAAAAATAATAATTTATATATCGCTATCATGACATTTTTTCTCAGAATTCTGAGTTTATACAGTATCTTGCAATCCACTTTTTTTCAGAAGTAAAAGGGAAAATTGTGAGATTAAAAAAGTCTCCTTTTCTATATTTTTTATTTAGTGGCAGAAACAAGCTTCCATAGTGATTTGTATCCTGCTAAATATTTTGCAAAGTGGTGTAGAGCTATTGTCTTATTCTGAGCATAAGATCCACCTGTAGCTCATCTACACATCTTCTGCCTCAGGCTACACACACACACTTCGAAAGCAGATACACACACGCTGTTGTCCAGGACACATACTTAAAGTCTCTAAATTGTGTGCTTTACACTTAGTTCCTCCTCCTGTGTTTCAATCAGGGTTTTATTCAGTGTTGCGCTAAAATTACAGCCTAGCTTGTGTGCATCATTGTGTGTGTGTGTGTGTGTGTGTGTGTGTGTGTGCTTTAGTGTACCACCCAGATTGCTTTGATTATGCTCATGCTGACCCAAAGCTTTAATTACAGTCCAAACCAAATGATCCCAACACTCCACAAATAACCTGGGCCAGACCAGATCAAACGCTCGACAAGCTCACACACCATCATTAAGCAGGACACGCCCCTAAGTCTGCTGTGCCACGCCCTGAGCCAATCGCAGAGTGGCATCCGTGGAAAAGAAAACATGAAATAACTCATAATACTCAAACTAACAAACGATGGAAAGTCTTTTCCACAAACGACCAAATAATGATCCATGCTCAGCAAAAAGCAGCCTCAAATGACTTCAAGCTTCATAATAATCTAAATTCAATCAACCAATGATAAATTTTCCCATTTTCAAGAGTTTTGAAATCTTCAGTATGTGCAAAAGCGTAGTGCAAAAATTCAATATGTGCAAAAACGTAGGGTTAAATATAGCGAGAGAGAGAGAGAGAGAAAGAAAGAATGGTGTTTGCCCATGCACAATAGAAATAGCTTGCTTTAGTAAACACCACTAATGAGAAAGTTAATAAATGAGAAGTGGCTTGTTGACCACAGCTTTGGTCAGTTATCTGTTGGATTTGTGTGTATGCGGTGTTTAATCAGCTGTGTTTCAGTGCTGACCACAGATCATCAGGATAATAGAGGTATAAATTACACTAATTGGTCTGGCAGATGCTTTCCTACTATTCTTATTGTACTGAACACAAATGAATCATTTAGTGAGTTCGGTAGCAGCAGGTAAATTACCTGATTAAAGCACACAGCAAAATCTATGGGTGCCAAAATGAACATGGAGCTGGAAGGATCTCATTAATCTAAAGACTATAAAAAGCATCACGGATATCAATGCAGGAGATATGAATGTCAAGATCATTAATTCATAAATGTTCTTTATATATCTAGTACAGAGAAAGTCTCTACACAGGACAGAAAAATCATCAAATAAATGGTTTCTTCAAGACAGCAGATAAAATAAAGACTCATGCTGAATACTCTTGCTTCCTAAGATTAAAAAAAAACAAAACAAGTTCATCTCAAATGATCTGAGCTCCTATCAACATCAGCATTTTATTTATTTTCAATGTTTATTCTTAAAGAAAAGGTTTACTGTTGATTTTATCATGCAGGATATAGGGGGAATAATACATTTTATGAATAAAAATTGTTATTAATAATAATGATATAAATAATAAAATTAAGCATAAATAATAATAATTATGTTAATATTTAATAAAATTATAAATAATAACAAGTCAATAAATTATATTATATAATAATAATAAATTAATAATAATACAGTACAATATAATTCAATTGTACTTTATTGTACAATACAATTGTTTTTATTATTTAAATATTATAATTCTATTAAACAATAAAATTATTAATATTTATGCTTTTGCTTTTAAACGGTAAACTCTGTACATGAAAAACTGCAGGGAGACCTTAAAGTTTCTCTTTTGTTGACAACACATTTATAAATGTTTCTCATTACAAAATTAAAAACACACACACACACACACACACACACACACACAGACACACACACACACACACACACACACACACACAAATCATACTAATGACTTTTTTAAGTCAAACTGTGTTTTTGCCCAAAAGATGACAAGTGTTCTTAGTCATTATTTACTAGAAAAAAAAATATTTGAGATGTCATTCACAGCATAAACCCTAAGAAAAATTCAAAACTAAGCTAAAGTAATATTTATGCTTGCTTTAGCAAACACCACTAAAAAAATGAAAACAGTGAGAAAAAGGAAATATAAAAAAGGCACAAAAAAGTGAAAGCAAAAGGAAGTAAAGCACTAGGTTAGACAGCAGGGCCTCCGCCCTTTAACATTGATTTCTAGTGTTTAAGAGAAACACACACACACACACACACACGCGTACAAGCATGTGCAGAAACACAAATATCCACATAAGAACACACTTTCACTCCAAAAACACACATGCTATACCCCACCCTGACAAACACACACATATAGATGTGCCCATGCTGCAATCACACACACACACACACACACACACACATACATGCACATACACCCACAGGCATTTCAAAGTGTGGTGCTCGAAACCAAAGTGTGGTTGCGTGCACAGCAATAATCACCAACCTGCTCTCTCATAACACCACCAGAATAACCTACACACATGATTTCCTCGGTCTTCACAGCACTAGAATAACCAAGACACACACACACACGACACACATGCACTGCAGACATGTAATGTTGTACTCAATCAGAGCTCTATGAATAAAGTCAGCATGAACACGCAAGTATAAACAGTGTTCTATATTTTGAGCTGAAGGCGGAAATGCAAACCTCACAGTAATGCGATATCACAGCATAATGAGACTTATGATTATTTTAATCATACTGTTATGAGGTAAACAGAGCGAGCGCAGCATCTGAACATGGCCCAGATGGGTGTTCACAGATTCTTATGTTTATGTGCGATTTGACTCGTTTTGCTTCATTTTAGAGAAGACTCCTTCGATTTTAGATGGAGAATGTGCTCAGGGAAAAAAAATATTGCTTGAAGTTGCACTTCCATTGTTTCTCAGTTGCAAACCAACTTTGTTTCTCCTAAAATTCCTGAGGAGAATTAAAAATAGAAGCATTGCAAACCATTGTTGTTCTCGGTTTTGTCTCATTTAACCCTTTGAAGCCTACTTTAAAACATTCTGTCATCTGATTGATAGTTTACATTTTTTTTACAGAGTAAAAGGCCTTTTAGTATAATTGTACAAACGTCTTTTTGCTGTGAAATCTGATTTTATACTGAACAAAATTATAAACGCAACATTTTTCATGAGCTGAACTCAAATATCTAAGACTTTTTCTATGTACACAAAAGGCCTATTTCTCTTAAATATTGTTCACAAATCTGTCTAAATCTGTGTTAGTGAGCACTTCTCCTTTGCCGAGATAATCCAGCCACCTCACAGGTGTGGCATCTCAAGATGCTGATTAGACAGCATGATTATTGCACAGGTGTGCCTTAGGCTGGCCACAATAAAAGGCCACTCTAAAATATGCAGTCTTATCACACAGCACAATGCCACAGATATCGCCAGTTTTGAGGGAGCGTGCAATTGGCATGCTGACTGCAGGAATGTCCACCAGAGCTGTTGCCCGTGAATTGCATGTTCATTTCTCTACCATAAGCCGTCTCCAAAGGCGTTTTAGAGAATTTGACAGTACATCCAACCGGCCTCACAATGTGTAACTACACCAGCCCAGGACCTCCACATCCAGCATCTTCACCTCCAAGATCGCCTGAGACCAGCCACCCGGACAGCTGCTGCAACAATCGGTTTGGATAACCAAAGAATTTCTGCACAAACTGTCAGAAACCGTCTCAGGGAAGCTCATCTGCATGCTCGTCATCCTCATCAGAGTCTCGACCTGACTGCAGTTCGTCGTCGTAACCGACTTGAGTGGGTAAATTCTCACATTCGATGGCGTCTGGCACTTTGGAGAGGTGTTCTCTTCACGGATGAATCCCGGTTTTCACTGTACAGGGCAGATGGCAGACAGCGTGTATGGCGTTGTGTGGGTGAGCGGTTTGCTGATGTCAACGTTGTGGATCGAGTGGCCCATGGTGGCGGTGGGGTTATGGTATGGGCAGGCATATGTTATGGACAACGAACACAGGTGCATTTTATTGATGGCATTTTGAATGCACTGAGATACCGTGATGAGATCCTGAGGCCCTTTGTTGTGCCATTCATCCACGACCATCACCTCATGTTGCAGCATGTTGCAATGGTGTTGCAAGGATCTGTACACAATTCCTGGAAGCTGAAAACATCCCAGTTCTTGCATGGCCAGCATACTCACCGGACATGTCACCCATTGAGCATGTTTGGGATGCTCTGGATCGTCATATACGACAGCGTGTTCCAGTTCCTGCCAATATCCAGCAACTTCGCACAGCCATTGAAGAGGAGCGGACAACCTGATCAACTCTATGCGAAGGAGATGTGTTGCACTGCGTGAGGAAAATGGTGGTCACACCAGATACTGACTGGTTTTTGGACCCCCCCCCAGACCCTCCCAATACAGTAAAACTGCACATTTTAGAGTGGCCTTTTATTGTGGCCAGCCTAAGGCACACCTGTGCAATAATCATGCTGTCTAATCAGCATCTTGATATGTGGATGGATTATCTCGGCAAAGGAGAAGTGCTCACTAACACAGATTTAAACAGATTTGTGAACAATATAGGCCTTTTGTGTACATAGAAAAAGTATTAGATCTTTGAGTTCAGCTCATGAATAATGGGGGCAAAAACAAAAGTGTTGTGTTTATAATTTTGTTCAGTGTAATAAAGTAAACATATTAACTTAAATATTTTTAGAAATATTTTGAGAGGAACACTTACTGGACTGAAGGAACTTATAGGTTTACTTGATTATCCATGCATAATATTTAAAAAAAAAAAATCATGTTCAAATGTGAGGCATGTTAATTTTTTAATCTCTCAATTATTGCTGTATTGCATTGCATTATATGTTTTGAAACTATAGAGCTTTGATCATAAAAGTAAGTATTAAAAAGCATCATACTAAGACATTTTTCAGAGATATAGAGTGACAACTGATATTTATAAGCATTTAATGTTAGTAGTCTGTTATACTGTTAAACTGTTATACTGATCTCATTGACTGACTTTACAAGCTACCAGAATTATCACTTTTTGGCCATAAAAATATATGAAGCTGCATCAAATTGCATATTTCTGCTCTGTTTGAGACTCTGAATAAAATTAAGCTTTTTTTCCCTCCGTATTCTCACTATATTATACTATATAAGCCAAAAAAGCCTGATTTATCAAATATGATACTCAATAAAAACACGTTTGGACTTAGATTTTCTTTTAGATTTTGTCTAAGCTTCAATAAACTGTTCCATTTAAAACAAATAGATTTTTCTAATTATTATTTCATGTCAGGCTGACATTTACAGGGTTAAGTAACTTTGTCTCAGATGTTTCTGGAGAAAAATAAAAATGGACACAAATGAGTCAGTAGCTGGCATATAACTTCATGAGTTCATATTCAGATCTTTGACTTTTGACATTCAAGCACAGTTTGAGACATTGTTGAGATCTCTTCTGAAACTAGATAGGTGTGATTTCTGGAAACATCTAAGAAGCAGGAGACAAGTGTGATATTATTTTCCTTTGTGAGTTTTCTTGGGTCTATGGGTGTGTGTGTGTCTGTCACATAGCAATTTAATGTTTTTCTTAGTAGACAAAGAAACACAAACTAGCATTTAACAGTATGAGTTCCAGTATGGACAAAAATAAGCTTGTCTGAAAGAGACCGAGACATAATTAGAAATTAAATGGCTAACATTATCACTGAAGTGTACAATTTATACTGCAGTTGGATCAAAGACACATGAATTATTATGTGCATATGTAAAGTTTACCTGTGCACAGATACGTGTGTGTTTGCACATAGGCCTGTGTGTGTGTGTTTGTACTTAACAAGCTCAAATTTGCTTTCACTTGAGCGTGAGAGAGGATCGTAGGATAAGTTGTATGCTGTAAAATTCCATCTGTTAAACACACACAGAATACATTTTCAAAAAAAAAAATGTCTATAAGTCTATGGGGAGTTTTTGTTCAAAAGGAAAAAAAGGAAATTAACACTTTTATTCAGTAAGTATGCACTGAATTGATCAAAAGTGACGGTAAAAACGTTTATGTTGTTATGAATGTTGCAAATAAATGCTGTTCTTTTGAACTTTCTAATGCTGAAAAATCCACAAAAATATGAAGCAGGAATAAATTAAACTTTACTATATACTCACATATTATTAGTTTCACACAAAAGAGTTATGTGAAACTAATAATATTTCTTAATATAAATATTTCTGCATTCTTAAATGCAGCTTTGGTGAACATAAGAGACTTCTTCCAAAAACACAAAAATCTTACCAACCCCAAACTTTTGTGTGTACGTGCTGAAGCTTAATTGGATCTAAATACTCTCACACTGAGAATAAATAGATCAGATATACAGACCAACGTCTGTATATCCAAACCCTGGACGTCATTGGAAATTCTCGATGTTATTGTTGCTGAATTACAGAGCTTGTGTTTGGTCTAAACTGGAAGTTTTAAAGCCCAGCTTAAGGGCCAGATCAGATAGACGTTCTCCACTATAAACTCCTTGTTTTGGGTCACACATAACAGCTTTTTAAGTGCTCAGGCACCAGATAATAAAACGTTTAACACTGTACGCAGGAAAGATGAGAGAACGGTCGGACCGGCATGAGCGTAGTCTCTCATTTAGAGATCTTCACATGCTTTAAACGTCTATATGTTCATTTACTAGATCCTGTAAAAACAGCCACAGTGAGGCATGCTGGGAAGTGTGACGTGCAAGAGGCGGAGCTTCGTGAAATCCAGTCATGCTAAACTCTCAGCACAATAAAGAAACAACATAACATACACACAACTGCAAATGCAAGCTTTTGAGGGACAGTATAATGCAGAATGTGCACAGACTGCAGAGAACTGGTGCACTGAAGTCCTCCTGGGAATTTCATATTTACGAGTTGGGAAGTCGAAATTATATGATGTCAGATATAATGAAATAACTTTGGTCGGAGTAAAATGGCAATGTACCTTTTCTGCTTTTTTCTGTAAAATGATGACTAAAGAATGCACATCTGGTGTGTTTTTTCTTTTTATTTAATAATGAAATTGCTTTAAATTGAATTGTTATATTTTATTGTAATTGCACATTACTGTGGTATTTTGTACATGCAACGAGTGTTATTATAGTTAATTAAAACCACACACACAAAAAAACATTTGAGTTATTTATAATATTTTTCAGCTAGTTGGACAGGCCAAAGCAATATTTCTATTTTTTATTTAGTTTAACTTGATGTAGGCTTACTAAAATAACTAAAACTTAATGAAATAAAATTAATAAATAAATAGTTTTATAATTAATACAAACATTAATAAAAACTATATATATTTTTTTTTTATAAAATATATAAATTTGTAAATATCTATAAAAGCAATAATAGTTTCTCTATGGTACTCAAATAACACTGAACGCAGCCTTATAGTTAATTATAGTCAAAAGCATCAAACATGGTTTCTCATAAAATCATCCCACAATGCAATGCGTTACACTTTACCTTCCTTATCCTGTTTGATGACTGAATTGGAAGCAATATCATCTGTCATTTAACTCTTAAATCATTATTTGACTGGACTTCATTAATGAAGATATTTTACACTACGTCCATAAGTGAATATTTATTCATGAGATGGTAAATGAATGCCACTTACTGACTTAAAAATGCAAATTCGGTCCTGTGACTGTAGTATACTGTGTAGCATACTTCTGTTTGAAACACACTGTGTAGTATGCAGCAAGCAGTGTGTTAGTCTGGCTCAGTAGCACTGCTTTAATAATTTCTACAGCTGGTTTGTGTACCTGTCATGGATAGAAGTATTCAAGAGGCATTTTTGAATATTCATGAACACACACAGCAAACATTTTCTCTGCAAATAGGAAAATATCTAGCAGTGTTCCAGAGTAAAACTGAATGATTGGCAAATGCAATTACATGACAGACCACTAGGGGGGATTCATCCCATATTAATTAATAATAAAATACTTTTCATCCCTCTCTGTCTTACCGAATATCTCTCTTTTCTCTGCTCTCTTTATTTTCCTCTTTCTGATGGCTTCTTCTCTCGTTCTCTCTCTTCTTCTGTGATGCCGGCAGTGTAAGACTTCATTCAGCTCTTTTCATACAGACTGAACAAATATTTGCCTTTGTCGTTATGACCCTAAATCACCATAATCTTGCCTCTGTCTCTCTCTGCGACACACACAGAAACACACACACTTTATAAAGTCAGTGCAGCACAAGAGGACATTGTAAAGAAAAGGGTCAGTTTGGAGGCCATTAGCGTATTTTAATTCAATGTTCTATTCAGATCTGTTTTTATATCAATCGAAAACTACAAATATGGGTCAATAACGTGATGGTAAGACTAAAAAATTGGATTCATACATAAAATGACTAAATAACCCTTTTTTATGATGAGCATGATTTTGATTTATGTTTTAAATTAATAAAAAAAAAAAAAAAATTTAAATGTAATTAAAAGAAAATAGTTTGGTGAATCTCACAGAAATATCTCCAGGTCAAGTATAAAATAAAATAATAAAATATGACTATCATGACTTTTAAACATATTTCAACAATGAGATTACATTGAGACTAAACTTTGAGATTAATTACATATATATATATATATATATAACTTCAGTCTCAATGTAATCTCAATGTTGAAATATGTTTAAAAATCATGATAGTCATATTTTATTTTATTTTATTATTTTATTTTATACTTGACCTGGAGATATTTCTGTGAGATTCACCAAAATATTTAAACTATTTTCTTTTAATTACATTTAAATTTTTTATTTTTATAAATCTAATATATATAAATCTTAATGAAGAGTATTTTGATTTCCTATGTGGTTTATCGGTTATTCTACTGACAGTTAGAGGGTTATATGGCGATTCTTGTGTGTGTGTGTGTGTGTGTGTGTGTATTTGTGCACAACATTCTTGCCAGTTCTCCTCATCTGTCTTGTGGCAGCAGGAAATTAGTAGATTTCCCTTTAAACCATGTGATTTACGGCTCTCTACATTCTATACAGGTACACACACACACACACACACACACGTCTATAATCACCTATCTAACCTTACAGCACTTCATTTCACTAATAAATGAGTGACAGAGAGAAGGGATAGACTAATATAGCCATCACACACACTCTCCTGCCCCAGGGGATGAAGGAATAAACATTTCATTTCCCCTGGCCAGCATACAGGACGTTTTATATGATTTAAGAAAGCGTGAGTGTGTCCAAGGTGGGGTTGGACAGAGATTAGGTGATAATACCATTGGCACACGAGCGGTTTGTTTCATTGGTTCTTACGTAAGAGGCGCAGAAGTCTTGTATTCTTTTCAATCAATCTCCATCGGTATGACTACTGACATTCACTATTGCTAATGCATTACAGATCTATATATGAGCTTAAATAAAGCAATTATAATGCATGTAAAACTGCACACTACCAAAAACCCAATGAGCTTCTTTTGCTGATTTGAAACGCTCTATATTCACGATACAAGAACAGAGTTTCTTACATCAGGAACACACAGACTTTAATTAAATGCACACATGCAATCCATACAACTCCAGTCCACCAATTAACATCTTGTGAAGTGAAAAGCAGTGAAACAATGTCTTTATTAATGGACTGGAGTGGTGTGGATTATTGTGATGTTTTTATCAGCTGTTTGGACTCTCATTCTGACGGCACCCATTCACTGCAGAGGATCCACTGATGAGCAAGTGATGCAATGCAACATTTCTCCTAATCTGTTCCCATGAAGAAACAAACTCATCTTAAATGGCCTTATTAGTGAAAAATACTACAGTAAATGCAAGGCTGCCTTAAAAATAAGGGATCTTTGGAAGCAACAAAATGTTTAGGATAATTACTTGAAAAATCTAAATTGAAGGGCCCACTGCAGAGCTGCACGAGGGGCCTGTACACAGATGAAGCTTTGGCTCCGTTTCCAGGCCAAATTGAAGTCACCATCTGCTCCCATTAATAAGGCTTCTGCTCTGTGGTTAAAAACTAGCAATAAAATACATGTTGGTTTCAGGCACTTTTACAAATAAGCGACACTGGCAATTCAGCCTTGTATTTCTGTTCCTATAACTCTCTACACAGCTGGCACTTTCTTGCAGAATACAGCAAACAGGGCGGAATTTGACGTTTTTTCTTTGAAATAACTATGTTTCTTCTTAGTTTTTTCTTATCAGTTATGTTTATTAGGGTTGTATGTTACATCTAATGTTGTTAAATTAATGTTTATAGCATATTTCAGTTTAATGAGTCTCACCATGATGGTGTTTAGTGCTTGTGTGAATGACACTGTGCACCTTCTATATATTCTACTGTTTAAAAGTTGCTTGTGATGGGCTTTGGCTCATCATGTGACTTTCTCATCATCACCTGCATTTGGTGGATATCAGTGTATTTCAAAGGAACAAAACAGATTCAGTACTTTAATAGGTTGGTATATTAAGATTATATCAGTTAAAGAAATTACGGTAATTAACTGTAAATTTAAGTTAAAACCTAAAACGTTGCTACCGTATTTTTTACGGTAGAATTCTGGCAACCACAGCTGCCAGTTTTTTACCGTAAATTTTACGGAATTTTTTTACAGTGTTCAGTCACATGATTTTATTTCTATGAAATGATTCAATAAATATATTTGTGTCACAGTTTATGCACTTTTTACCAAACCCCCCCCCCCCCCCCCCCCAAAAAAAATTTGTGTTTTTTTTTAACTATGCACGTTTAAATATGATTATATACAGTACTAACGGTAACAAATGTTTTCTAGGAACTGTAATGCTGTATACACAGTGCCATATGAGGCTGATTGACAGATCTATCGCGGACTACACTGTGAGACCAGACTGAGTCCTGGAGCTGCATCGCAGCAGTGCAGGAAGGAGGTGCAGATTTCGCATGGTGAATTGAAAGGAGGCCTTTAGGTTAGTTAGACCTCTCAGTCTGTCCGCTGGCATTAGACTAGCACAGCTGGCCAGTATGCAGCTAACAGGAATGTTTACCCATTCCATACATTTACACAGGAAATGAAGTACCTAAGGCCTTCGTACCCAGCAGCACTGGTTCACTCACAAACACATACATGGCAGCATTACGTGCTACGGCTCATGCCGGCTAACTATTCTGCTTGCATGCAGCTACGTTTTGGGCAAAACAGGCACGACTGAATACACAGAAGGCATGCAAATATTGTATTTGTGGACACATATTAAAATCAAGCCAAACTTGTAAACAAAATATGTCTGTGTCTGTGTTTACTAAAGCTGTAGTTAGTGTGTGCATGTGTGTGTGTGCGTGTGTGTGTGTGTGCATGTGTGTGTGTGTGTGGAACAGCTGTCACAGCCCATATTTGGATTATGAAAAAAGGTGTTTCAGATGCTTAGCCTGTGTAATTATCATAGCTTGTGTTTATGTGTGTGTGTGTGTGTTTAAGCGAGTTATACTTTGGGGATCATTTTGCTGAAAAGTGTCCACGGAAGGTCACTAAATATAACCTTCATTTAGGGAAACGGTTCAAATAAAAACGAAATAAAACTAGATTTACATTTTATGAAGAAGAATGTGATTGGTACTTAACTGTGCAGAGCTCAATGCCAGGGTGTTGTGGCTGATCACTGGGGCGCTGTAAAGAAGTTGTAAACAAGCCAACATTCATGTATGAATTTCCGTAGCACAAACAGTTAGTAATTACACACCGAGGTTTAAGAACATGAGAACAGTGATGCTTGGATAAAAAAATAAATAAGATCAAATAAAATAGAACAATAAATGAAATAAAATAAAACAAAATAAGCTGCCAATTTATGTTAATTAAGTGTAATTATAAAAAACTATAACAGTTAGCAATATCAAACGTCACATAAAAAATGGAAGATCAATCATTGAATAACATGTTTCCCTTTTTAGAAGAGTATCCTCAAAGAATAATTTAAGAATGAACTATTTGCAAAATACATAAAGCATTGTCCTGAATATAATATGATGTAATATAATATAATAATAAAACGGTATAATTATATATAATAAGCTGTAAAGGGTTTGCTATTTTGAATGGTAAACAAAGCCAATTTCAATTTTTGAGGCACAAAAAGTTACAAATTTTTTAGAACATAATGATGTTTGGATTGGAATGGATAAAATAAAATAAAATATCAACTTATGTTCATTTACTGTAATTAATTATTTTTTAAAAATGCAACATAAAAATGAACAGGATTAATCAGTTAGCAATTTGCATATTAAAAAAATCATTTTCCTGAATTTAACTAAATTGTGAAGGGGTACATAATTTGTAAAGTTTATAGAAAATTATAGAAAAATAATTGTCAATTTATGTTAATTTATTATGATTTTTTTTTAAATACACAACATAAAAATATAAAATAAAATAAAAATCACTTATGTATTTGAACTTCATGTTGAGACAGATGATGCTAATATGTAAATAGAACATACTATATATTCTTCTAAAAATAAAACAATAAATATTTCTTATTCTAAAAATTAAAAATGTGTTATTTTTTTAATTAAGGATTGTTTATAGCCTCATACTTCCTACATCACTCCTTATTTCCCCTACATCTCTTATCTCTCTCCCTTTCCTCTGCTCTCTCTCTCTCTCTCTGTCTCTGTTTTATGTCATTCTGCATGTTCTTATTCTATTCTAAATGTCTTCTTTTAGGATGTCAGACAATCCATGATTGTCTCTCGCTGTCTCCAGTGCTGTTACTGCTGTGTGATTGTGGCTGCTGTAGTCTGTAAAAAGCAACAACAAACCATTAGCTGTGCCTCAGAAATCTCTTAAGTACAGACTGAGATGGGCAGAGAGAGAGAGAGACAGACAGGAATGAGCTGGGGGGGGGGTGAAGACAGAGAGAATGTCGACCTCATATACATTTAAGAGCCTGCACTCCTCCTTTGGTTGTTTGTCATAAAAAAAAAAAAGCAGCGATTGTCCTTCGCACAGTGGAATGCGAAGGAGGCAAACACACACACACACACACACAGACAGACACACACACACACACACACACACACACAGACACACACACACACACACACACACACACACACATAAAAGATAATGATGGTGTCTGACCTTTAGCAATACATCCTGAACAAATTCTACTTTCTCTCACACTCATGCAAGTATGCATGCTTAAATACTTTTAGAAAGTGCTTAAAATAATAATTCACCCCCCAAAAAATTTAAATCCCTAAAGGACAACAAATAAATAAAAACATAATTGTTTTCATTGCCACACTGCCATTAAACCTGTTGTGTCACATAAACCATTGTTTGTTAAATAAACAACAAATAAATACAATAAAATAAGTTTGAAATATCAATAATAAAGATTTTAGTACATGAAAAAAGATGCTGCACAATACTTAATTGCATCACAACAAAATTTCAATTTTAAGTAATGTTTCAATCAACTAACCTTCCTCAAGCTTACTAAATAATAATATTATAATAAATTTATATGAATAAATAAGTAAAAATCTGAGTAAATAATGGCACAATTTCCATTTCTGGGTGAATTTGCATTAACACAAAATTTAGTTTACGCAATGTTTTAGTCAGTCGACCTTTCTCAGGCTTGATAAGTAATACAAAATAAATAATACTGGTAAATAATAAATAATAGAAAATTATAAATTGATAAATTAACAAATAATATCAATATTTAAAAAAATGCAAATAATAAATAAATAAAAACCTGAGTAAATAATGCACAATTTTCATTTCTGGGTGAACTATTTCTTTTTTAAGTTCAATTAGGCTAAGCAAATACAGACCGATGTGTATTTGTTTCCTTAGAATTACACTAAAAGGACAGAACCTGTTTTGTGGTTGTATATGATTTGGTTATGTAAGTGAACACTGAGTTGTGATTGACATCTACACGAACTCTGTAATGAATAATATTGAGGCTTGTGTAAAATGACTTCTGTGACTGCTGCATGATGTTAATTGGTTACAGACATCTTTGGTGTCGTAAGAAACAATAGACAATCACACAAAAGCTCACTGCATTTTTGACTAAATCTGTGCAGCAGATTCACTATTCTTCATCCTTCACTGCCAAGTGCCAGTAAAACGATTAATGCTTATCATGAAATGCTTTCTTTGCAAAAACTCTGCATTCCAAAACCCTAATTAATCCATATTCTGTCATCACTGACTCACCTTCATGTCAGTTTAATCCAACGTGCACATTATATTCAAAGACATTTAGATTATTATGCTGTGAAAATCAGCCTCCATTGCTCTCAAATCTCATTTGTATGATCAAATATATACCTTCAATGCAATGTTTGGATAAAAGTGTCGGCCAAATGCATACATGTCAATGCGAATATCAAGGTTAAAATGACTTCAATTTGTCTCGTTTCTCTCACAAAGGTATCATATGACTTCAGAAGACTTGGGACAAAGCACACAAGCTTAATGAACTGCTTCTAAGGTGCATTTTTTGGAGATATATTATTGAACAGATCCTAGTCATTATATGCTTTTGTTGATTAAAGGTTTCTTTTAAAAAAATGTAAGGTTTCTTTTATATTCATATGGATATGATCCCTTTTTAAATGTTGGGTTCTGCTCACTGTGCTGCTGTTTGGTCAAAGTTGTTGTTTTATTCAGTGCTTTAGAAATAAATTTGAACTTTGAATAAAGCAGCATGTAGAGTGACTAAATGATGATTTTTGGCTTAAGTATCCCAAATTATTGCTGAATGCACTTATATAATTAGTCATAACAGTAACTACATTAATCATAATATAAATATATAAATGACATATGATAATAGCACATGTAAATGTGTCATAAACATTTGATTTCCATGTTGTTATCTCTTCATATCTGCATGTATCCACTTCTCTCTCCTCTAATATTTCAGCGTTCAGTCTCTCTCTCTCTCTCTCTCTCAGGTGAATGATGTCTCTGTGGTTTGCCACAGTTTGCCCACAGATCCACAATCTCTGAAATCTTCTGGCGCAGAGAAAAAAAATGGGATGTGTTATGTCTGTGAGGATTCATTCAGCCTCAGTCAACACGATGATAGGTGTAATCAGTCACTCTAACACACCTACACACCTTTCTTTCACATTACAAGCACAAATAATCAAATACAAACACTGTGTGATTGGGGAGAGTGGCTGCTGCTGTCCCCTCTGGCCAAAATGTGCCACTGCAGTCTGTAAGTGTTTTATATGTAAGTGAATGAGTTCAGTACTCTGTAGAGATATGGCCATCGCATAACATTTTTAGCCGTGTCAAACCCCACCTAAATACTCTTTCTTCATCAGTCACCATGGTGCAGAGATAGCATCAGATGCATTGTAATATTATGGTACTTTGATAAATATTATAGTACTGATGATTACCATATTTATTTATATTAATTCCAAAATACTTCCAAAAAATACAATGATAATGGCAAAATGTGGAAAGAATAGTAAATGGTACACATCAAAAAGCAATTTACAAAAAAAAGCGAAGATTACATGTAATAATACATGGCCCAAAAACAAAAACATTATTTTTCCATAATATTACTATGGGAAAAACCATGGAATTACAAAAAAAGAAAAGATAACTTGATTATCATGGTACATGCAAAATACCTCACACAGTATTTACAAGGTACTTGTCTGAAAAACTAATATTAGTATGATAAATAAAAATCTAATGAAAAAAAAAATAAATAAAAAAAAAATATATATATATATATATATATATATATATATATACACTCACCTAAAGGATTATTAGGAACACCTGTTCAATTTCTCATTAATGCAATTATCTAATCAACCAATCACATGGCAGTTGCTTCAATGCATTTAGGGGTGTGGTCCTGGTCAAGACAATCTCCTGAAAACCAAACTGAGTGTCAGAATGGGAAAGAAAGGTGATTTAAGCAATTTTGAGCGTGGCATGGTTGTTGGTGCCAGATGGGCCGGTCTGAGTATTTCACAATCTGCTCAGTTACTGGGATTTTCACGCACAACCATTTCTAGGGTACAAAGAATGGTGTGAAAAGGGAAAAACATCCAGTATGCGGCAGTCCTGTGGGCGAAAATGCCTTGTTGATGCTAGAGGTCAGAGGAGAATGGGCCGACTGATTCAAGCTGATAGAAGAGCAACTTTGACTGAAATAACCACTCGTTACAACCGAGGTATGCAGCAAAGCATTTGTGAAGCCACAACACGCACAACCTTGAGGCGGATGGGCTACAACAGCAGAAGACCCCACCGGGTACCACTCATCTCCACTACAAATAGGAAAAAGAGGCTACAATTTGCACCAGCTCACCAAAATTGGACGGTTGAAGACTGGAAAAATGTTGCCTGGTCTGATGAGTCTCGATTTCTGTTGAGACATTCAGATGGTAGAGTCAGAATTTGGCGTAAACAGAATGAGAACATGGACCCATCATGCCTTGTTACCACTGTGCAGGCTGGTGGTGGTGGTGTAATGGTGTGGGGGATGTTTTCTTGGCACACTTTAGGCCTCTTAGTGCCAATTGGGCATCGTTTAAATGCCACGGCCTACCTGAGCATTGTTTCTGACCATGTCCATCCCTTTATGACCACCATGTACCCATCCTCTGATGGCTACTTCCAGCAGGATAATGCACCATGTCACAAAGCTCGAATCATTTCAAATTGGTTTCTTGAACATGACATTGAGTTCACTGTAATAAAATGGCCCCCACAGTCACCAGATCTCAACCCAATAGAGCATCTTTGGGATGTGGTGGAACGGGAGCTTCGTGCCCTGGATGTGCATCCCACAAATCTCCATCAACTGCAAGATGCTATCCTATCAATATGGGCCAACATTTCTAAAGAATGCTTTCAGCACCTTGTTGAATCAATGCCACGTAGAATTAAGGCAGTTCTGAAGGCGAAAGGGGGTCAAACACAGTATTAGTATGGTGTTCCTAATAATCCTTTAGGTGAGTGTATATGTATATATATATATATATATATGCATGTAAACAAAATTTATTTTTTATTTATTCACTATTTATATACTACCATTGTATAGTTTCTTTTTACATTTTCAGTTTTCATTTTAATTTTAGAATTAAAAAGAAAGAAGTTTTAGAATTTTTAAAATGATTTTTTAATTATTTCAGATTTTTTCATTGCAGTTTTAGTAATTTGATTAAACATATTTTCAGTTAGCTGCAACATTGTTAAAGTTTTTTAGTTTAAGTTTATAAGTGTGATATTCATAATGGTTTAAAAAAATGAATAAAAAAACTTTACCATGGCAAAAAGCCAAGGTAACAGGATTAAAAATGCATTACTGTATTTTTATCTGTGGTCTTTGGGCCGAACAGTGTCAGGTGTTACTAGGAAAAATAAATTCCGCAGAATGAACTAGTCCTCCCACAAATACTGGATCAGCTTTCATAAATTAAATCAAACCTCAAAAATATCCCTCCTGTTATGCACTGGCAGCTGCTCTGAGAGAGAAACGGAGGAGCAGAACTGGAGAGGAGGAGGGAGGGAGGCGTAATTGTAGGCTGTGAGATGTATATTTTGCTGGGTCCGCATGTAGTAATTATGTTTATATATACGCATGTCTCCTCTGTACTCCTGCTATATTACTGACCGCTCACTCCCGCCTCCAGATGACCATTGCTACGGAAACAACCACACGCTTCCCTTTAAAACCCTAATGACAGACTACAGACAGAGAGAGAGAGAGAGAGAGAGCAAGAGAGAGACAGAGCACTCTTACAAAAGAAATACCATGGCATTAACATAGCTTTTTGGATGTGGTACTGTGGTAATACCTTGTTTTTAGACACTACCTTAATAGTAATACCATAGTATTTTTCTTCTACGCTCTACAGTATCAATTAAATGCCATGGTATCACCATGTTTTTGGACAAGGTGCCCTGGTAATCATTCAGAATTATGGTATAGTCTGTATCAAAGTACCATGATATTACCGGAGTATTCTTTGAAGTAGCTTACGGTACCAATTAAGTGATTTACATTTGCACTCCACAAAGCACCGCAGTGCCTTATAATGCAGTCTAAACACTACCAGATTAGGGTTCCTCGGCTTGAAGCAACAGCAGAACCTTTTTGGATCTAAAAAGAACCCTTTTTATAAGGTTCCATAAAGAATCATGATTCAAATGTGCTATGTAGACTCTTAAAGGTGTTAATATTGAGAAAAAAGAAAAAAGTTATGGCATTTGGTAGACGATTGGTTACAATTTATAGACAATTTCAGAAGAATATCAAGAACTGTTTGAGAGTGTGTTGCTGGATGGTTGAGCTCCAGAAAATCAGTAATGAGGACGATGTGGTTCTAAATAGAACTGTTACTATAAAGAACCATCCTTTTTAAAGATAGCATGGTATATAAATATGTTAATCACACTGCACTATGGTATAATAGGCCTTAAATATAGCCAGTTTCTTGCATGTAGAATTGCTCTTTTCAATAAACTCATTGAATGAAGCTTTTCATGTGGATCTAAAGTGAGATCTATAGTCTTTCCTCTCTGTGACCCAACACACATGAAAAACTGAGTGCGTTTCTTATTCTTAACACTCGTTCACTTCATATATGCGTATATGTGTGTGTGGTTTAGCGAAGGGAAACTCTGCTGCAGTGCTTCGCAGAGAAAAGTGCCACTGTGCTCACTTACATAACACTGTGTACGTGCGTGTGTGTGTGTGTGTGTGTGTGTGTGTGTGTTTGAAGACTCAATGTCTCTTCCCAAATGAAGACAAGATAATGCAAATATATATGCAAATATATATGCAATATGCAACATATTTTTAAAATGTGTAGTGCTATGCATACATTTATTTCTGCATAAATTGTGTTCATTTGTACAGACATCTGCCCTGAAGACTCTGGTTGCCTGGACATAACAAATGTACAAAATGAACCAAACAAATCATCCACAGTTTCTGACCTCAATATTCTGACCCACATTCACACAATGACAACAGTACGTCTGTGTTTCAGAAACATAAAACACGTGTGATGGTCTCAGTGTGTGTTTGCATGACATCACGATAACAGATTGACCGTGATTAGAAACAAAACAGCAGAAAAATCTGTCTGTCTCTGTCTCATCCATTCGTCCATCCACCAAAATTTATTTTTTCAAATAGAATATGTGATTCATTTTAGTGAGTCGGTTGAGGCTCATTTAAAAAAAAAAACACAGGTTCAAAGAATAGATTCAGAGATTCATTGAGTCACTCAGTTCACTTGTGCATCATTAACAGTTTTTTTTTGTGGTGAAAATGCAGTATATTGTAGCTTGTATTGATCTACTTTACCTATATCTGACCCTGGAGCATAAAACCAGTCTTAAGTCGCTGGGGTATATTTGTAGCAATAGCCAAAAATACACTGGATGGGTCAAAATTATCGATTTTTCTTTTATGCCAAAAATCATTAGGATATTAAGTAAAGATCATGTTCCATGAAGATATTTAGTAAACTTACCGTAAATATATCAAAACTTCATTTTTTATTAGAAATATGTATTACTAAGAACTTCATTTGGATAACTTTAAAGGAAAGCACATCAATGGAAAGCTTATTTATTCAGCTTTCAGATGATGTATAAATCTCAATTTTGAATTTTTTTTTGTGGTTTTGTGGTCCAGGGTCACATATTGGTCTACTTATCTGAAAATTAAATCTGATTCATTTTAGTGAATTGATTTATTTCAAAAAACAGAATCACAGATTCATTCGAGTCACTCAATAGTGTTCACTGTTCAAAAAAAGCACTTGAGCATCAATTTCTTTTTCTTTTTGTAGTGAAAATATATGGCAACTTGTATTGATCTACTTTATCTAATTAAGGCATTTATCTGAAATTTGAAGCTTCTCTCTATTTTTGTATGTTTAAAAACCTTCCTAAATAAACTCTACTTCAAAAATACACAAAATACTACATACCTCATATAGAATTTTAGCAGTTTGGGTTGGATATGCACAGGAAGAGGTGTGTTTTGTGTATTTTTGCAATACTCCTTTTTTTTAGGAAAGTTTTTGAGGTGAGAAAAGACAGGAGTGTTACCATTTAATCATAGATGCATTGCATATATCTTTTATATGCATATTTAGACATTTTTAGAGGATGATTGACAGACTTGACATTCTCCTTGCTAACTCATTTTGTGTTTCATGCTAGAAATAACAACATGAAGGTAAATAATTGATAACAGAATTTACATTTTGCATGAACAATCAGTTATATTGAACATTTAATTTCAGCTCATTTAAGTCTGCTCATTTCGTGTCTTTTGTTTGATCTGTTCACTCTGAAACATACACAGCGAGTGCTTGATCAATCTGACTTAACAAACAAACATTCATGAAACTAATTGAAGAGTAATTGCCTTTTAAACCAAAAAAGCACTCTTTTTCTCTTCGCTGTACAGCAGGAAACGCAAATCAAGCTAACACAACATGCCAAAACAACACAAAAACACAGCCGGTCAAACATTGACAAATAAAACTGACCAGTGAGAGAAACACAAATAAAACAGGCCAATCAGAGAAGCGTAAATACAGACTCGCAGCAGTGACACAGTGCGCCTCAGTCTGTGAGCCCAAAATAACCGCCCGACCCAGAGCAAGAAACGAGTCCACCCAAAAGAGACCGACAAACACACACAAACACACACACACACACACAAGCTCTTAGAGGTTCACAACGACTGACAATGAGTCCACAGAGAGGAAAAGGAAGAGGGGAAACCAGTGGGCTCTAAAGATGCACACAACACATTTATCAGGACATGCATGCGAAAGAAGTTCTTTATCCTTCACAAGAATGAGACAAAAAGGATCAAAAATGGGGCTTAAAGTCAGCTGCTTTTCAGAAATATCTCAGATTCTTTCAGAACCGGTCTCAACTAAAACTGTTTCTTAAACTCAGCTTTGCCAAGATACCAAAGTCTAAGCTTTCAAAAATAAACTCAAACATTTCTCAACAAATCCACAATTTTATAGCTCTGTAATATATGCCAACAATTCTCTCTTTTGCACTGCAATTTAAAATGACTGTTTTCTATTTTAAATGTAATTGATGTAAAACTGAATTATTACTTCAGTCTTCAGTGTCACATGATCTTTCAGACATCATTCTAATATGCTGATTTGCTGCTCGAGAAACATTTCTGATTATTATCAATGTTGAAAATGTGCTGCTTCATGTTTTTGTGGAAACTGTCAGGAATTATCTGATGAAACGAAAGTTCAGCATTTATTTGAAATAACATTATGTCTTTACCGTCACTTTTGATCAATTTAAAGCATCCTTGCTAAATAATATTGACAAAATATAACTGGCAACGCCATCAAGTCTCCTGCGCTATAAAAGAGAAACTGCTGAGCAATAGTTATTGTCATAAAATGATACTATAATGATACTATTTGGTAAATTATTTTGAACTGTAGAAAACCTAGCATGCGTTTATTGAAACAGACCTGGAGACTGATAAAACGAATCAGTGATTCATATCAGTCATTACAGTAATGACAGTATGAGTGTACACTAAAAATTATGCTACAGCTGCAATCCAAAAGAAATGAGACGTGAACAACGCCAACTATTTTAATTCTATTACCATAATGTGTGAGTGCATGTGAGTGAAGGCACTGGGACTGTAATGTCTTTCAGAAAAGAAGGTGGGTCTTTGCAGTTTTATTTTTGCTCTTGGATTGAGGTTAAACTGGTGTGTATCTGTGTGTGTGTGTGTGTGTGTGTGTGTGTGTGTAGGATCTCATTTTACCTCAGAGGAACAGGGAGGCTATTGATGACCTGCTCTGAAACACACACTCACTCAGAAGCAAAGGTCTATTTAGGCAGAACTCTGTGTGTGTGTGTGTTTATATGGGTGTGTATGTGTACTTTCTCCTCTCTTTTCCTAAAAAACAAATGCTGTGACTTTGTCTCTGATAGCGAAAGTTAGTTTACATTCCTTATTCCAATCACACATGCACGGTGAAACTGAGGCATCTTAAATGTTTAACACAATAGCATTTAAAGACAAATGAAGATATTCTACAAGAATATATGAGGACAGAAAAAATCTGAACATACAGATGCTTTGTAAAGGCTGAGATGATGTTCATCAGTAAAGCCATTGATTTCAGTCTCTTCCACAAACACGGTTGAGATGGTTTGATCCACGTGTTGGCAAACAGGAGTATCCCATCCATAATAAAATCCACAGTCAGGAGGTCACATGAAGATGCACAAATATGCTTATAGATACTACAGATTAATTAAAAGCAGAAATGAATACTTCTTATTCATGGAGGATGCATTAAATTGATCAAAAGTGACAGTAAAACTTTTATAATGTTACAAAAGATATTTCAAATAAATGCTGCTCTTTTGTACTTTCAGTTCAACAAAGTATCCACAAAAATAATAAGCAGTACAACTGTTTTCAAAATTGATAATAAATGTTTCTTGCAGCATATCAGAATGATTTCTGAAGGATCATGTGACAAGACTGGAGTAATGATGCTGGAAATTCAGCTTTGCATCACAGGAATAAATTACATTTTACAATATATTACAATAGAAAGCAGCTATTTTAAATAGTAATAATATTTCTAGTGCTGGGCAACAGTTAATCGCGATTAATCGCATCCAAAATAAAAGTTTGTGTGTATATAATATATGTGTGTGTACTGTGTATATTTATTATGTATATATAAATACACACACATACAGTATATATTTAGAAAATATTTACATGTATATAATTATATTCATATAATTTATATTATATATATATATATATAAATATTTAATATAAACATAATCTATTTTTTTCTTAAATATATACATGCATGTGTGTATATTTACATATACTTAATAAATATACACAGTACACATACATATGTTATATACACACAAACTTTTATTTTGGATGCGATTAATCGCGATTAATTGTTGCCCAGCACTAAATATTTCACATTATGATTTTTGATAAAGTAAATGCAGCCTTGGAGAGCACAAGAGCATTATATGTACAAATACACAGATGTGGCATAAGAAGGCATAAGGATGAAACATGGGCACCCTAAGACATTTTCTCCCGCCGCAGAAGCTCTATGGATGGGCACTTGTGCGGCTGGCTTTAAATGGAGCTGCCAGTGTGGAATAATGCAGAATGATCCTGGTGGCACTTTGCCTACATTCCCACCGTCTAACAGGGATTACTGCTCAATACCCGGCAAGAGGTCAACACACACTCACACAGTACACAAACACTGATGTGACGAGACATAGACACAAATACACACTGCTAAGGAGAAACATACACACTCACATTCACACACACACTCCAGGTTTGATGATGTTTGACCAGATAAACCTTTACTAGATCCTTCACTAACACAAAAGTACTGTGATGGTATACAGTTTTTTTGTAGGTGTATTAATTTTTTATGGAAATGCCACGGTTTTCTGGTCATAATATGGTATATAAATATAGAAATCAAATCATTACCATGGTATATATGAAAGTACCATAGCATGACGGCATGATACCATCACAAGGGAAACTTCCTACACTCAAATGTTAATTAACACTGGCAAATAATAATGAATTAATAAAGGAGAGACAACAAGCCCCAATGGCCCCATCTATTGGTGGGTTGATGGAAGTACTACAGAATCTCTCAGATACCGGGGTTTATATTGAACATATATATATATATATATACACATATATCATATACACCACAATCACGTCACAGACGCAAATCAAGCAAACTATGGCAATTAAAACTGGGTAGATGTACGAACTCAAATTGTACAATAATAAAATATAGAGTATTTAATTTTAAATATTTCAGTGATCATTTAATTAAAAATTAACACTGAATAATATTATTATTATTGATTACATTTGTATTTTAATTTATTTTTGATGGTAGCAAAATACAAGTTAGCACAGTTTAACAGTATTAACAATAATTATGTATTTTGGCGAACATTTGGTCATTTTTGTTTCTCATTTTTCATCACACTTTGACAGTTCTGTAAACGGATATGCAAATGAGCACAATAACACGTTTCCCGTCCCTTGGTCACGTGACGCAAACATTTGCGCATGATGGCGGCGCCTATAGAGAGTATGCTGAATGAAATCTGTGAATCAGAGGATCCGATCGAGGAGCTCAAGAACCTCCGGACGGCCGTCTTAGCGACACCCGTGAGCGGTTTGAGGCAGGCGTTGTCTGGAGCCCGGCTGGAGATCATATTCCGCCTTTTAAACACAAATGACAAGTGAGTGTTGATACTGCTGAGTCAAGAGATAATAAATACTACGGACTGCACATCATACCTGCACACGGTTTGATTTAACCTTACTGTTATGTCGTTTTATGCATTTTATAGCTATTTGAATTTTCGTATGAAGTTGAGAATGGTTTAACTTTCGTTAAACCTACTCGAAAAACAAATAGGCCTTATCATTAAGCACAAACATATTGAATCGAAGCCGGATACAGTTTGCTTGTATATAGTCATTATTACTTTTAGAGCGTTTAAAGGCATTCCATGTTTTAAAGCTGCTTTAAAAATTGAAAAAAAAAAAAAAATTGCTACAAAAGTTAAAGGAGCTCTAAGAAACACACACTCACTGGCCACTTTATTAGGGACACCTTGGACCCCCTTTTGCCTTCAGAACTGCCTTAATTCTTCATGGCATAGATTCAACAAGGTGTTGGAAACATTCCTCAGAGATTTTGGTCCATATTGACATGATAGCATCAAGTCAAGTTGAGCTTTGTCATTCTGCTACATGTGTGGACATATAGTGAAACGAAATGTCGTGTTTCGCAGGACCACGGTGCTACATACTAGTTAAATATAAGATAAACATACAACAATGCAAGTATGAGGAAAAAAAAAAAAACAGTTGCTGCAGATTTGTCGGATGCGCATCCATGATCCACCACATCCCAAAGGTGCTCTATTGGATTGAGATCTGGTGACTGTGGAGGCCATTTGAGTAAAGTGAACTCATTGTCATGTTCAAGAAACCAGTCTGAGATGATTTGAGCTTTGTGACATGGTGCATTATCCTGCTGGAAGTAGCCATCAGAAGATGGGCACACTATGGTCATAAAGAGATGGACATGGTCAGCAGCAATATTCAGGTAGGCTGTGGCGTTTAAACGATGCTCAATTGGTACTAAGGAGCCCAAAGTGTGCCAAGAAAATATCCCCCACACCATTACACCACCACCACCAGCCTGAACCATTGAGACAAAGCAGGATGGGTCCATGCTTTCATGTTCTTTATGCCAAATTCTGACTCTACCATCTGAATGTCGCAGCAGAAATTGAGACTCATCAGACCAGGCAACTTTTTTCCAATCTTCTATGGTCTAATTTTGGTGAGCCTGTGCGAATTATAGCCTCTGTTTCCTGTCTCCTGCTGTAGCCCATCTGCTTCAGGGTTCGACGTGTTGTGCGTTCAGAGATGCTATTCTGCATACCTTGCTTGTAACAAGTGTTTGAGTTACGGTTTCCTTTTTATCATCTCTAACCAGTCTGCCCATTCTCTTCTGACATCAACAAGGCCTTTTCAGCCACACAACCATTCCACGTTCAAAGTCACTTAAATCCCCTTTCTTCCCCATTCTGATGCTCGGTTTGAACTTCAGCAAGTCGTCTTCAACACATCTAGATGCCTAAATGCATTGAGTTGCTGCCATGTGATTGGCTGATTAGCAATTTGTGTTACCAAGCAATTGAACAGGTGTACCTAATAAAGTGGCCGGTGAGTGTATGTTTGTGTAAATAAAACTTACTGAACCTATAATGAAAAATATTAATACAAAATGTCAACCTCTTTGTTTTGCATAAAACACCAGCTTAACAGTGTAATATATCCTTTGCAGTTGAGAATCGTTTTAGGTGGTACTGTACAGGAGATGCTCATAACATGAAAAACGGGATTTTCTTGCTCTTTTAAAATAAGATTGCGCTGCAGCTGTACAAATGCATCTTAGATGTGTGTGTGTGCATTAATTAGGTTCAGGAATATTCTTTCAAAAATGAAGCTGAAAATAGAAAAAGGGTGAAACGTGTCATAGAAAACTAAATTAAGTGTTTTGGTGCAGAGAGCAGATCGAGGTGTGTGTGGAAATCCTGAGTCGTGTCCTGCAGGCTTTAGAGCCCATCCAGCTGGCTCAGAGCTACAAGATGGCGCTCCAGAACGGACTGAATCATCCGAACGACTCGGTCAGAGTGCTCACGCTCTCACAGGTAAGTGCTGAAGGTGCACTAAAGAGCGCAGCAGTCTCTGTCCACGTCTTCAGCAGCCTTGGATCCAGATGTGTTTTTTTTGTTTCAGATCGGCCGTGTGGCTGGTCACGCTGATGGAGTGACCCAGATGCTGAACAGTGCAGAGATCCTGCGTGATGTGATTCAGTGCATCAGTGTGGAGTGTATCGCTGTGGCCAAAGAGGTACTGATACTCACGCTGCACTGCAACACCACTGTTTGTTTTGGCATGAAATGCATTAAAGTTTGCATCTTTCCTTTAATTTGGCTTTGTTGTGTTTTTGGTCAGGCGATAGCTGCCCTCAGTAAACTCAGCAACACAAAGGCGGGGCTTGATGCTCTGTTCCGCTCTGATTTGCTGAACAAGCTGAAGGACGTGATGCTCACCAGTGACATCATCAGATACAGAGTTTATGAGGTTCGTGATCATCTATGGATGGAAGAAGGGATCTTTATGATGGATTTAAGTGAAATCATGTCTCTTCTGCTGTGTGTGTGTGTGTGTGTGCAGTTGATAGTGGAGTTGTCCACAGTGTCTCCAGTGTCTCTGGGTTACTGCGCCAACAGTGGTTTAATCTCACAGATGCTGGAGGAACTGACCGGAGACGATGTGTTGGTCAGGTAATGATCTCACACACACAATCATAATATGTGACCCTGGAGCACAAAAGCAGTCTCAAGTCGCTGGGGTATATTTGTAGCAATAGCCAAAAATACATTGTATGGGACAAAATTATCCATTCTTCTTTTATGCTGAAAAAAATTATTAGGATATTAAGTAGAGATCATGTTCCATGAAGATATTTTGTAAATTTCCAACAGTAAAAAAATTCATTTTTGATTAGAAATATGCATTGATAAGAACTTAATTTGGACAACTTTAAAGGTGATTTTCTCAACATTTAGATTTTTTTGCACCCTCAGATTCCAGATTGCCAAATAATGTCCTATCCTAACAAACCATACATCAATGGAAAGCTATTTATTCAGATTTCAGATGATGTATAAATCTCAATTTTGAAAAATTTATCCTTATGACTGGTTTTGTGGTCCAGGGTCACATATGATAATGCAATATCAAATTAATTTATGCCTACAGAGATGAACTTAGTTTCTTCTCTTCCCAGAGCAACAGCTATAGAGATGGTGACCAGTCTGGCTCAGAGTCAACATGGCCGTCAGTATCTGGCACAGCAAGGCATCATGGATAAAATCTCCAACATGATCATCGCTGCAGAATCCGACTCCTTCTCAAGCCTTTACCTGCCAGGTGTGTGTGTGTGTGTGTGTGTATGAATGTATGAATGTGATTCTCTGATTCAGAAGCAGTTCAGTTTCCATAGTCACGAAAAACCTGGAAATGATTCATGAAGTTTCATTTGATTTCCGAGTCTGGAAATCTTAAAAAGCCATTGGAAATTCATGGAAATTGATTAATATAAAATCTAGCTATCTAGCTTTCTATCTATGTCCTTATTCAGCAGTCATTTAAAATGTCATGGAAATTTTTGGATATAAATATTTTAATATTATAAATATTTTTTATTAATTTGAAATCTTTATCGTTTTTAAATCCTTATATTATTGGAAATGTCAAATTGTTACATTGTTGTAAATATAATTTTTCTTCTCTGTTTTTATTATTATTATTATAGGACTGGTGAAATTCTTTGGCAGTCTGGCGATCATGGACAGTCCTCAGCAGGTCTGTGAGAAGTACCCAGTGTTCCTTGAGGTGGTCTTCTCCATGGTGATGAACCTTGACCCCACACTGACTCCTGTTGCCCTGGATACTCTTGGAGTGCTCGGCCGTACGGTGGAGGGAAAACAAGTCCTGCAGAAAACAGGTAGCTGTGTTTGTGAACGCATCTGCACAATATACCATTCAAAATGAAGGCTGTTTATGTTTCAGATCTGCTTTTAATAAAACCTGTTATTTCAGTGACAACATCATGCAATAATGTACAGTACAGCGTGACAGGCATTTATAACTAAAGCTTTCAGTTTATAATTTTACGATATTTTTTATAGAATTTACCAATTTTATAAAATTGAATAATGTTAACGTGTAATAATATTATAATTAATAATATTTACTACAGTTGCTATCCACAGAGCAGTTTCAGATGTGTTGATTAATTTCTCTATTAAACAAAATAGAAATTGAACTGCGAACATTAATTAATTAACATTAATTCTCCTGTATAATTTACAGCATTATCTAAGAGAGAATCACTTTCACATGTAAGCACAAGGGACATTAAAACTGGTATATTCCAAAATGAATCAAAATTTAATCCGTAATCTTAGGAATTGTTCAATAAATATGGTTTATATTTAAATTGCTGTAACTGTTTTCTTTCATATGTAAGGAAAGGGAAACTAAAATCAAAATATTCCCAATTGAATCAAATGAATAGCTTGTGAATCTGATTCTAACCAGAATGAATCAGTATACTTAGCCCCACTAGTTACAGGGATGCTTGACTTTGATTTGAACCGTTTCTCACTCATCCGTCTGTCACAGGAGAGAAGTTCACGTCTGTGCTGAAGAGAATGAGTAAAGTGGCCGCTGATGGAGCTACTGAGCTCCGGGTCAGATGTTTGGAGGCTCTGGCTCAGCTGCTCACGTTACCTGTGAGTGTGTCGCTGTGTTTTTCAGAGGAATTGTGTTCAGATGATGGGTTTTGCTGTGAGATGTCTGTGGTTTGTGTAGGTGGAGCAGCAGACGGATGACCTGTTACTGTTGACCGAGTCGTGGTTTAACTGTCTGAGCTCTCAGCCCATGCTGATGATCCGAAACATAAGCACACAGCCCTTCCCAGAGCTCTACTGCAGCGCGCTACGAATCTTCACTGTAAGTGTGTGTGTGTGTGTTTAGGTGTGTTCGACGTCATGCAGTGCTGTACAAACCGATCGACGTCCGACACAAAGCAGTGCATGCCGGTGTTGTGCCCAATTCTGACCCCTGCCAGATTATTACCCCCCAAGTATTGGTAGGTTTAGGGTTAGGTGTGGGGGAGGGGTTAGGATTAGGCAATCAGATAGCAATTTCAATGAGAGGGGTAATAATTTGGTGGGGGGTCGAAAATGGGCACAACACCGGTTACAAATTTTGTTTTGAAATGTCTTTAAAACATCATTCTGTTTTGTGCTCTGTTTTGTGTCCAGGCCATTGGCTGTCAGCCGTGGGCTCAGCAGCTGATGATGGATACTCCTGGATTCGTGGAGTGGGTGATGGATCGCTCAGTGGGAACAGGAAAAGAAGTCAAGGATTGTAAATTTAAGCTGGTGGGGGCGCTGCTGAGCTCCTCCAATGCTAAGGAGATCTTTGGAGCGCACAATTACTTAAAGCTGAAGACCTACCTGAACGAGGGACCCTATTACATCAATGCTGTGCCTTCAGTCACCACAGAGGGAGCCGACTAACACACACATTTATACACATACATCTGTAAGAGTTCCATATTTCCTACTGTCAAAGGTATGTTTTTCTGTTGAGTCCAGATAAAGTTACCAAAAGCTCTTTAGACAGTTTACAGCATTTAAACACACACACACACACAGAGCACTTCAAATGTTTATACTTCCAGGTGTCAATGCACTATTATAAATTTGGTTCTGTTTGTATCGTCTTGTGCTATTAAAAAGTAAATTTGAGTGGTTTATTGCTGAAACTATTTTTTTTATGCACTACCATTAAAACATTTGGAGTCAGTAAGGTGATTCAGCAGTGGATTCAGGGTTGAGTTTTACTCCACAAACCTCGTTGCACACACATGCACTCCTCACAGCCTCACAGAGGTAACAATATGTACAAAATACAAACAAAACTTCTTTCACACATCCCTCAAATCATACAAACTCTTTAGAGGCACGTTGGTGAGGTGGCACTCTGGAAGACAGGAGAAAGACTGGACTGTTCCATTTCAGCGGTTTCCAAAGTTTTTGGAATGATTTGAGAAGAGCTGAGGTGAATCTCAAGCAGACTGGATGTTCATGAAACCGAAATCCAGAGTGATGCATGTGGTCTGAATGCAAGTGTATTTGATTGGCCAGTTAAAAATGAAGGCATGAATTCAGTTACACCTTCAACAACCCTTTCATTCACCTACTCAAATTGTTCTTGAGATGACATGAAAAAAATCAGCTGCCATTCACTTCAGTGGAAAAATATCAGTATTAGCAGACATGCTCTCAACAGCCTAAGGACAAACAAACCCCTGCATCACATTGGTCAAATTTCACATACAAAAAAGGTCCAGTCTATTGTCAAATTCGTCAAACAACAGTAAATGCAACTGCAGCTTTAACTTAAAGGGACAGTTCGCCCAAAAATGAAAATTCTGTCATCGTTGTCATTCCAAACCTGTATGAGTTTCTTTCTTCTGTTGAACACAAAAGATATTTTTAGGAATGCTGGTAACCAAACAGTTGATGGTAGCCATAGACGTCAATATTATGGACAAAAAAATTACTAAGTCAATCGCAACTGTCAACTCTTCGGTTACCAACATTCTTCAAAACATCTCTTGTGTTCAGCAGAAGAAAGAAACTCACACAGATGTAGTCGCATTTAATTTCGTTCGGCCAATTTCTGCGATCAAAATCCAGTCATTTCAATAGGTATCCAAGCAATCGTGTTCATGTGTTCCAGTTCATGTTTCTCCACACTATTGACAAGACACTGGGTTTTTTTCCCTGTGAAATTTCGCAAATGTGACTAAACTTTTTTCCATTTATAATTATACGAGTTTTCTTAACAATCAAGCAACAACATTAAGGGATCTCTTAATGAAATTTCATTACAATTTAACGAAGTGTGTAATTTCTAACCCATTAGGGACCAAAGAATGGCAAAAATACAATAATTCAGACTTCAAGTTGGTATTCTTTCGCAGTTCTTAAAGTAGGAATAAGACTTTCTGATCTGAAAGAAACAGGTATAGCTTACAACCATCAGCTTATTCATGGTTTACTTATAGCTGTGGCTGGAAAACATCATCTATAGAGGTAAATCACCTAAAAATGAACATCCAAACCTGTATGGCTTTCTATCTATTGTTGAACACAAAAGAAGATATTTTGAAGAATGTTTGGGTCCAAACAACATCGGATCCCATTGACTGTGAACAGTATAGACAAAAAACACTGAGATCTTTTGTGTTTCACAAAGTCATGCAGGTTTGGTACGACATTAGTGTGTATATAATCAAAGGATTGTTGTTATGAGCGTGTAATGAATATTCATTAGTAATACTGACCGAACCATTGACTGGTGGATTAAATGTCAATACTTTGGATAGATCACACGCTTTATCCTCCCGTCCGCTTTGTTTTTGTCCAGCCATTTCCCACAAATGAAGATCGTCGTCACAGCGTTGGCCGTGTTTGTAATCTCGATCCTGCTCAGAAGCCATCCGGGACTGAGTCCGGAGTTATCGTGTTCCACGTGCATGCGGAGCAGATTGCCCAGGTCCAGCAGTTCCATAATAAACCGGTTCGTCTGGCCACGCTCAAACAGGTTCTGGAACTTCTTGGTTAGCTGCCTCTGGCCGGAGTCGCCGTTGGAGCCGAAGATGGTGATGAAGACGTTGGCGTCGGTGCCTGCGCCCTTCTCGTCGCCCGTGATAACAATGAGCTCGTATTTTACAGGTACAAGGCTTTGGGCCTTGCTGGTGAAGCTCTCGATGAACTTGCTGCACTCGAAAGTCTGGAACTCATCCCGTTTTGAGGAAAGAGGGATGGTGGCGACACAACGGAAGATATACCTGAGTGAAATAGGATAGATTATGGATAATACAGAGCATGCATATACTATCCTTTGTTTGTTTTCGATATGACTTACTTTAAAAGTAGACACTTCAAGCTTTCTATAGATATAACTCTCATGTCTGTGTGTTGAGTATTTGCTGAGTTACAGTTCATTTTAGTGACGCGTTTCTAAAAGCAGTTCGTGGAGACGGAGAAGGCAGAGAGCGCACCCTGTTTGTTTTCTTTATTTTATAAAATTACAAAGTTTTGTTGTTATGCGTGTATACAAATAAAAGTAGATCCTTTACAGATTCGATTGATGTATTACTCTTATCTGTACGATTAAAACTCGCAGAGTAATTTAAGTTCCTTTAGGGGCTTTCCAAAAAAATGCGCCGGCGCGTTTGTCGACCCCAGAGAGTTAATGGCTGGTAGCCAATGACTTCCATTGTATTTTTTACCATACTGTGGAAGTCAATGGCTACCAGTAACTGTTTAGTTACCAGCATTCTTCAAAATATCTTCTTTTGTGTTCAGCAGAAGAAAAAAAAGCTCATACAGGTTTAGAAAAACTTGAGGGTGAGTAAATAATGACAATTTTCATTTTTGAGTCTCTTCAAAGTCCAAGATCACTCACTTATTGCCCAGCTCCTTCTCTGTGACAACAACCTCCTCCACAAACCAGGAGGCTTCCACTTTGACTTTCTTGCCATCTTTAGGGATGTGTCCCAGACAGATACTTGCGATGTCTCCCAGCTCCTTTGAGGAGAACTCAAAGCGGTCCGTAGCACCTCTGAAATCACACATGGAGCAGCGTAACACATGCTTATTGACAAGAAATGAATACCAGCTGAGAAACACATTTACACCTACCGTAAAAAACGCTTCTTTTTAGTCGAGTTCTCCATCACAAACTCTTTGGAACGTCCTTTCTTCCCTTCTAGAACGATCCAGGCGTTCTCTTTGGTTTCAGCATCATCCATATCTGCTGTCGTGACCAAGATCTCATATTCTGTAAGAGGCAAAACACATGCTGTTATATTATCTAAAATATATATATATATATTACATATGCATATGCAATTTACATATGCAAACAATTAAGATTTTTTTATTGTTTTGCAAGACTTCTCTGCTGAATTTAATTGTTTTAAAACACAATAAAAACAGTAATATTATAAAATATTATTACACTTTAAAATAACTGTTTTCTATCGTAATATATTTTAAAATGTAATTTTTTCCTTGATGGCAAAGCTGAATTTTCAGCAGTTATTACTCCATTGTCATTAATTAATAATAAAGTAATAATAATAATACTTTATAATGGTTCTTATTATTATCAAAGTTGAAAACAGTTTCTTAGTCTTATATTTATATTTTTATCAGTTTGATAATTTATATATATATATATATATATATATATATATATATATATATATATATATAAATATCAAATAAATAAATTATCAAATTGATAAAAAATGTATAAATACAAGACTAAGAAACTGTTTACAATTTTTACAGATAAAAAAAACAAAACAAAAAAAGATCAATATTTGCCATTAATTCATTCAACAACTTTAAATTTGACTTTCAATACATGTTCCTGATCTTTTAGCAAATGATTCATCTGTGCATGTTATTCGAAAGAAATAATGTCATTCCCTTCAATCCCCTGTTATACAGAGACACTTTTCCATCCAGTCAGTTCCCATTTAACATTCTGTTTCACTTGGAAATACATATTATGGAAGTAAAATGGGTTCCAAATGGGCAAGTTATGAACTCCAACTGAATTTACTTCACTCTATTTGTATGTGTGTGTGTGTGTGTGTGTGTATGTGTGTGTGTGTGTGAACTCATGTGGGTCTCACTGGTTTTTTCATCAAAATCCACTGCATCGTTGTTGGCACACGCCAGCTCTCTCATTCTCTGTCCATCATCCTCATTTTTGGCGAGCCAGCGGTCACACTGGAAACGAAACTTCTTCCCCAAGATGTCATCATGCACGTCTACATACTCCAGGTGCCAACCGGCAGCAGGACCTGTCGACACAAACACACACTTGTTTTGAGCATACAGTGGGGAAAAAAATGATTTGATCCCCTGCTGATTTTGTACGTTTGCCCACTGACAAAGAAATGACCAGTCTATAATTTTAATAGTAGGTTTATTTGAATAGTGAGAGACAGAATAACATCAGAAAAATCCAGAAAAACGCATTTCAAAAAAGTTATTAATTGTATATTCACAGTTATGCAAAAAAGTGCTCTTTGGATGTAGGATTCTTTCGTATCATCAAAAAAACCTCATAAATCCAAGGCACTTTATTTACATGGCTTTAGAATTTAAAAACAACACATTTGTTCCCCGATGCATTGCGGCTAACTCGCCTTCATCAGGGTGTCAATTTACAAACACACACAGAGTTCATTTAAGCAATCAGTTCATCACATGACGTAGTCACCGGAACAGGCATCGAAGCAACAATGAGAGAATTACTTACCGTAATCATAATCAATAAATGCAAATCAATTCAAAACACTGTAACAAATATTAATTGATTTGCATTTTAATGAGTGAAATAAGTATTTGACCCCTTCACAAAACATGACTAAGTACTTGGTGGCCAAACCCTTGTTGGCAATCACAGAGATCTGATGTTTCTTGTAGTTGGCCACCAGGTTTGCACACATCTCAGGAGGGATTTTGTCCCACTCCTCTTTGCAGATCCTCTCCAAGTCATTAAGGTTTCGAGGCTGACGTCTGGCAAATCGAACCTTCAAGTCCCTCCACAGATTTTCTATGGGATTAAGGTCTGGAGACTGGCTAGGCCACTTCAGGACCTTAATGTGATTCTTCTTCAGCCACTCTTTTGTTGCCTTGGCCGTGTGTTTTGGGTCATTGTTATGCTGGAATACCCATCCACAACCCATTTTCACTGCCCTCGCCCAGATGGTACATGGCCCCGTCCGTTGTCCCTTTGATGCGTCCCTTTGATCCCCTTCACAGAAAAACACCCCCAAAGCATAATGTTTTCACCTCCATGTTTGACGGTGGGGATGGTGTTCTTAGGGTCATAGGCAGCATTCCTCCTCCTCCAAACACGGCGAGCTGAGTTGATGCCAAAGAGCTGGATTTTGGTCTCATCTGACCACTACACTTTCACCCAGTTCTCCTCTGAATCATTGGTAAACTTCAGACGGGCCTGTGCTTTCTTGAGCTGGGGAACCTTGCGGGCACTGCAGGATTTCAGTCCTTCACGGACTATGTGTATGTATGTCTTTTATACAGGTAAGGAGCTGAGATTAGGTCCTAATCTCAGTTTGTTACCTGTATAAAAGACATCCCATCCATGACCCATTATGCTTTGGGGGTGTTTTCTGGATTTGTTTGTTGTTATTCTGTCTCTCACTGTTCAAATAAACCTACCATTAAAATGATAGACCGATCATTTCTTTGTCAGTGAGCAAACGTACAAAATCAGCAGAGGATCAAATAATTGTTTTTCCCACTGTATAAACATATACAGGTTTGATGACAGGCCTACCTTGAGTTTAACTTCCTAATCTGCTCATCACGAGTGCTGTTCTGAGCGCTCTGATTGGCTCACCTGAGTTGTCGTGCCAAATGCGCACTTTCGAGAGCTCGCCCAAGCTGAGGACGTCAGGGAAGCGGAACGTGTCCGTCTGTTTGCGCTCAAACTTGTTGGTGTTGTTGCTTTCTTTCAGAGTCAGCGTTCCAGTGTCACCGTTCTCTCCAAAAATAATCATCCACACATTAGCATCGGTTCCAGCCGCTAAAAAGCAACCAATCATAGGTTAAAATCTGCTGTATCTGTGACCATAAACACAACCAATCGAAGAATTGTTCTTAAGTAGTTGTAGACACTGCAAAGAAGTGCGCACCAGTTACATCGCTGGTCTTCACAGAAACTGTGTAGGTGGTGAGCTCCACCATTTCCTCGTCATCTATTACTGCAGGCATCTCGCATATGAGCGTTCGCTTGGGCCCGTAAGAGCGAGACAGCCATTCCTCGTACATAAATAACGCCACTTCATCCGTCTGCAGGTTATGCAGTTCAATCTACATACATACATGCATTAATATTGTTAAAGGCTTGGGAAATTACAGTATATGTATGTCACTTTCTCTTACAAACCTTGTCCAGGAACCAGTCGGGTCTGCTTCCAGAACCATCTATACGCATTCTCATCTTTCTCAAAGGAGCGATATCCTCAATCTCCAGATTGAATGTGTCCCTCTGCCCTCGTTCAAACCTACACACAATAAACACAAAAAATGAGACACGTTTCAATGCATAATCATAATTATGAAGATTTACTGTGGTCCCAGGTAACCAGGTTTGTTATAGTTAACTAAAACTAAAATCATAAAAAATGCAGTTGAAATAAAACATTAACAGAAATAAAATAATACACTAAAAAAATGCTTATTTTATTTCAGCTATTTACTGTAAGTTTAGATGTAGCACTTGTTCTAAAATACTAAAACTAAATAGATAAAATTTATAAAAAAAAATAAAACTAGACATTTCAAAAATTAATAAAAATTACTATAACTAAATTTAAAGTGAAAACAGAAAATATAAAAAATAAAGTTTAATCCAAAATATTAACAAAATCTATAGTAGTATATAATTGTCAATAAAAGAACACTGCAGGTAACCTATTTGCTAATAGTTACATTCTATTTTTTTTTCTTATATTTTTCAACTAAAATCAATATTTTAGCAAAATAAACTGCATGAAAACATTACATTTATACTGCAATAATCACCAGCTGACTGTACATTATCCTTGTGTTTCTCTGTGTGTGTGTGTGTGTGTGTGTGTGTGCGCGCGTATGTACCTGTCCTCTAATTTTGGCAGCAGCATTTCCTCTGACGTGCCGTAGACTCCAAACACAGTCATGTAGATCTGTGTGTCTGTACCTGCGTGCTGGACATCTCCTGTTATCACAGTTACCTCATAGATCACCTAGAAGAAAAATACCTTTCATGAAGTACACTTACTGTAGTATAATACAACAGCAAATCAGCATATTAGAATGATTTCTGAAGGATCATGTGATACTGAAGACTGGAGTAATGATGCTGAAAATTCAGCTTTGATCACAGGAATAAATTACGTCTTAAAATATTTTCGAATAGAAAACAGTTATTTTTAAATTGTAATAAACTTTCACAATATTACAGTTTTTACTGTAGTTTTGATCAAATAAATACAGCCTTGGGGAGCTGAAGAGGTCTATTGTTATTTTCAAAAACATTAAAAAATCATACCAACCCTTAACTTTTGAATAGTACACTATATTATGTAATAAACTATACTAATATTAAATAAAATAAAGAATGAACAAAGCTATAAACATGGGAAGTAAACACCTTACATGAGCTTTTTATATTTTTAAGGCTGAAGGAAATGAAATGGTGTACCTTCTGTGCGATGTTGACCATTTCTGCATCCTGTACATCAAAGAAACGGGCGGTGAGTCCGTCTCCTCTGTCTTTAGCCAACCAGCATTTACAGGGAAATGCGTAGCGCACTGCTTTAGTCGGCACGTCAACAGTCAACTCCTCCACTAACCAGCAGCTCTCTGGAGTCGCCCCATCATGACCCAACTACACACAACACAAACCAACAATCTGATGTCTGCAGTATCTATTTGTACTGTACATTGAGTTTACGAATACAATCTACTGAATCTTTGAGTGTGTTTTTTTTTCTCACTTCCACTTTCTTGATGTCACCAACATCAGTTCCATAACAGGTGAAGTAATCCAAGGATCCAGGCAGGAATCCGTTTTTCCCATCCAATTCGAGCCAGAGGCGATCTGTCTTCTTGTTGTTCTTTCCTATGATGATGACATATACTCGGCTACTCGTCCCAGCATCCCGATCCCAACCCGTCGTCACCGAGAAGTGGTAGGGAATCACTACACACACACATACATTTAATTGAATTTTTTCCCTCATATAAAATCAACTAGAGAATAGTGGTGTTTACTCATTCCAAAACTTATTGAGGGTGGGTACATTTAAAAAATATATATATATATTATTCATTTAGCATGTCAACATATAATAATGTAAAAAAAAAAAAATTTAATTACATTTTTTAATTAGTTTTGTTTTACAATATTTTTACAATATATGACATGCTAAATTAATAAAAAAAAAAAAAAATTAAATGTTAAAAAAAAAAAAAGTCTGCATTTATAGGCCAAAAAAAATCTAATTTGCACTTCTCAAATTTATTACTAACATTTTAACACTGATCTTATAATTGGTAACACTTTACAATAAGATTTCATAACATGAACTAATAATGAACTTACTTTAATAAATGCTTAAGAAGTAATATGTAAACATTTACTAAAACATTTTTAAAATCAAAAGCTGTATCTGTTATTTAATGCACTGTAAACTAACATGAACAATGAACTATAATATTTTTTACTAAATACTAATATTCACAAAAGATGTGAAAAAAGTGAGACCTTATTGTAAATTGTTTGTTGGCATATAATTTGTAATGAAAATATAATATTAAATAATATAAAAATCCAAAATTGAATAACTGATGGTCTCATGGTATGTTGTGGAGTGGGACTCTATATGCTTATACATACACGATCCTTCCTCGTCTTCTTCTTCTTCCTCTGAATGTCGTTTCTTGTTTTTCTTGTTCATGTTGCTGTCCAGATTTGTCACTTTTTTAATTGGACAGAAGGCAGTCTCTCGCTCTCCCTCATACCCCTACACACACATATACACACAGTATATACATCTGGATGTGCTCTGGACTAGTCTGTAATGCTGTAACATTGTTAACGCATGCATGCACGGGTGCACACATGCACACATGCAGGCAGACCTTAACGTAGAACACCCTGTCGATCCGTTTGTCCTCCTTCTTTCTCGAAAGCCATCGCTCACACAAAAACAGAAACACTTCCTCTGTATCTTGGTCCACCACTTCCACCTGTTCCAGGTACCAATCAGCACTCAGCATGCGGTTGTCATGGCGAATGCGGATCTTGAACACCTGGCCCAGATCCACGGCCTCCAGGGTGAATGTGTCCACCTGACCAATCAGAAGCAATCGTTGTCAGCAGCCAATCAGAGGGCAGGTACACTACTGTTGAAATGTTTGGTGTCAGTAATACTTTTATTCAGCAAAGGTGCATTAAAAGGTGATGATCAGTGAAGACATTTATGGTGTTAAAAAAACTAAAATTAGCAGCACAACTATTTTCAACATTGATAACAACAAGAAATGTTTCTTGAGCAGCAAATCAACATATTCAAATGATTTCAGAAGGATCATGTGACTGAAGTAATGATGCTGAAAATTCAGTCTTGATCACAGAAATTAATTGCATTTTAATATATATATTAAAATAGAAAACTGTATATTGTAATAATATCTCATAATTTGTACTGTATTTTTGATCAAATAAATGCAGCCTTAGTGAGCAGATGAGACGTTTTTCAAAAACATTTGTAAAATCTTACCGACCCCAAACTCTGAATGGTAGTTTTAAATTATGTCTTTGTTTTAATGGTGTCAAAATGTCTGAAGACACAGGATAGTAAAGCCTGACAAGCCACAATAGCTTCATATAGGTTCAACTTTCACCTAAAATCAATCCAAAATTAAGAAGCATTAGGATGATGTCCTCATAAAGATGTGTATTTGTGTGTCTCACCGATCCTCTCTCAAACTTGTTGCTGTTCTCAGACTTGCTGAGTTTGCGTTCTCCAGTGTCGCCCATGTCTCCGTAAAGAGTGATGAACACGTTGGCATCGGTTCCCGCTCCATACACATCCCCTGTGGTCACCGTCACTGTATATGTGTGTACTGCAACACACACATATATGCAATAGTCTTCCTGTAGCTCAAACAGTAGTGCATTGAATTTGCAACACCAAGGAATCAAAAAATGTAGTTTGAATGCGGTCATTTTGTATAAAACTAGGAGTCTGCCGAATGCATAAATATAGTACATATAGGTAACTGTAAATGAAAATCAGTCCACACACTTACTCTCCAGCGCGTCGTCCACCTCTGTCTCGATTACTTTGAGAGTTCCGTCTCGTGATAGTTTCTCCACGATGATGTCAGACGGCACCAGCTCTCGAATCGTCTCGCCATCCTCCTCCGAGCGAGCCAACCATCCCTCACACGGGAATATTGCAGTCTCAGAGCCCTGCATAAAAACACACATTTTTGAGTCTTGACATGTTGAATATTAGTCCTTTACATTTTATTAAAGGAAATTTGATTAATAACACCATGAAGTGTTCATTCAAAGGTTAAAGGGATTGTTCACCCAAAAATGAAAATTCTGTCATTAATTACTCACACTCATGTCATTCCAAAACCATAAGACTTTCATTCATCTTCGGAACACAAATTAAGATATTTTGATGAATTTCGAGAGCTCTCTGACTCTCCATAAACAGCAAAGATCCTAACACGATCAAGGCTCAGAAATGATCATTAAAATAATCCATGTGATATCAGGGGTTCAACCGTAAGTTTTATGAATCTACGAAAATACTTTTTGTGCACAAAGAAAACAAAAATAACGACTTTATTCAACAATTTGACTCCTCCGCATCACCCTATAGCGCCATTTTGGAGAGTATCACATAAGTAAGTAGTATACATTTATACATAAGTAGTTTTACATTTAAGTAAAATAATCATCTAATAATCAGCCAATTCATAAAATAATCAAATATCAAAATCCTTGTAAGTATGAGGCCGGTCAGATTTATTTGAAAGAAGTCTCTTATGCTCAGCATGGCTGCATTTATAATTATTTGCATACAAAAAATACAGTGAAAATTGTGAAATATCATTCCTATTTCTATTGTAAAATATTTTAAAATGTTATTTATTCCTGTGATGCAAAGCTTGATTTTCAAGAGTCACATGATCCTTCAGAAATCATTCTAATATGCTGATTTGCTGCTCAAGAAATATTTCTTATTATTAGCAAAGCTGAAAACAGTTTTGCTGCTTCATATTTTTGTGGAAACCATGATATATATTTTTTTCAAGATTCATTAATGAACTGAAATTTCAAAATAGCGTTTATTTGAAATAGAAGTATTCTGCACCATTTTAAATGTCTTTACTGTCACTTTTGATCAGTTTAATGCATCCGTGCTGAATTAAAGTATTCATTTGTATAAAAAAGGGTACAGTAAATAAACCGTTTCTGCTGGTAAACGGTGAACGTGAATGTTGATACCAGAGTTTCACGTTGGTGTGATGTGCTGAGGCAGTGTTTCACTCCTCTACTGTACACAGATAGCGCTGGAGTGGAGCGACAGGTCAAAGAAGATTAGTCACTGGAACTAATTATACAAACAGCAACACAGAGCAGATGTGGGTCAATGAAATGGGTGTACGACAGACAGCGGAGAGGAAAAGAAGTTTCCAGCCAGACAGGAGCATTCTAGACTGAACCAAGCTTCACGTTGCCAGAATTAAGACCAATATACCTGGTCCAAAGCATAGCTTAGTCTGGCCAAAAACGCCCACTAACGCAGGAAAGGCACGTCTGACCAACATGTGAAAGAATCAGCCACAGTTTGCTGTTTTAAGTGACATTTAGGGGGCTGAAATTGGCAGGATATGTATTTCTGGATCACTTGAGGGTTTTCTAAAAAATGCTGTGGGCTGAGATTAGACAAACCCAACTGCATTTCAAGAAGTCTGTCATGTTTAACTGTACAGTACATGCGGATTTGTACATAAGCAGTTGATCTCTTTCTAACAGAGCTAAAGTTCAGTAAAGTTCTGTAAAGATAAAGCTCAATACCTTCCCTTTCCGGAGAAGTCGGCGAATTTCCACACGGTCTAAATGCCAGCCAGGATTCACCCCTCGATTATCGTGACCGATACGGATTTTCTCAATGATATCGCCAATATCCTCCAACTGCAGAAGTCCAGAATCAACATCAACATCACTGCTGTCAGTGTAAGCCTTGCATTAAAATTATTAATAGAAAAGTTAAGATGAAACTAAGACCCAGATGAATTTCTGTTAGTTCAGGTTGGTTTCAGGGTTATTTTAGTTAACAAAAAATAAAACTGAAACAAAAATTAGAATCATTAAAAAATGTTACTTGAAATAAAATAAACATTAAATGAAATAAAACTTTAGTTTAACTAGTTACCAAGGCAACATTTCTCATTTTAGTTTAGTTTCACTTGATGTACCCTTGGTGGGAAGTCGTGGCCTAATGGTTAGAGAGTCGGACTCGTAATCCAAAGGTTGCGGGTTCGAGTCTCGGGCCGGCAGGGATTGTAGGTGGGGGGAGTGAATGTACAGTGCTCTCTCCACCCTCAATACCACGACTGAGGTGCCCTTGAGCAAGGCACCGAACCCCCAACTGCTCCCCGGGCGCCGCAGCATAAATGGCTGCCCACTGCTCTGGGTGTGTGTTCACGGTGTGTGTGTGTGTGTGTGTGTTCACTGCTGTGTGTGTGCACTATGGATGGGTTAAATGCAGAGCATGAATTCCGTGTATGGGTCACCATACTTGGTCATATGTCGCGTCACTTTCACTTTACTAACAATGACAAAAACACACAACAAAATCACTAAAACTTGAACTAAAACTAAAGTGAAAACAGAACGTTAAAAACTGATTCAAAATTTTTTATAAAAACTATAAAGGTTTCTCAGTGATACTTAAATAACACTAGCTGGTTTATGCCAGTTGTACTGGTTTGTTGTTGGTCCAGCAACAAAACTTCCTCAGCACATAAAGCAGGACAAATAGCATTATTTTTCAACCCTAGTTTTATATTTATGTTGAGCAGCACAGAAACAATCTGCTCATTTACCTCTACGATGAACATGTCCTCCGCCCCTCGTTCAAAGTACATCCTCCTCTCTCTCTTGTTGACACAGAGAGACTTCTGAGACGTACACGTTCCGTTCTGCCCGTACAGAATGATGAAGACATCTGCGTCTGTTCCCGCAGCAAATATATCACTGGTGAAGATTTTAATCTCATAGGGAACAACTGCAACACAAAAGAGGAAATCACATGAATCATGAACAGCCTTCGTAGGTCTGTCTATGAATGTTACGGCACAAATTTTCATCTGTCTGTATTTATGACACATGAAGTAAATAAGGTTTAGTATTAGTCTGTAATCATTATAATTAGTTACATAAACATGTATCATACAGGGTGTGTATAGTACTGTCTGCAGTTCATTAGGGTACAGGTCTCTGATAATGGCACCATCGTCTTTTCCTTTATCCAGCCAGCGGCCACATGGAAAGCGCAGCAGCTGACCTAGAGACGGAGCATCGATCTCTACCCAGTCCAGAAACCAGCCTGGAGACGGACCTGAGAAAACAGGACAAACCCCCCCCAAACACACACATACACACATAGAGACACATGCAACAACCACATACACACATGTACACTGTAAGTAATTGTCTGTAGGATTTCCACCAATGCTGGATTCAGAAAGGCAGTGAAATTAAATTATCACAAATTAAGTGACAATTTAATGCAAAAAAGACAGACAAGATACAGATTCATATGGATATAAATAAACCTTCATTTCCGTTATGCATGCACATTACTTAATTTAATTAAACATTTTTGCACTTGCAGTAGAACATGTTTTATAATACAAGTCAACAGTTTCTGTCATGTTTTTGAGAGAAGTCATCAGACTGCATTTATTTGATCAAAAATACAGTAAAAACATTAATGTAGTGACCCCAAATGAACAGTAGTGTTTTTGCATAATAAATTATTTTCACTTTCACGTCACCAATTAAGTATTTTCGAAATAAAAAATAAGAAAATAACCAAAAATAAGTAGAATTACGATTATGTTTTAGAGTACAAACACAGCTTATAGCTCATGTCTTTATACTATCTGTAAATAACATCACTCTTTTTGACAACACAATATCATTAATAGGAATGGATGTACATTACTTTTGTTTTTTGCTGTAAAAAGAACAGCGATTCGTTACAGTGTAAACACACAAATGAGCACACACGTCAATCATCAATGCACAGATTTGAACTCAACCAGTCCTCAACTGCATCTACAGAATGCAGATTGAACATATTTGCATAAATATTTTAAACATCACAGAGTGATATCTGATGTGAATGTGTGTACCTGCGTTGTCGTGTCCGATGCGGATTCTCTTGAGTTTTCCGATGTCCACTGCCTCTATGGTGAACTCGTCAATCAGTCCCAACTCAAACTTGTTCCTATAGTTCTTAGACGCCTTTAGATTAATGATACCTGACACACAAACACACTTTTCAGTAGCAGATGGGCTAATAGTACTAACAGTACAGTCTGAGTTGTTTTCATAGTTACCAGTGTCATCTTTGGTTCCGTACAGTATAGCACAAACGTTTGCATCTGTCCCGGCGTTCTTTTTCTCCCCTGTTTTGACTCTCATTGTGAATGTGGTTGACATGGCTACACACAGACATAATCAATGCAATGAGCAAATGCCATTAGGGTAAAGCAGAACACTTGTGTAACATTCAAAACCTTTTTGCTCTAGTCCGAGTTGAGCAGGTGATGACTCCTCTTCTTCATCTTCATCTCTCTTCATGAAAGCCTCGTCTACGGGCACTAACTCACGGCCCAGCTGCCCATCATCTTCATCAACCGCCAACCAGCGCTGACAGGGGAAAAAATACCTGAACAACACACACACATGGTCAGCACAGTCCGTAGAAAAGAGAAATCCCTTTAATATGTCAGTTGTTTCTCTTTAGCCAGTGATTAGATTAAATTGGGCAAGTTCATCTCAGAAACTAAAAACTGAAACCATCGAAAAAACATTTTCAATACTTGAAATAGAATAAATATTAACTGTAATAAAAGAACATGTAAAAATATATATTTATATATTTCTGCAATTAAAACTTAATAAGCTAAAAGCTAAAATATTTAGGGGAAAAAATTATAATAACGACAAAACACATAATACATTACTAAAATAAACAAATTGAAAAAAATCAAAAAAATGAATGATTAAATATATAAAAAAAATAAATTAATAAAATCTCATTAATAATTTATTTATGAATTAATTATTCATTAATTTATAAATAAATTAATTTATTTAATTATGAATAATTTGTTTATTTAAAATGAATATTTAAGTAATTTCTGCAATCAAAAGTCAGAGATCCCAATATGAACTCTTATCTAGCATTCCCAATATTAAAGGGTTAGTTCACCCAAAAATGAAAATTAGCCAGGACAATTTTTAATATAACTCCGATTGGATTCATCTGAAAGAAGAAAGTCATGTACACCTAGGATGCCTCGAGGGTGAGTAAAACACAGGCTAATTTTCATTTTTGGGTGAACTAAGCCTTTAAATATCTGAACTACAAACCATATGTGACCCTGGACCACAAAACCAGTCTTAATTTTTCGAAATTGAGATTTATACATCATATATAAGCTGAATAAATATGCTTTCCATTGATGTATGATTTGCTAGGATGGGACAATATTTGGCCGAGATACAACTATTTGAAAATCTGGAATCTGAGGGTTCAAAGTTGTCCAAATGAAGTTCTTAGCAATGCATATTACTAATCAAAAATTAAGTTCTGATATATTTACGGTAAGAAATTGACAAAATATCTTCATGGAACATGTTATTTACTTAATATCCTAATGATTTTTGGCATAAAAAAAAATCGATACAATGTATTTTTGGCTATTGCTACAAATATACCCCAGCGACTTAAGACTGGTTTTGTGCTCCAGGGTCACATATTAATTGTATAGCTCTCAACTCTTACTGTACAATAAACAATTTACGCATTTGCATCTATTTTTATTTCTCCTGAGAAATGTTAAGGGAAACAAAGGTGGTACTTAAATGAGAAGTACATTACGTGCGTGACGCTCACATGGTTTCATCTTTCGAATCAAAGATCTCGATGCGGTCCAGATACCACGCAGCATTCGCCTGCTTGTTGTCATGACGAATCCTCAGTTTCTTCAAGGACCCCAGATCTATCCCAGTGATCGTGAACATGTCCTCCTGAAAATGATCCGCAGTCAGGCACATGCTCTATACAGTGTGAATGTGTGGGTGTTTCCTTCCACTCACCTGTCCGCGTTCAAACTTGTTAAGGTGGTTTGATTTGCGCAGTTTTCTCTCGCCCGTGTCGCCCATTTCTCCATAGATGTTGATGTAAACACTTGCATCGGTTCCAGCACCCAGCATATCCCCAGTGAACACATGAACCTCGTACGAGTTCTCTAAAATACATGAACACACAAGTGTCTTCTCAAAATTCACTTCTGTTGAAGGTATCAGGTGGTGCACTGCTACCGTGACACAAGATATTTTTACACTTCAGACACATGTCTGAATCTCATTCTATTAGATAATAAAATAGCAAACAAATTTATTTGAAAGCAAATGAGCGCAAACACAATTTATAAACTTTTTGTTACACTACATTTTTTATCTTAAATTAAATCATTAATGAAATAAAATATTTACAGTATTTTAAATTAATTAAAAAAAATTCAAAATGTATTTATAAAAATGTATAAACAATTTTTTTTTAAATGAATAAATGTATGAATTATATTACAAATATTAATTTAAAATATACACATATAATTTTTCATACACATAATTTTTACCAATACATATGTATTAATAAATTTCTTAAAAAGTATATTTTATAAATAAATTAATATATATGTGAATTTATTAATTATTAATAAATAAATATAAATTTTAAATAAACTATTAATTTTCCTAAAAAAGTATTTATTTAAAATTCATTGTTTTTTATATATACTTTTTGGTTGTGAAGGATTGAATCTCTCTCTATACCCTCCAGATCTTCATAATCCTCAGCACACAGCTCCACGAGAATCTCTCCATCCTCTTCATCACGAGCGAGCCACCGGCCACATGGGAAACTGAAAGTTCGAACAACCTCCTTCAATTCACCTGGGGATTCCTCTTCTTCCTCCTAGATGATTAGATGGGTGTAAAAATAAATATTTAAATTGTGATCAATCAATATTACTTTTTCAATTGCTCATTCTGAAAATGTTCAATTTGGCCACTCTTAGTATTGAACATTTAATTGCTGGACTAGACCAAATAAATTCTAAATTAAGGTTTAAATGAAAAAAAATACACTTTTTGTTTCAAAAGCAAAGACCTAACGGTCAAACTTAGCTCCTATGTGACCTTTTTCTTCTTTTTCTTCTTTTTGTCTTTCTTGTCCTCTTCTTTCTTCTCTGGTTTCACCATTGCCATGACCAGCCGTTTAACGTCCACTTTCTCCAGGAACCATCCAGCCCCTATTCCCGAGCCGTCATGGCCAATTCGGATCTTATAGACCCGTCCCACATCTAAGCACTCGATCTTAAATCAACCAATGAAAATGCATCTCTTCAGAAACAAACAACCAGATTCCAGAAACATCACAGCTTTTAAAATATAGAGTAGGATTTTCATATACAACTCCATTAACTCACCCTAAAGATCTCAGTGGTTCCTCTCTCAAAGTTGTTGGATCGGCTCTTCAGCTGTATTAGTTCGGTTTTTCCCTCCTCACCGTAAATCTGCAGGAAGACGTTCGCATTTGTCCCTCCTGCCCACACGTCTCCTGTCACCACGGTAACTTCATAATTGATCACTGTCGATTGAAAAAACAACAATTGATCATTTTTAGTTCACAGTAGCTGGATTTCAACATGAAGTTCACTAATAACAGTCAAATTTTGAGAGCATATATTGAGTGACTAGAACACTAACATCATGGGTATGATTACCAGGGAATGCAAGAACTGCATTTGTCAAATGCGTAATTGTGAAATACATACATTTCTCTATTTCCAGCGTCTCACTTGGATAGATTTCCACCTCCACCTTCCCATCAGCCTCATCCTTACAGAGCCAGCGGTGACTGGGGAACATGTACTGCAGCCCGTGCACCGGCACCCAGATCTGAACGCTGTCCAGGAACCAACCGGCTCGCAGGCCCTCGTTAGTGTGGCCAATCAGCAACCTGTTTATCTACAGCACCCTCCCAGAGAGCGGAGGGGGGTAACAGTAAATACGCACATTCGGCACATTTGTTTTATTTGAGATGAATGTGAGTATAAATGTTAAGTACAAATGTATGAATAATGTTTACAGTATGTATTTTACTCATTATATTTTATAATGTGAGCATCCACATCATTTGACAGAATTTCTTGTGACATTTGCCATTACTAGTATGTACCTATCCTGATAAAATAGAATAGAACAGAACAGAATGGATTTATCAGAATAGAGTTAATTTGAACAACAGAACACAATAGACAAAATTGATCATTAGGAAGAATAGAATAGAATAGAATAGAATAGAATAGAATAGAATAGAATAGAATAGAATAGAATAGTTTGAACTAAACATAGAACAAATTTAAACATTAGAAAGAACAGAATAGAATCAAACAGAACAACACATGATGAGTTTAACAAAATAATATGAACAACGGAATAGAACATACAACTGTAAACAACAGAACACAATAGAACAAATCTACCAACAGTACAAAATAGAACAAATTTTAAAACTTTTTTATTATAAAGAATAGAATAAAACAGAACAGAACAGAATAGAATGGGTTTAACAGAATAGAGTTCATTTGAATAACAGAATAGAATCCAATAGACCATATGTAAACTACAGAAAACAATAGAACACATATATACATTAGAAAGAATAGAACAGAATACAACAGAATAGAATTAGTTCAACAGAATAGAGTCAATTTGAACAACAGAACAAAGTAGAACAAATGTAAACAGAACCAATTTGAAGAAGATGAATAGAATAGAATAGAATAGAATAGAATAGAATAGAATAGAATAGAATAGAATAGAATTTTAACTTTAGACTGGGTGAATGTGCTGAACATGAACAGGTAGCATACCTTGCCAATGTCAAAGGTCTCTATGGTGAAGATGTCAGTCTGTCCCGTCTCAAAATAATTCCCCAGGTCGTTATCGGACACGACCAGCAGCATCTTGTTGGTGTCGCCTTTCTCTCCGTACAGTTTTACGAACACCTTAGAATCTGAACTGGCACCATTAATACTGCCCGTCTTTATCGCAATATGATAACCAACAGCTGGAACAAAAACACACAAGTCAAAACCTTATCTTCTTGTACACAGAGATCCAAAGTGCTTTTTGTTTCATTGTTGCATACATTTGACTTTTTTGTATGTGATAATGTTTGTATGCGTGTTCACTCACTGAACAAAAGTTGGCCATCATCGGTAGGGACTAACTCTCTCACAATCTGTCCGTCATCTTCATTACGATCCAGCCACCTGAGATGAGACAGAGAGAGATACAGTAGGAGAATGTGCAGGATGAGTGTGTGTGTTATAGGTGTGTGTGTAGCTGAGCTCTCTCGTTGATGTAGGTAGGGTTTCCTCGGCACTCATTAGTGTCCATTAGAAACCAGAGTCAGTTTTCTCAACTACATAATTGACTTAAACACCACTCTCCCATGTTCTTTACCCAGCCAGACACACGCACATATATGTACATACATACACTGACAAGTGAGTTTGAAATGTGCTTTAACACATAAGCTAATGTTTGTTAGATTGCCTTGCCTGTAGCATGGGAACTCGATGGATGATGCCTCAGGTTGCCCTTCCTCTCTGACCATCACCTTATCCAGGAACCAACCACATCCTCCGCCTCGTCCGTCATGACCAATCCGAACCCTCTTGGTCTGTCCCAGTGTGACGGCCTCTACCAGGAACTCATCATGCTGAGAAAAGAGTAAACACATACTACTTCTGCAGTATACTATGCACATATATTATGCATCCCACAATGCAATGTGTTTATCTTTAGATTTCATTTTCAAAATGAACCGGATATAATCTCTCCAGCAACTCATTATTTAATCAGATTAACAAAAGTTAAGACATTTTAGAAATGGGGAAAATAACATGACATTTAAAGTTGAAAGCTGGACATTTCACACTGACTTTAATGAGGTCATGTGACAGCATTGTAGCATGCAATATTATCTAAACAGTGCACATTATTCAGCAATGAATATTTCAAACAGTTGTAGATTGTTGTCTAATGACAATTATTTAGCATGTTTCATTCATCAAGTGCCATTCGATTGTCATCTCTGATATAATGAGGCTATTTATTTACATATAAATTCAATTAAGGCTGCCTTTAAATGTTAAAAAATACAGTAAAAACAGAAATAATGTGAAATATTATTAACTGTTTTCTATTTTAAAATATAATTTATACCTGAGATAAGTCAGAAATCATTCTAACATGCTGATTTGCTGCTCAAGAAGCATTTCTTATTATTATCAATGTTGAAAACAGCTATGCTTCTGAATATTATATGCACGTTTCATGCCAGCATGTCAAATGCCATTACTCACGTTTCCTTTCTCAAACTTGTTGGCGTTGTTTTTGCTCATGAACATCAGACGCTCTCCAGTGTCTCCCAAGTCCCCAATGATGTTTAAATAAACACTGGCATCTGTTCCACTTCCGCTGATGTTTCCCGTGCAAATCGTCACACGATACTTAATAACTATTAAACAGAAATAAAAAAACATAAATAGTAATATCAAACAAATCTTTGTCTTTGTTTGTAAAATAGTTTTTTTCTTGCTGTCAACTACTAATATAATGCATGACTGATATCGTAGTTCAAAGCACATAAAGGTTCTTCAGGGGTTCTTTGTTCAGCAAAGCACATTACTGTTATTATGAAACGTTGTTCATGGGTTCTTAAGTTATGTTTTAAAAAAAAGTCTGTGATGCTTCTTCATTGGTTTTTCAGATCCGTGTTTTGGATTCTGGGATCTTTAAAGTGCTAGTATATACATTTAGAAGTTTTTTATTTTTTTTTATTTTGTGACACTTAAGTTGTGTTTTGTAGATTTTCTCACGTGGTAAAGGTTCTGGCACAAGTTTTCCTGTAGCTGGCAGTTCTCTAATGATCTCGTTGTCATCTTCATTGATGTCCAACCAACGGTTACAAACAAATGAGTATTTCTCCCTAGTTAGGGTCTTCATCAATGTCACCTTCATACAGACAAAATCCAGAAAAAAATGTTATGGCACAGAGCTCAAGACACAACAGAATCCAATATCAACTTTGTCTCAATTGTTTCTCCTACAACTGATTAGAAGAAATACAAATAGAAACAACATTTAGAAAGAATATAAAGCTACAATAAAATGAATGTGTCTAGCATAGATCATATGTGACCCTGGAGCACAAAACCAGTCTTAAGTTGCTGGGGTATATTTGTAGCAATAGCTAAAAATACATTGTATGGGGCAAAATGATCAATTTTTCTTTTATGCCAAAAATCATTAGGATATTAAGTAAAGATCATGTTCCATGAAGATATTTTGTACATTTCTTACCGTAAATATATAAAAACTTCTGATTAGTAATATGCGTTGCTAAGAACTTCATTTGGACAACTTTAAAAGTGATTTTCTCAATATTTTGATTTTTTTGCACCCTCAGATTCTAGATTTTCAAATAGTTGCATCTCGGCCAAAGATTGTCTGATCCTAACAAACCATACATCAATGAAAAGCTTATTTATTCAGCTTTCGGGTGACGAAAATGTCGAAAAATTGTCACTTAAGACTGGTTTTGTGGTCCAGGGTCACATTTGGACTTTGATGAGAAATGTTTGATTTCAGACTCACATGTCAAACACTTATACATTTACTTTTAGCAGTAAAGTACACAAATCATCTTAAATCGTACCAGAGCAAGTAGCTGAGTAAACGTGATGCCTGCTTGCTTACATCATGATTAGAGTGTGAAATGGACAAATTGTTTCTGTGTAATAGTGCACTAGTCTGTACTGCAGGTCTCTCACCCTGCCAAGATGCCAGCCAGAGAAAGGATTCCTCTTTTCGTGCCAGATTCTCAGCTTGCGTATCTTTCCGATATCAGGCATCTCAATCTAGAGCGACAGCAAAAATGTCAAATACAAAAACTTATTTTGATAAGATTCAATATTTTTAAGTTCTGGACACCGTGTTAGAAATAAAACATCAAACTTATCAACTGATATATTCTTATCTACTATATTGACATAGATAAATTGACACTTAGTTATACAAATATATTTTGGGACCACTGTATATTTTTATAATGAGACACAAAGATAAAAACACACACAGACATACAATGAACTTGTCGCACTGTCCCTGTTCGAAACTGTCCGATTTACTCTCGAGTTTCATCTCGTCGCTCTTGCCTGTCTCCCCGTACACCTGCAGGAACACCTGTGCATCTGTGCCAGCGCCTTTCATCTCAGACGTCCAGATCCACAGAGACCAGGGGAATTCTGGGAAACACACACAAAGACGCGGAAAAGATTAATTTGTGTGTCTTGATGGTGTAAATCTTTTTTTGCGAATAGAATTTTAGTATTGATGTTATTATTTTTATTAAGATAAATGTATCATTGATCTCATTATTTCTATGAATATAATTTTATTTTAATACTGATTTTATAATTTTTTTATGAATATAACTACGTGAATATTGATGTTATTATTTTTACTAATGTAACTATAATTTATGTTATTATTTTATTAATATAATTGATTTTTTTTTTTTTTTTTTTTTTATTTCTTATAATTTTATAATTGATGTAATTTTTATGAATAGTATTTTATTTTATCACTGATTTTATTATTTTTATGACTATAATCATATTCTATCATTGATGTTATTTTCATTTCAATATATTTTATTGTTGATTTTATTAGCTTTTATGAACATACCTTTATTTTGTTGATTTTATTGCTTTTATGAATATATTTTTTTAAGTATTAATGTTAACCCCTTTTATAAAATAATTTTATTTTATTATTGATTTAATTTTTTATGAACATTATTTATCATTGATTTTTTTTAATGAAAATATTTTTGTTTTACTACCGATTTTACTATTTTTGCATCAACTAAAAGAACGATAATAACCTTTCAATTTAGCTTAAAGGCTTAGTTCAACCCAAAATGAAAATTCTGTCATTAATTACTCCCCCTCATGTCATTCCAAACCTGTAAGACCTCCATTCATCTTCGGAACACAAATTAAGATATTCTGCCATTTAAAAGAGTACCATGATGCATGCACGCGCTTTCAATAGAAGTTGAGCCATTGATGTCACATGGACTGTTTTACGGATGTCCTTGCTGCGTTTCTGGACCTGGGAACATTTCAGTTGTGTTGCTGTCTATGCAGAGAGCTCTCGGATTTCATCAGAAATATCTTAATTTGTGTTCCGAAGATGAACGGAGGTTTTACGGGGACGACATGAGGGTGAGTAATTAATGACAGAATTTTCATTTTTGGGTGAACTATCCCTTTAAATACAACCCAGCACTATTTCAGCACAATTAGTGTCAGGTTACACTGAATTGTAGGTGGTTAGGGAATGCTAAGATGCAGGTCTTTACGCTGCAAAACAGCATGTTTAGTGAACATTACCCCCTGATTGCTTCGACAGGGCAAGGGTTTGATCATTTGCTCACTCTTTTGCTTTTTCTGTCTGAGTGAGACCATCTCATACAGTTCTCGCTCCACCAGTCCATCACCCTCATCTTCATCCAACCACCTGCCGCAGGGAAATACCTGCTCTAAACCTGTGAACGGGCAGTATACCGTCACCTGTGAGACAAAGAGAGAAACAGATCACACGGTGTATGTATGAATAAGTAATGAAAGCTTCAAAACACCTTATAGCCCGACACACACCTTTTCGCAATACCAGCCGCAGCTAATCCCAGCGTTGTCGTGTCCGATCGTGACTCTGCTGAGCGGGCTGAGCAGTTCCAGCAGCTCGACGTTAAAGATGTCGATCTGAGCGCGCTCAAACGTGCCGCCCTCCAGGAACAACTTACCGCTGTTCTTTATACCCTTACAACCGTGCATGACGAAGTGGATCTTAGAGTTAGTGCCGGCTCCACGAATATCACCCGTCATTACCTGTACGTTATACACGATTGCTACACGCACATACACAAACAAACAAATCCAGGTAAGTTTTATACAAATGAACTTTTTCTAACAAACAAACACGCACGTTTGCTCTTACCCATTGGCTGAGTGGCTCCGGCAAGCACATCTCTTTGTATTTTGCCGTCCCCTTCTGAGATGTCAAACCAGGCATTGACAGGAAACTCATAAACCTCCTTATTCCCCATGTCATCTATTACAACCTAAAACACATCACCATAACGCAACAACATCATATTAATCACATAGGACAGAGACAAAGATATTCTTTTTGAAGATTTTAGATGAAAAGTGCGTTTGTGTACTTTATCACATGCCCAGCCAGCAGACGACCCCCTGTTGTTGTGTCCGATGGTGATTTTTCGAAGTCTGCCAAGATTTGGTGCTTCGATGGTAAATTTATCTTCATTACCGCGCTCAAAATTGTCCTTTCCATCGCTGGCCAGCTTCCGTTCTCCTGCAAACATCACATCAAGACAAAAAACTAACACATAAACATAGAAACACTGACTGTATTTAGTACTGAAAATTGTAAGAAATTGAATTAAAAATAAATATATAAATAAATAAATGAGTATTGGAATTGTAAGAAATACTGTATGTCTAATTAAAAAATAAAATGTTCTTGACGAGAACTGCAACTAGAGTCATGGTACAATTTTCAGGTGATAAAATAAAATAAAAATCTCAGTTTAACATAAAAGCATGTTTTATAATTGTAAAAATATGTCTAATAATAATTTAAAATATTCTAGGCAATTAAAAGTTTGACCTTTGTGTATTTTTTAAAACATAAAATAACACACACACACAGAAACATCAACAGGTTTTACTGACCTGTATCCCCAAACTCTCCGAAAATATTGAGGTAGACATCAGCGTCGGTCCCACTGCCTTTAGCATCCATTGTGAAGACACTGGCTATGTACTTGTTCTCTGCAATATATGAGCAGACACACATTAACACATTTATAAGAAAAAAACTGTTATCTGTTTTATTTTACTTATTTATTTTGCATGCACCATGTATTTTAGACCATTAACTATCATTACACCATGGCATTAACTGTCATTAAAACCAACAGTGAGCTCTTTCTCAGAAACAGCTTCTATCTAGTCTTTCTCCTATCTGTGGGATGTAATGTTATATTGTCCGTGGTATCTGGGAATGTTGGACTGGTGATATTGTGATCCCCATCTGAAACTCTACTCTACCACTAAATTTCTCCTAATCCTTTGTATGCAACCTGAGTCTGGTGATGCTTGTATGCATGCATCATCTATGAACATGATCACATGACCTAATCTGATGTTATCTATGGGTTATATGGAATAAGACGTGAAGTATATCTGTAGGTTACATGTAGTTTTTATTATTAGTGTTTTTATTTGAGAGTTGTAGTATCTTGTTTGAGGCTCTTTTCTTATGCTACAGATCTCTATGGGAAAGTTACAGTGTGTCATGCAATGCACATGTGTTGTGTTAATGTGTGTATGACTAAATGCACAATGTTTAATAATTTTAAAAAATGTGTCTAGGCAATCAAAGTTTGAACAGATTCTTGGCAATAAAATAACAGTTTAACCTAATATCATGTTTTATACTTGCAAGAAATGTATCTAACCAAAACAAAATCAAAAATTGCTCTAGCCAATGAAAAGTTTGACTAGATTTGTCACTTTTTCAGGTGATAAAATAAAATAAAATAGTAATGTGATTTGTTTATTTGCTCTCTATTTTGCAAGCATACGTTTTGGAATGTCCATGGGGTTCAAGCTACCCAACAGATATCGGACAGTAAGTCCGTCCCCCTCGTCTCTGCTCAGCCAATTGTTGCAGGCATAAAAGAATCGGAGGTGTGGCCTGTTCATGTCAGCCACGATAACCCGGTCCAGGAACCAACTGGCACTCATGCCCGTGTTATCATGCTCGATTCTGCATTACAGGAAGTACATCACAAGACATATATTACTGTAACATTTAAGACTTGCCTTTAAGGTAGTTATACACAGACGAATATGTACCTAACTTTCTTTATTGGCCCAACATTGTGCGTTTTGATCCGAAAGACGTCAGTCTTGTTCTTTTCAAAAGCTGTTCTGCTCCTGAAATTAATAGAGATAAATCTGTGAATAGACTCAAACTAAACGATTTACTGTGACACTCAGACTTTCTAATGCACCGACCATCTGAAAATGACAATGCAGGAGTGTGTGTTTATGAGAAAGAACCATCTGTCATTGTCAACGACCCATATATCGCTCTACGGTCTCTTGCGTTGGCTTCGGTAAAAGCATCTCTCTAATCAAAATGCGAAATGCATGAATTAAAAATCACCCAGTATGAATTACACATCCCACTCACATTGCCAAATTACTCACACACATACACACCGACTTACCGATGCGGAGAAACCAACCCACACACATCTCACCTGAGATCAGCACACTGAAACCGCACCAGCAAACTTTGGAAATGATGACATTTAGACAGATTCAGAGATTCTGTTAAATATCATCTCGATTCCAAAATGTTGCATTCTGACTGTCGGACAGAATTAAAGTCCAAAATCATTTCTGTTCTATTCTGCTGAAACTCTCTGAGGAGGAGTTACTGAACAGATCTACCTAATAAGTCTTTCTCTGGCTGGATGAATCCCATGAAAACATGTCATGAAAATTATGTCACAATGCAAAAAAAAAATCTTAAAAATGCAATCTTCCACTTCTGAGAACTTCAATGAGGTGAAATTTAACCCAGACATGTTCTTGACAAGTTTCGTGGGATGCACCCAACTACCCAAAAATATAGAATATTTCTCAAATAGGTTGTAAAATCATTCATTTGGAGACATACAAACTAAGCTTCCAAATGAGTTATTAGTCTACTGGAGTCTTGCTTATGAATTGTTCATGCAATTTTCTTCTAAACTTTTCTGAAGCTACATCTGATTTCAATTTCTGACCTTTTTACTGCATTTGTAATGTTTTATGAGTCATTATGCAACATTAACCATTTGGACGTTCATCTGAGCAAGTCAAAACTCTCCCATTAGTAATTAATTTCTGAATCATTTGCTCCAGCACTGATCAGGATGATTGATTACTGTAGGGAGAGTTTTGAGGGTCTCTCTTTGTACTCGTAAAAAATCAACACGCATACATGGGACATTATGTATGTGTGAAGATTTTTAGGAGTAGCCTACCTGTTTGCGGTGATCAGAACGTCTCATGTTTTCTCGAAAGACCACAAAAGGAAGTGATGTCATATGACTGTACTCTCTCATTGGTTCAATGAGAAAGTCACATGAATCTCTTCAACTTTAGATGAATGTCCGTGGTGATGCTGTACAGAGGAGAGCATATCCTGTGCTTCACCATGGTATTGTGTGTAATGGATGAGCCAAGCGCGATTAAAATTCATGTCATGAATAATTCATTTCATGAATAATCCTATAGCCCTACTAAGAAAACAATATCTATTTCCCAAAGATGTAATGGTGTGAATGACATGGACAAAGCACACAGGATGTTCTCTCGTACAGCATTGTGCGCAAAAAGCAATGCACGGCCACACACGAGCAGATGAGGTGGCCATGTTAAAAGTTATACCTCTTTTCTGTGCTGTAGATTAGAGAAGAATACAGAATTATAGAATTAACATGGCATATATGTACTGTCCTGTCAAAATCCACAGAAATTCACAGTTTTTCTGCACTATACTGAAATCAGCGTGGGATTTTTTTATTGAGCGAACTGTTCCTTTAAAGTTTTACCTCAAAAACACTAGAAAATTCAGCTCACACTTGAAAGAGTTGAGAACAAAAAACAATGTGAAGTAGTTAGTAAACATATCTTGATATGCATTAAACCAATTTTATAAAGCTGCATTTGTAAATAATGAAAATACTAGTGCTGTCAAACGATTAATCGCATCCAAAATAAAAGAATATATGTGTGTACTGTGTATATTTATTATGTATATATATATATATATATATATATATATATATACACACATACAGTATATATTTTGAAAATATTTACATGTATATATTTATATTCATGTAATTTATATTATATATAAATATATTTAATATATAAACATGACACATTTTCTTAAATATATACGTGCATGTGTGCATTTATATATACATAATAAATATACACAGTACACACTCATCTATTATGTAAACAAAAACTTTTATTTTGGATGCAATTAATCGCGATTAATCGTTTGACAGCACTAGAACATACTAACACTATTAATGACAAAGAATAATTTGCAGTCAATGTGCATCTGGAAACTCTCTAGATTAACACTGTCATGTAGAGACGCAGGATTGAAGCATAACTTACTTGCTGGCCAGGTGAACTTTGGGAGTCACTCCAAACTCTCCAAACAAAGTGACGAACACATTAGCATCAGTCCCAGCGCCTTTAACATCACCTGTGACGGTCACCACCTCGTACACTGAGGAGAAACGAGAACATTCGGTAAACCAATTATACCTAACTCTCCGCAAAAGAAAGCATCTTGTTTTCATTTGCATAACATTAGAAGAGATGTAGTCTCAAATGCAGAGTGATCAGGTATATCCCGTGTAACCCAACAACCTGCTATTCTAAGCTCACCCACGTTTGTATAAGCTTAATCGCTGTAAGCAATATCTCTGTAACTTAGCCATGTTAATGGAGTGAGAGTACGACATGGCCCTGATGCTCATCATGTGACCTCTACCTTTCTCTGAACCACTGCAAGACTCTGAGACAACCAAATGCATGTCTGAACCTGAGGAGCAGCGTGTCTAGAAGTAACGTTCAAACAGGGTTCATTTGGAACATGTTAAGTTTCTGTTAAACCCCTGAAATGGGATTCAGAGACTGGATCTCATTTGAGAGTAACCAATCAATACAGGTCAACTGTTGTGATGTCCTTGTGCTCTTATTTCAGAAAATAACCCTGTACAAAGTTGCTATGTAGTTCTTTAAAAAATTAGTAGAGTTCTTAATGTATTTTATAGGTTATTCAAACAAATGTTTCTATTACAATGTCCTCCCAGCTCTTCTCAAAACATACAGCATGACTTGTGTACTTCGATTCATTAACAAATGACTCTTATGAACCGGTTCACTTAATGAATCGATCAAAAAAAAATCAACCTATAAGTTGAATCATTACCCATTGAATCTTTCACTGAACAAACTAATTAAATCATTCATAAGCGGACACTGAATATCAACATATGATATGAAAAACAAAACAAAAAAAACTTTCATTTATATCCGATGCGAAATAAACCAACAATTGTTTTTATAGCCTAATTACTGTGCATTAAATCTGTTCATATAATGTAATATAAACAGTGTAATCATTAGGACTTTTTCTGTCAGTAATTTTGATGCGCTATATATATAATTATTCAAAATATAGCTATTAATGGTTGCCCAGCACTAATTAATAAGTAAATACATAAAATATATATATATATATATATATATATATATATATATATATATATATATATAAAAATTTATCAGCTTTTGATTCAGCCAGGGTAAGGTACCCCTGGATCAGTGCTAAGCGATAACCTCAACCTGACGTGCTACGCCTGACTGAACCTGACAGCATGACGTCCATCTTGCTGAATGAGGTTTTGATGGTCCCATGAAAAGGCCGATTAGAGTATAATGTTTCAGGCCATAGAGAGGTGCCCGTCTGATTCAAATCCACGATTGGCCCAGTGCCTGCCACCATTATCTCATGATACCCTGCTGCCAGGACACCGTAATAATCAGTCAATCCAGACACACCTCTGCTGTGCCAATTAGAGACCTCTAGAGCCGCCTGCCAAAGTGAAATCCGGAAGGTTCTCTGACTGGACGTTAAAAGAATGATCAGAATTTTACTGCAAATCAATTACTGACACCCCTAAACATAAAGTTCCAATTAGAATTGTAGGAAGAACAACAAGAAAATCTTTAATAAACTCTTAATAATAAAGGTTCCAAAAGGTTGGTTTCACAGCGATGCCACAGAAGAACCATTTTTGGTTCCTCAAAGAACCTTTCAGTGAAGAGTTCTTAAAAGAACCCAATTTTTTATGTGAAGAACATTTAAATAATCTTTTTCCACTATTAAGAACCTTTTGTGCATTGGAAAGGTTTTATGGATGTTGAAGGTTCTTCGTGGAACCACTGACACCAATAAAGAACCTTTATTTTAAGAGTGCATAGCAAGTCCATTGAAGAATCTTTATTTCTGTCTCCATTCCTCCTTTGTCTATTTCAGCTTTCGTTGTTCAACCTCCAAAGTTCAAGTAATCAATTAAGAGATGCTCCAGGGTTAAAAGAAATCCAACCTGTGAGAAACCTAGAGGAGGGGGTGTCTGACTGAGAGTGAAAGCAGAGAAAGAGACGGACAGACGCAGCGTGAGAGAGAGAGAAAGCCAGTTCATCCCCAGAAGACAGACAGTTTGACAGTATAGGTCGGGTGCTGTGGCTCTAAACTTAACCAAGTCACCAACTGCGATCTGCTAATTTAAAAGGATAGGTCATCAACAAATGACAAATCTGACACTTATCCACCCTCATGTTGTTCCAAACCTGCGTAAAGCTTCCAAAAGCGTTTTTTGCCCAAATGTGAACACCTTTTTTTTTTGTAGTGTGAAGAAAATGTTAATAATCTGAAGAAACATTTTCCAGAAGCTTTTATGCATTCAAAGGATTCTATATTAAACCATCAGAGCCAATAAGAAACCACAAAAAGAGACATTTTGGAGGACAATTCATATAATCATGTCTATCAAGCTACAAAAAGGACAACAAAAGCACAATAGAACTAACGTCTGAACTGAATTCCTTCAGAAGGTGTATGACAGATTTGTGTGAGAAAGTTGTTCATTGATAAGCTTCTCCAAGTTCTGAAATTTCAGTATTGGCTTCTTTTATGATTTTTTTTTTTTTTTGTCTTTCATGAAGCTCAAAAGTCATGGTTGCTGTGATGTTCATTCACAGTAAACCATAACAGCATGTTTGGAGGAACAAATGATGACAGAATTTTCATTCTCCAGCAAACTATCCTTTCAAATGAATAAATGCGTTAAATTCTGACTACATGTTTTGGGAAAACCTCAGCTGATCTAGTTTTCTCTTTACTTCAAATAAAAGACTGCAAAGAATAAAAAGAAGAATAGAAGGGGAATCCTCTTCCAGAGTCTACCTTTCTTTTTGTTGAATTCATCTTCTTGATCATCCGATTCCTCCGTGTGATAGTTCACCAGCTCCTCCTGGTAGACCTCAGCATAATCCACCTGTTTGACCTTTGACTTCTTCCCTTTCTTCGCTTTCTTTTCCTCGTCGCTGTCGGAACCCTTCTTTTTCTTTTTATCCTTTTTCTTCTTCTTCTTATCCTCCTCTTCCTCTGCCTCCTCCTGCATGGCGTCCTCATCCTCCTCGGCCGACTTCTTCTTTTTCTTGCCGTCTTTGCCCTTTTTCTCTTTGGACCCCATGTCTTCTTGTCCTTCTTTGCCTTCGGATGGTTTACTCTTCTTTTTCTTCTCTTTCTTTACCTGCCGTTCCTCGTTTGAGGTCCGTTTTTCTTTGCTGATGGGCTCATTGTTGTTCTGCTCATCCGTACCGTTGTCATTCTCTGTCACCTCAACATCTTCCTTTTTCTTCTTTTTCTTTTTCTCTTTCACAGATTCGCTCTTTTTTCTCTTCTCTGTAGGTGTCTCTGTGCTTTCTGTCTTCTCCTCTGAGCTCTTCTGTCTTGTTTTGGAGTCCCTCTTACTCTTTCCTTTCGCCGTTGGCTCCTTCTCCTCTCTTTCGTCATCCCTTTCTTCGGTTTCTGTTGGTTTTTTCTCTTTTGTGGGCATCTTTTATTCATCTGGAGTGTGGCAGAGTGAGGGTGAGTGTTTCCTCGCCGTCTGCGGTGTAAGGTGTCGCCGTCTGACCCGCGCCGGCCGATGGGCCCCTGCGTGCAGCTGGAGCGGGGCCTCAGCTCGGAGGCTCTCTCGCTTAGGTCTCGCGGTGCGGTGCCAAGCTCATGAATAATTACTGTGCTCAGCGTGGTCACATGATCTGTGAGGGAAAGCAAATGAAAACGGAGAGGACCGCGACAGAGAGGGGGCTGGGCCTCACAGCGTTTATTATTCATAGTCTGGGGATCGCTTTACGAAAGCACAGTGTGCATTTATATGCGCACACAAATTTATGGCATATGTTTACAAAACATAAACACAATGACAAGGGAAATATATGCTCATTTATGCACAATGTATAAATCAAAGGCACATCAATAGAAAAAGTAAAAGAAAGAGAGACTATAACAAAGAAAGAGACAGACAGACAGACAGAGAGAGAGATAGAAAGAAGATACACCAGTTGAGAGGGAGTCTTACAGAACAGATAATTAAAGACGCTTCACTAACACTTGTAAATTATTAACAGTGATTTCATTAACACAAATAAATAAGTTAGTGCCACTGGATTAACGTGGTCAAACTATTTAACATGCTTTACCCAACCTAGGCAATAAAGAAGATCGGGCTCCTAATTTAGGCAAATTGCCGTCTGGCTGAAAACGCAAGTGGAAGAAGTCGCTCTAAAACACTTGTGTGTGAATATAAACATAAAGAACAGCTCATAACGACAGATTTTTACATTCTCTTGGCTGTTCAAAACTCACTTTTACCATGTTAGAGGGTTGTGAGTGGTTGCCAGGGCATTGCTAATGTGTTGGATAGTCGCTAAGGTGTTCTGAGTCGTTGTCAAGTCATAGTCTACCCTTGAACAGGGATAAACAGAGAGGTATTTTTTTTCTTTCTGCAGACACTAGTGTTTTCACTAGCCTAAAAAAAGATAAAATTACATTTATTATTACATTTTTGTAAAGATTTTTCCTAAACAGTTCTACTGGGAAATTATGGCATACATACATTGCAAAACATTACTGATAGGTCTGTTAAACCTTATATGTATTTATATGTATTGATTTACCAATCACTATAGACAATTTATATTGCACCATGAGAAATTATATGAAAAACAAATGCATAATTGTACTGACAGGAAAACTAATGCTAATGCTAATTTTTGTGGGAACATGATTTAGATGTGCATTGCTTTGTCTTTGTTGATTCTGAAGTGTGGTGTGTGAATAACAATTTTAAATTCTCTTGAGACGACATGTTAATTTTAACTCCTGCCATTAGCTATATTACAAACACCTGATACTGCTATCATCTGATCACACACGCACGCACGCACACACACACACACACACACGTTTTTATCTCTCCCTCCCTCAGATGCCAACAAATTACCAACAAGGATGGTGTGTGTTTGTTTCAGGATTTGCTATGTTTGTAGGTAGGAAATTTCCAGTCCTGACCCTGTACCACAACAAACCATCATCCATCCCTATTCATGTAAAAGAAAATAACTCACTGTGTTTTTCCTTGTACTCACGTAGTACACACACTCTTATAGAATAACTATTTTTGGTTCCACAAAGAACCAATCAGTCAAAGGTTCTTTCTTTCTTACCTTTTTATGATCTGAAGAGCCTTCTTTCGCCACAAAGTACCTTTTATGAAACAGAAAGGTACTTCATAAGGTTCTGTATGGAACCATTTAGGCAAAAAAGGTTCTTCTATGGCATCATGAAGCACCTTACTAAAGGCATCGCTTTGAAGAACCGTTTAAGCACCTTTATTTTTAAGAGTGTAGGGCGACACATACAGAACACACACCATATGTTAAATAATTCACACTTCACTAAACAGTCTGTTGTAGAGACAACAAACAGGTCAGCTGACCAGCTAATATAGGCCTACTTACATCTGACCCTCTTGTTAGTGTCCAGTCCGATTTGTAAACCGGATCAAGTGATTCATTGAAAAGAACCGATTCAAATGAATGATTCGTTCTCTGATTCACATAATCTGAATTCTCTGAGACTGAAAAATTTATTTTAATTTCATAAATTGATTGAAATTCATTAAAAAGGAAAATTATATATTTTGTAGATGCTGCAACGGTTATTAAATTATGTTTTTAGAATGAAGCTACTGTCCACTGTAAAAAAAAAAATTCAGTAAATGAAACAAAGAAATGCCATCACAGAAGAATTATTGAATGGAAGCTTGTAGCATTTTCCTCAATTAAATTCTGGGAATTATACCTACAAAACATAATTCATTCGGTTTGTGTGTCTGTGTCCAAGAACTCCAAAGAAATCAAATTATGTTTGTCTGATTACCACTAATTAATCTCTGAAACTGATTAATTATTTACTGCTGGCTCAACACCCGACACCAAATCTGGATATCTGTGAGAGACATAAAGAGAGAACCCTTCTTTGTTTGAGACACTAAAATGAATATAAAACACAACAAAACTCACTTTAAAGAGCATCACAAAGCTTAGAAGCAGATCTGTGTGCTTTATTGGCTTGACAAATAACTGTACATTTGTGTTAAAACAATGACGGGACAAAAACAAAACAAAAAACAATGCATGAAAAATATATCATAAATATTAAAAATAGAATAACTGATCAGTTATGTGACAGATATTGTTGTGCAACTGAAGAAATAGATAGATAGATAGATAGATAGATAGATAGATAGATAGATAGATAGATAGATAGATAGATAGATAGATAGATAGATAGATAGATAGATAGATAGATAGATGCCTTTAAGATGTCTTCAAGTTTCTTGAAATCAGGATCTTGATTAATCTTAAAAAGTCAGTTTCTTGGTAAAGTGATAATGTTACATTTTTATCACAATATCATAAACAAGCAACCTGAAAACAAAGTATATAAAGTTCAGCATTATAAACATGATCAGTTGATTTAAAACACACTAAAACCTCAATCACAGATCGTGCGTGAGAGAAAGACATAAACAACTGTGTTGGATTTGATTACACAAAGTTATACTTCCTTCAGAACCAGTGCGTTAAACATGTATTTACCATTACACATAAATGTTTCAACTGAAATGTCAAATTCAGTCTACTTTTATGCACTGATGTGGTTGTTAATGAACAGTAAACTTGGTCTTAAACCATGTTTGGAGTGGATTCATCTGTCTTAACCAGACACAACGTGACACAATCGCAGCCTGTGATATATATTTTATGTTTCATATACAACTGATAGGACTGAGGATTTGGACCAATGAGATTCCACTGTGGGTGGGGCTACTCTGCAGAAATAGAAATTGTAGAGATAGAACTTCTCATTGTTGCTTTATAGAGTGCATTTGAGCCCGCCCACTTTTATTTTTCGCATTCATTTTCCCCATAGGGATTTTTTTTTAAAGCAGTATAAGCCATGAACCAAACCAACAAGCAACAAGGTGAATCACAACATTACAAACTTTGAGGATATTAAAGATGCAGTATGTAATACTCAACGCTCATGCGGGTTGACAGATTATGGGCACCTTACAGGAACAAGCACAACTGACAATGGTAGGCAAGGAGCCTCACACTGTAAGTTAATGAGTCGATTTATCCGCATTTAATATGCCTCTAGTCAGAGATTTCAGGTGGATGCCGAGGCTTTTTAGGTCTGGTAGAATCTGTGATCTCTGACCAAGTTTGTTTGCTGGCTTCCGTGGCTGGAACATGCTGTGTTTTTTGCCAACTGGCAACCCGGGATGTTGAGATACAGTTGGGTAAACAGGCAGTGGGTAGAGTCACACAGACCAAAACAAAAACAGACATTCCGACACAGAACGCACATTTAAAAGTAGAATAACTGGCTGTAGCTTTGTTTTGTTTTGTTTTGAAACACAGGTGAATTTAGCATGTTTATAACATTATAGTATTTTTATGTTTTAGTAGTCAAAAAATTATATACAGCACCTTTAAACATGATTATTTTTTTTAAAATAAGTTGAATTAATGCGAACAGGTGGCTTCAACAAAAGCATTTACCATCGATTAATAACCTCAGTGCTCACAACGGGTCTGTCTTAAAAGATTTATCATTAAAATCAATTTCCCTATGGAGAAAATGAATGATTTTTTACTCCCAGAACCGACTGTTGCACTTTATTGCGTCGCGCCTGGTTTGGCGCCTCCTCACAAAGTTTAAAACGTGATATCTGCTTTGATACACAAATGCTACACCATTACGGAAAATCACCAAACAGGAAACACGTACCATTTTGCAACTGTCCCGACACTATATTGTAAAAACGCGTAGTAAGGCTGCGATTCGCGCACACGCACGTATTAAGTCTGAGTTCCGTAGCGCCAGTGAATGGGAGGAGCTCTATAAAACGGACCAATCAGATTGCACAGATGCTTGGCGGTTTCACCTGCAGGGGCCCGTGTGCACGTGCAAGATGCCGCGAGCGTGCATGTGCATGAAGTTGAAGATCTCATACGGCATGGCGTGGAAACCGGGGCGGGGCTTGACGTTGTCATAGTAATGGTGCGTTATGAAGATTCCGGAGGGGTTCATGGGAAACGCCCAGAAGCCATAGAGATGCACTTCTTCGCATAACTCCATGGCGGCGGTGACCAGCATCAGGCCGCTGCTGAGGCGTTTGGCACGGACGCCCTGCACGGCCCAGAAGCGCTGCACGTTCAGCAGGTACTGTGGGTGGAAGAAGAACACGCCGCGGGACGACTCGTAGTCATCCAGCATGTACTTCACGCGGAACGACACGTCGGTGTTCCGCGTGTTATAGAACGCTGGCAAAACCACCGAAGAGTTCTCGTAATTCTGCAGAACGTTGTAAAATGGCTTTCTCCATTTCTCCAACTTTTGAAACCTGGTCCAAATAGAAAGAGAAAATTAGTGTCTCGGTGGTTGTGTTACAGGAACGCAAACTGCATGTACGCAAAATGACCTCATTATCATTCATAGGTATTTTTGCATGAAGTATAATTACAGCACACATTTATTAGATGGACCTGTAATATTAATACATTTATTATATTATTATTGTTGTTGTTATATTAACTTATAGATTAATATATGTGACCCTGGAACACAAAACCAGTCTTAAGTCGCTGGGGTATATTTGTAGCAATAGCCAAAAACACATTGTATGGGTCAAAATTATAGATTTTTCTTTTATGCCAAAAATAATTAGGACATTAAGTAGAGATTATGTTCCATGAAGATATTTTGTAAATTTTCTACTGTAAATATATCAAAACTTAATTTTTGATTAGAAATATGCATTGCTAAAAACTTCATTTGGACAGCTTTAAAGGCGATTTTTTTAATATTATGATTTTTTTGCACCCTCAGATTCCAGATTTTCAAATAGCTGTATCTCGCCCAAATATTATCCTAACAAACCACACATCAATGAAAAGCTTATTTATTCAGCATTCATATGATGTATAAATCTCAATTTTGAAAAATCGACCCTTATGACTGGTTTTGTGGTCCAGGGTCACATATAAATATAACATTTATTATAATTAGTATTAATATTATTATATTAATATTAAACAAATAATTAATAAATGCATTTAAATGTTGCTTAAATTAAATTAAGCTTTTTAGAATTAGTTTTTATTATTAGAATTTATTTTAAATGAACCTTTTTTACACATTTTCACCGCAAACTCTCAAGATACATATGTATTAATTAAATCGTAAAGTATGTATAGTCATCATGGTAGTATTTGTTGTGCTACCTGTAAGTTATGAGCATTGTTTTGCTACCTGTTTTTTAAATAAATAAATATTACAGTATGATTATTATATTAGAATAACAGGATATACTGAGAATTCTTTAAATAAATTAAAAGGGTAAATATTGGCAAAAAACAAACAATAAATAAATAGGAATGAATGAAGATTTGTTTTTTTTTAAATATAACCTGGACATGTTTTTGTGAGATTCACCCAGACATTGGTATTTACAATATGAGCAAATCCTATATTAAATATTTGTAACATATGTGTGTGTGTGTGTGTGTGTGTGTGTGTGTGTACCTCTCAGTTATAATGCTGGGATTAACTGTAACAAGGTCAGTCTTAGATCCAACATCTTCACTGTACATATCTGAGATGGGAGGAATATTACATCTGAAAGAGAGATTTGACATGTCGTTTAGCAGATGCCTCTATATATCCCCATGATACCTAAACAAACTAACACACAACAGTATTTTACCGAAAGACAAAGTCAGCTGCGTTGATCTCTCGTCCACACTTGCTGTTTTTAATGATGCCGCCGTTCCCGATGACGGCGCATTTCTTAAACTGGGATTTGGAATAGGGCATGTCCTGCAGTCAGAGCACAGAATACATTCAGAAACAGGACAGGAGCAACCCAAATGGGATTACTGGGATGATTACTTGGAGATGGTTGCTTAGCAACTGTTGCAGGCATAGAGTTTCTAGGGTGTGATCACTGCAGAGGTTGCTAGGTAACGGCTGTCTAGATACTTAAGGATAAGGATGCTTGATTGGTAATGTTCATCAGGGTGTGTCTGCGTCATGTGAGAGATTCAGTTGTGTGTGTGTGTGTGTGTGTGTAGACAGATCACAGCATACATGCAGATGTCAATTCACTCATTTTGATTTACAGTCTATTTCACTGCAGTTAAACAATTCGTATGGAATTTACTCAGGATTTCTATTGGAATTTTGCTAGAATTTGGAATAAATCCTAACTGAATCTTTTGTGAATCATATGAACTAACTAATATTATTCTTCTTTGATCGAGGTTATGTAGTTTTTAATTATAACTTGGTAACACTTTACTTAAAGCCTTTGTGCATTATACAATGTTTGGCCTAAAAATTATTTGGCATAAAACCTAAAGAATAATATAATATAATAATAATAATAATAATATAAAATAATAATAATATAATATAATAATAATATATAATATATTATTATTATATTATATATATATATATATATAAAATATATTATTATATATTATTATTATATTATATATATAATATAATAATAATAATATAAAATAATAATAATGTAATAATATAATAAAATAACGTGATATAATATAATATACAAATATTGCAATTTGGCCTCAAACTTGGAGAATAGAATAGAAAAGAATAGAATAGAATACAGGATATTTTTTTAATTATTCAGAAATCGACTTCTATTATATTGGAATAATGCATTTATGCTAAAAAAAAAAAAGGAAATATAATATAATACAATTTAATATATAATATAAATAATATAATTTGGCCACAAATCTAAAGATAATAATATAATATAATACAGGATATTTTTTATTAGAATTATTCAGAAATCTACTTCTGTTATATTGGATTAATGCATTTCTACTAAAAAAGTAAATATAATATAATACAATTTAATATATAATATAAAATATAATTTGGCCACAAACCTAAAGTTTATTCATTATAATATAATATAACTTTGCATCAAACCAAAAGAATCAAATAAATATCTTATGTAAATAAAAAAGGATTAAACATTTCTAAAGGTCCAGAATATTAATAATTAGAATTTATTCAGAAATGTACTTCTAGTACATTGGAATAATGCATTTTAAAATATTTTAAAGGCAATACAAAAAGTTTAATCTAAAATATATATTTTTTGATCTCCTAAATAGTTTTATCCTGTCTGAATTATGTGTTCTAAACGATCCTACAACAAGGAGACTATTCAGCATATTCCAATACGAATCGGTTCTAAATAATGATGAAATTCCAATAGGAATCATCTACACAGCTCATGTGATTTCACACTCACATCAGGGAACATTTTAAAGATCTCCGGGCTGATGTGCAAGATTCCACTCGTATCCACCTCATAACGCAGTTTGGTGCCCGAGGGAGTGTTTCTCTTCGTGGTAAACAGGAAAGAGGGGGCATTGCAGCAACGGGACAGAGACATTCTATTGGACAGGGGGAGAGATGACATCATCGCTTCATTACCACACAAGAATCCTATTGGAGATGACATCATTCCTTTGTTTCAACGAAGAAATCCCATTAAGACTGTGCTGAAGTTGGGAGATAAAAGAGAAGAATCTTCATGTACTCACTTGAAGTTATCTGTCTCCTCCTTGTTTTGCTTCCACTTACACACCTGCAGGTTCCTCCATCGCTCAAACAGCTCTGATGTCTTCACCCTGACACACACACACATACAGCCAATTAAACAGCAGCAGTCACAGCTACAAGTAGCTTTCCTTATTAAACGCCACTTTAGGAAGGAATGGAAAGGAGAGGGTGCTCTTGCTCAGATATTGTATTTCTTTAAATAGATGCTCTTTTCACGGGGTTGGTCCTTCGAGACGAGACATTCATCAGGAAATCTGACTCCCGCTGGAACGCTTGCTCTGTACGGACACGGACAGACATCCGAGAGAGAAACTTACATGGTCAGTACTTTCACATCTGTGATTTCTTGCCGTAGCTCCTTGCAGGAAGTGGAGTTGAACTCTAAAGAGCCTTCGGAGCGTTCCAGATACCTGCCAGAACACAGAGTCAGACACGTGTCCTCTGAACACACGCGCACACACTGCAAGATGAGCTTCCAGCATGGACAACCTAACTGAAGATCCTGAACGCTCTCGCCTCTGCAGACTGGTCGAACAATCCTGAAGAAATGCCAGTGGATTTCCTTCACAACTTGGAACCAAACCTAATAGAATCAAACATGAATCCTTTAAGACTCAATTAAGATATTTTTTATATATAATATATACATATTAGTGCTGTCAAACGATTAATTGTGATTAATCGCATCAAAAATAAAAGTTTTTGTTTACATTCTATATGTGTTCTGTGTTTATTATGTATATATAAATACATACACATACAGTATATATGTTGAAAATATTTACATGTATATACATATAAATATATTTAATATATAAACATAGAATATTTTCTGAAATATACACATGCATGTGTTTATATTTTTATATACATACACAGTACACACTCATATGTAAACAAAATCTTATTTTAGATGCGATTAATCGTTTGACAGCATATATACACTGCCCTCCAAAAGTTTGGAAACGCCCTAGAAAAGTGGGGTTTTGGACAATATTGGCATGAATCCTTTTTAATTTGTGATAATTTTGCACTGATAAGTGACAACACAAACTACGAAAACATATTTTATTACATAAACAGTTTATACATAGAAAAAACTTAAATTTTCGATTCATTAAAATATCCATCATTAGTAACTATTACAGCTCTGCATAATCTGGGCATCTGAGCTGTCAGTTTATTCAAACATTGACTTTGAATTGGCAATCAATTGTTGAAGCTACAGTATTAAGGTGTGCAGACCCAAAAATCTTTTAAAAACCTGGGCCAAGTTTAAACCAGCAACCAGGCATCACAGCTGGCAAAGGGGCATGGCTGACTTTGACATGTATATATTGCCATTATTATGTTTTATTGCTGGTCTTCAATGATAATGTCAAGTTACTTTAATGTATTTGCACCAAAAAATGATAAGGATTTATGCTGATATCGTCCAAAACCACACTTTGCCAGGGTTTTGGAGGGCAGTGTATGTGTATATATATATATATATATATATATATATATATATATATATATATATATATATATAGCAAAATCTGCACTCAAAAAAATGATTATCCAACACTGTTCAGTTTATTTTAAAAAATAATTTTCATTTAACACCAATATGTTAAGTTTCCCATTTATACAATTGCATTGTGTTAAACTGACTTGAAACAGTTACGTTTTGGCTCAACTCAATATTTTCATTTTGAAATAACAAATGATTTTACTTGTGTAACTAGGAAGTGGATTTCCCCTCCCCATCATGCTTTGCACAGGGCTGGATAAGCAGAGTAAATCTTGAAATAAAATGTTATTTTAGGCATTTTTTTATTCAGATGATAAAATTGGGAGACTTGTTAATGTTTAATGCTCTTTTATGTTTGTATTTAAAAGAGTTTCTGGTATGTTATTGTTTTGAGGGGTTACCATTTTAGTAAAGTGTAGAGCATGTGCTTGAGTGGAGGACCTCCTAACATGAAGCAAAGTTGTTTTAATAATAAAAAAAACAACTATGGGCATGCCATGGATGAAACAATACCAGCTTATGCTAATGCCTAAAGTTAAGTAAATCCAACAAATCTTTCTTTTTTTTTTTGAGTGTAGAAGGATGTCTGCCTGATAATTTATTTTCCAGTTAAACGTTTTAGTTCAACAAGAATAAAAAAAATAAAATAAAAAAAAATCACTTCAATGTATCAATTTCATTTACACTATATTTGATAAAATTGAGTTGGCCCAACTCAATTACATTTCATCGCATTAATTAGTTTTTTATGAGTTGGGGCTACACATATTTATTGGATGGAAATCCTGCCCTCAATTAAATTGAGTTCATAGAATGAATAATTTTTTTGAGTGTGTACAAAACATATTTATTTTAATTTATTTATTATCAAAATTGTTCAATGATTGTCCACAATTTTTTAGTTTTGTGATTGTTTTTAAATATATTTTTAGAATTATATAAATACTAACAAATAGCAATTTCAACCTAAAAAAACATTTTATGATCTTAACATAACTGTTACGACCCTTTTAAGATGGTCTAGGGGTAAAAGGAGAAACACTGAGATTGTGGCAAATTGCAAAAAAAACAAACAAAAACATATGCCTATTACTCGTTTTTTTTGTTTGTTTTAAAAAAACGTATTTATTTATTTTTAACATTTATGAATTTGTAATGTCCATGACTTTTCCAGGTCTAGAAATCACACTTTTAATATTCACTCGTATATTCAGGTTTTCCAAGATCATGCTTGAAAATTGTGGTTCTTACATAAAAATAGTTGAAGGAACGAATTAAAACAAGTAATGTGATAGCAGATTACACCTTGATTTTTATCTTATTTTAAAGCAGTGGTTCTCAATTCCAGTCCTGGAGGCCCCTTGCTTCGTACATTTTGCATGTCTCCCTTATTTAACACACCTGCTAACATCATCAGCTCGTTAGGAAAGAGATCCATGAGCTGAACTAACGAGCTGATGATCTCAATTAGGTGTGTGAAATAAGGGAGACATGCAAAATGTGTGGCGCAGGGGGCCTCCAGGACTGGAATTGAGAACCACAATAATTTTAAGTATTTTTGTGCCACCAGATAAGAATCACTGGGTTGAAGCATTAACAGCCTGTCTGTGCCATGCGTAGTAGTGCACTAAAACTCACTTAAAATGCACTGGAAACCTATTTAGCATTTCAGTCTTTTGCAATATAGAAACAGTGAACTACTCACTCACTGTTTGACTCTGGTGAGCAGAAATGCTTACGCTCCCTATAGTGCGGTGTGAAACAGGATTCTTGTTTGATCACATTTGCATTGGTTCCAAATTATAATAGGAATTCCACTTGAGGATTGTTGACAAGCCGCTCTGAAGACTCGCTCCCGCTGTTACGCAAGACACATTCAGCTTAAAACTGTCTTTTCTGATGCTCTGATGAGAAATATAAAAGAAATAGCAGTTTCACCACAATGAGGAGAGGCAGCAGGGTTTGAATGGATGAAATGTGAATCCTCACCTTGGTTGTGAAACAGAAATACAGAAAATATGCATTAAAAACATGGATTAAATGAATGAACTGTAAAATATGAGCAAGTAGACTGCATCAGGAAGTGTGTTTCTCATTATATGTCTGTTTGCCATTTTCGGACTTGTCTCAGGCACAGCATTTATGAAAACATACTCAGTGCTCCATGTTTCCATTTTAATGGGCTTTAAATGGACTTTAATGGTGGACGGCTTGCTACTGTAAATGAAATCAGAGCCAAAATGGCTGCTAACAGCCTTCGCAGAGCCAAAGGCCTCCCATCTATCTATCTACTATCATGCTAATGGCTGCTATTACGCCAGACTCAAGTGGATTATTTTATGTAAAAGGCTACAGACACTTCACCATTTTTTTAAATGTTCTTCTTTGTTATATAATAACATGATTTAAATGATGTTTTCCATCCTAACAGCTTTGTTCAGTAACAAAATCTTTTTGAACTGTTTACTGCCTTGAGATCACATCTTAGCTGCTGTATCGTGGCATTAGCCAGGCATGTGATCAACTAAGAACAAAAAAGAAGGAAAACATGTCACACATTCAATATGAATATTTATTCTTATTATTATTACTATTACATATTTTTTATTTAAATGTATTATTATTTTAATATATTACTATTTCAGTAATATTGGACTGTAAAATAAAAAAAACTGATTATGTAATAATATAAAATGATATATTTAAAAATAAAAAATACCATACTTCTTAATCACGTAAAATTAAAATGACAATTTTCTCATCATATTATTCATGATTTTTATTATTTAAATATATTATTATTTAAATGCAAATATTATTATTTCATAATATAAATATAATTATTCAAAATATTTTTATTTTATTATGTCATTATTTTATAGTTATTTTCTCAACTACTATTTACTATTATTAATAATAATTATTATTATTAAAAACAGCATTATTATATTATATTGTTGTTGTTATTATTATTATTATTATGTTATCATTATTATGATACCATGTCATACTATTGATACTATTATTGCAATAATACCAATGTACTGTAAAATAATGGGCTAAGTATTTAATAACAAAAACAACAACAACAATAATTATAATAATATCATTATAATAAACAATTATTTTTATTCAAATGATTTCATTCCATTTTTATTTATAATAATATTCAAAATATTTTTATGATTTCAATTATTGTAATAATTATAATAATAATAATAATAAATAAGATGCTGGTTAGTGGTTTTGGAGCAATGCCATTAACTTCACCCAACTTATGGAAGGTAAATGTAAGCTAATTAATTAAAATAATGGTTTATAATGAAGAGCAATGACAAAAAAAAAGAAAGAAAGAAAGAAAGAAAGAAAGAAAGAAAGAAAGAAAGAAAGAAAGAAAGAAAGAAAGAAAGAAAGAAAGAAAGAGAAGGAGCATGAAAAACTAGGCAGAAGAAAAAAGTGAAACGCATTTAGCGATTCCATACATCTCTGACTGAAGTGACGTCATGACATGTGACTGTGCTGTAGCCTGAAGAGGTGCACACTGGGTAATCATGAGCGCTCTTTATGTGTGATCAGTCAAACACCCCCGATGACACATTACAATCTTCCGTGATCATTTAGATGAAAAGAAAATCGAAAAGACAAAATCTTTCAGGTCAGAGAGAGGTGGTGCAATGTGCAAGCGGGAATCCAGTCACATGACACACACACACACACATACTCCACTACACAAACCGTTTGCGTGCACACACACACACACACACACACACACTCAAGTGTGCTCATGACACACACAGGTGAGGTGTGGAGGGGTTTCAGAAATGCATGATGGGACACAGAACAGGGACCCATGATAGCAACACAAGGGAGGCCTCCCAACTTCAGGGAGCGGGGAAGGGGGTGATGGGGTCAAAGGTCGAGGGTGGATGGAAGATTGCAGACAACATGCACAAACGGAGCGGCGGTGCGCCGAGCACTGAGCATGAGCAGTCGGACCCTCTCAGACCAGATGAAAAAGACGAAGAGACATCCTCAAGGGGGGACGTAAATTTGGCAAGGAGGTGAACTGGAGATGCCATCAGTGTGGCCTACCTTTTCTTTGCTTTTTTTTTCTTCTGAATATCAGCTAGGCAGGGCGTGATAACTACGGAGCTCTGAGCTTCAGAATGCTGAAAATTCTGACGGACACATCTGTCAAGATGCATACAAGTGGATTAGGTTCAATGACCCTTCAGTTCCTGTCCAAGAGCACAAGAGCAGGGTTCCCCAATGTAAAAATCCCATTCGTTTCCTCCACAGAAAATGAAAACGCATTTAAATATAAATTATTATTATTTAATAACATATTCATAAATAATATATTAATACTTAATCATTTAATACATATAATGTTTCGTGTGCATACCATTTGCAATTTAAATTAAATATTATATAAACAATAATATTTTATTATTTATATTATTTTCATCAGAAATAAATCAATATAATTTGTACATATTTTAATGTTGCGATAAACTTTGAAATTTGAATATATAATAGTTTCTACCCTTGTGGCTTTGTTCAAAACAGCATACTAACACGAATCATAATATTTCGGCATACATATGCAATTTAAATGCAGATTATGTCAATTATAATAGTATATTATTATTTGTTTCATATTTAATGTTTAATAAATATAATTTTTACATATTTAATGTTGCATTATTTCTACAGTATTTAATCATAATGTAGTAAATATAATGTTTATATATTTTAATGTTGCCATAAACTTCCAGTATATAGTATTTTCTTATACTTATATGCTTGTATATAGTATATAGTATTCAAATATATAGTATTTTCTTATACTTATATGCTTAGGATTCAGTTGTAATTTGCGATGCTTTATGGAATATGTAGTCCATTTCCAATTAGGTACAGTGGCTTTGTTCAGAAAAGCATACTAATTTTACTATTTCGACACGCATATAACATGCCATATACATAATAAAGCAAACAGCATGGGAAAATGTCACAAAATTGAATGAAAATGCATAATAACCACAATATTCTCCTACACGATTGAATGCCGCTAAACTGAACATGCAACGCAGCAATATCAAATTTAGTGGCAAACTGTAGCATGCTACTTTTTGAAATGTAAAGACAAAATCTGCCAGTAGGGTTAGAAAAATAAGCTTAACTCAAAGGGAGAACAATATTATTTTTCTTGCCCCATTGGCAGATATTTTTTTATTTTGATTTAAGAATGCTTAGATATTTGTCCTGCAAAACGAGACACAAATATCATTTTTTGCAGTGCATGACATACAAATGCTTTCACTTTCAGAAACTGCTAGTATGCAGCGTATATTGTACAGTATGCAGTAAGCTATTCCATTATGAACAAAACCACACACACTTGTTTCGTTTCAAATCGGGTGGTTTTGGAGAAAGCGAATGGGAAAAATACGTCCTGAAGCAATCATTGCTGTGGAAATCTACAAGTGAAACTCTAATCAGTCCTGGTCCTCTGATTGGCTCTGATAAATTTGATTTGCCACAGCTGCGTATTTCTGCTCGTCTGATTGGCTGATGGGATTGGATGTGTCTCCAGTCCAGACATGCAAGCGGCTGATCATTGTCTATGTGGCATTCTCTCTCACTGTCTCTCTAGAGTGTTGGTGGTGTTGTTGAGAGGTTTCTGTGCTGGTTTGTACCTTTTCCTCCCATTTCTGGCCGGCTTCATCCCTCCATCATCGGGGTAACTAATGAGCCCGCTCCAGTTGCCCACCTCCTCTCCTTTGAGGCGGGAAAACTGTTGCCCACTAGTGAGAAAATGAGGCAGGTCGTTTAAGGTTTCATGTATTCGTTCAAGGCAGCAGAAAATGTCAAACACACACAGATTTGTAAGAGTTTTTCATTGGTTTGGCTAGATCAAAGAACGTAAAAATTGGTGTATGATGTCAGGAGTGCCACTGATAATCTTGAAAAAGTGACATGATAAAGAAGCAATCCTGAACAGCAAATACCATCAGATCAACTGCACTTCACATGTACACTAAAGTGACGCCAAAGTGTTTAGATACTTCAAAATATCTTTCTCTTTGCATTAGATGACAAAAATATCAAACCAAGTGAAATCTGCAAACAAATGCACCACAACATTTTTTTTTATGAGCCATTTTTGCTGTAAATTAGTCAAGTGTGCTTGCCTTTTCTTTCCTTAAATTAAAGGTCACTTGGTTTGTTATTGTGTTATCTAATGCAAAGACATTCATACATTTGGAAGTGTAACAAACCTTTGAAAAAACGAGTGTTGATACACATAATGTACACCTTAGATCTTTTCTCTGTAAAAATGTCAAAATAAATTATGATCAATCAATTATTATCAAATCTTTTATAATGTTATAAATCATTTTACTGTCAATTTTGATCAACTTAATACATCCTTGCTGAATAAATGTGTCTTACTGGCCCCAAACGTTTGAACACTAGTCTATAAAATATTTAAGACTGAGGACAGATGTTGAACATGGTCTTATTTTGCATATTTCTGGATAGTAATCTTACTGGCGCTCAAGCTTTATGGATTAAATCACTGGCAAAATGTCAAAGAAAAAGGGATTGCAATAATCCTGATTATTTACAGGCATTTTGGAAGACATTGATGTTTTAAACCATATTGTAAAATCATAATAAAAAGTGAATATGTAACTAGGATGAAAAAACTTGCATTAGTGTATGTATTAGCTATAACGAAATTTACTAATTGTACTAAACCGATGTCAGTCAGTTTCAGAATTTTATTGGAAAAAAGCAAGCAAAATTGTTTAAAAGCTTACAGACATGGACCAAACCTCACAAAACTTTGATTTCATTTTTAAATCTGCTGTCCTAAAGCAGTTCTAGTCCCTGTAGTCCATGCACAGCCATTCTCTACGTGTCCTTAAAAGCATCAATTTAATGTGGACATTAGCTCTTCGACTTCCTGACCAGGACGAGAAATGCAAACTCAGCTGCTAATGGGAAGAGGAGAGAGAGGGTGCATATGAAGGACAGATGTGCTTCTGCAGTCGAGTAGATAATGAAGAGGTCACAGCTCAAGAAGCAGCTAAATGTCAATACTTTTTCTGCATGGCACAGCCACTTAACCAATCAATATCTCCAGGACAAAGAGGAATGTCAAGCCTGGCACAAGACTGCAGAAGCAGATCCTAAATCTAGCAGCAGTGTATGCGGAGCTAACATGTAATAAAATAACCTTGTTGTATTTGATTCATATGCAGCAATCACCTCTTGTCCTGGCCAGTTCGGTGCGATATTATTTTTAGTTGTAACTCCGCTCCAATCTGACAGCTTTAAGACTTTTTGCAATGATATTACAAGGCAATTCCAGCATAAAGTGTTTTTAATAATTCTAAGCATTTAATTAAGAGGCTGTTTTATTCAGTTCTGTGGATGCATTATTAATGCACGCATTTGTCAGTGTCTCACAGCAGCAGCCAGTCTGGCGTGTACCTGAGCTACAATAAAAATGTGTTTGTCACTGCTTTAATCTGAGGTGTGAATATCAAAATAACTTCTGACTGTCACATGCTCACACATATGCAAATGAAAATAAGACTTTAATAAGATCACTCAGATGTCGCTCCTTCATAGCACATAAGACTTAATTGTGTTCTCACTCATGATTCATGTAAGCGTCTCAGGTGTTTCCATTAAAATGTTCTCCGAGGATTAAAAATAGACACAAATGATGACAAACAGTAAGTACAAGTTCTATAAAATCCAATAATTAGATGTATAAAACTATATTTTTACATTTTCTAAAGAAAATGTGAGTGGTGCTCAGGGTTGGCTGAATATTTTTGTATTTTCTCAAAGATTACTTTTACAACAGCCTACATAAAAAGGCACAGTATGTGTTACATGTCATTATTACACAAAACACACTTTGAAATGATCATAAATTGGTCATTTAGCAATAATAAACAGCATTTGCCTTGGTAAACGCCATTAAAAAGAAAGTAAAACCCATAGCCTAGAACTTGGACAAAAATGTTTCATATTTAGACAATAATTGATTGGTTATAAAGAAAAAACTTAAAAGAAAAGATGGATATAAATGGAAGGAATTACGTGTACATGCACTGATAGAGAATATATCTATAGATCAGTGGTTACATGTCATTACAAAACAAAAGAAGCTTTTGAATAATCATAATTTGCACTTCATTTATAAATATATTCAATAACCGCTCTGGCAGAGTTCATTCGGATTGGATTGAGATTCCAGATTCAAAAGAGTCAAATCAGTACGTCTTGAATCTTTTGAACAATTTAATAAAATATCCGATCCGATATAGCCTAGCTAGTGAGAGTGGTATGTATTGATTCACTAGAAATGACCAGTTCATAAGAGTCTTCAGTGTATTAACCAGACTACATTAATGCGTCGAATGTATTCTATGAAGATAATATTAGGCTTGCGTGAAGTCTCCACGATTATTTCAATATAAAGACTTGTTTTCTTACCTTTATCCTACGTGGTATTTTTATCCCAACAATTTCAAGATGACAACTTGAAATCGGTTAATTATTATTAGCTACTTTCTTATTAAATACTTTCTTTTTAGATTTGGGAACTGTGATGCGCCGCCGCTGTAAACAGACGTTTAGTACATTAATGCACATGCGCGAGTACTTGAAGTAGGACAGTTACTGCAAAGTATCTAAAGTCTTTGGTTACCGTTTTAGACAAACCCTCCATTTTTTTCTCGTATTCACATCTACACTACTTTGTGGTCAATATACGGGAGACATATTCCGAAAATGTAAACAAAATACAGTAGGCCTAACTGAACAGTAAATACAGTTTGGATCTGAATACGTAAAGCATGGTGGCAAGATTCATTTTGTGGTTCCCTGCTGAAGAAGTTCTAATGGTTTTCACAAAAATACCATTAAAAACATTACTAACCACTAACTGTTAACCATTTGTTTTGGCCATCCCATTTAACATGCCACCAATAGGCAACAAATTACCAGTAGAAACTCTCAGGAACCATTACAGTTGCCATTAAAACCAATACAATTCCCATTATAGACATTATAACCATTACAAATTCTGTGAGGGTTGCTATTGTTTTGTTTTGGGGGTTTTTCTTCAGTAGGGTTGATTGTAAAGGCATTTCTATGCAGTTGTTTTGAATATTTTCACTATATATTTTCAACTACAATACCCATATATGGCTTGAAAGTTGACACCCTCTTCAAGTTAATGGGATTTGGGAGCGTTTTTTATTATTTGCCAAGGTTTGAGATTTGTTCAAATCCTTAACCAGAAATATAGGCTAGCAACTACCATTCGGCCATTTATCAGTAGTAAATAGCGTTTGCCTTGGCAAACAAAATATATATGTGACCCTGGAACACAAAACCAGTCTTAAGTCGCTGGGGTATATTTGTAGCAATAGCCAAAAATACACTGCTTGGGTAAAAATGATCCATTTTTCTTTTATGCCAAAAATCATTAGGATATTAAGTAAAGATCATGTTCCATGAAGATATTTAGTCAATTTAGTACCGTAAATATATCAAAACTTCATTTTTGATAAGTAAAATGCATTGGAACTTAATTTGGACAACTTTAAAGGCGATTTTCTCAGTATTTTGCAGATTCCAGATCTTCAAATAGTTGTATCTCGGCCAAATATTGTCTTATCCTAACAAACCATGCATCGTTGGAAAGCTTATTTATTCAGATTTCATGTGATGTATTGACAAATTGACACTTAAGACTGGTTTTGTGGTCCAGGGTCACATATGGCATAACCCAGATAACTTGGTCTTGGGAGATAAATGTTTCATATTGAGACTGTTGCTTGGTTTTGAGTTCATTTTCATAATGATTTCTTCAATGAGAGTAAAAATCTGATCTTAGTTTTTCATTCACTGTTCTGAAACCCTTAGGTGACATACATGAGATGTAGGGTTTTTTGTCAGAAGAAAATCTGAAAAGCAGAAGACTCAAAAGTCTCCATTTGGTCTCCATTTACTCTCATTGCTGGGTTTGAAGGTGCAGTTAAAGCCAAAAGCACTCACCCACCCCTACGCTTGTTTCTCTCCACTTCAGCAGAATAGATACGAGGTAGAACAGCATTCATGCAATCCACAGCCGTCAGGCTCTGATGTCATGAATCCTGAGTGTGTGTGAGACGCAAGAGGGGGGTTCAGGTGGGAGTGTGAGAAAGCTCTAATTCAGCATATGGGCATCTGCTGGGACGCAGGAACCATAATGCACTGGGGGCGCTTCTTACGAGAGACGCCATTTTACATAGACAAACACACACACGCACACTCAAACACCCTCGCAATGCTGAGCCATCTCACTCTGCTCACCTCCGTTCCCGAAAAAAAAATAAAAAAAAAAAATGATTCACCTTCCGGGACTTATTCTCGGCTTGGTATGATGTCATTTTGATGCAAGTGGCCCCAAAAAAGGCATGAAATCTGGGTCTTACGAAACACCACCATATTTAAATGCATAATTAATTTCTAGTGCTTGAATCTAGGCTATGTGCTCATGCAAAAAATACAGAGGCTACATCACAGTCTTCCAGTTTTTCTTCACAGCTTATAGACGCAATTGCTTATGATAAGGTTCTGCAATATATGGCTTTTTTGCTGTCACACAGGTTTATGCAAGATGTATGAGCTGTTTAAAGGGCTGAAGCTAGAAAAACAAACCAAGACGAGAAAAATAAACACAGAGGAAGAAGAAAAACAGATTTAAGCATCTTGCTGCATAGACAGTCATTCAGGGGACTGTGTATGGCATGATTTAATGGAACTCGAGAGATTTTGGAGCAATATGGGTGCTATATGACTAAGATCCATTACTGTAGGCTATTTTGCTTTATCATCCACATATACCCTCATAGAACACAGATTGTTTTCATTATGCACCATTTAATAAAATAATCACCTTACCTTTTAATATAGTTCTTGCCATAGAGGATTTGCTGCAATAAAGTGACAAGTCCAAAAGCACATATGAAAATAAAACACAGGGATCTGTTTCCCAACAGATCTCTATTAGATGTCGGATCTGAGTAGCCCATCCTTCAGAAGAGAAACCCACGGTGGCGTTTGCCCTACAGAAGACACATCGAGTCACACCCGCGCGTGTTTACCGTCTTCGCCGATGCGCGCTCAGTCTCCATAGCAGCTGCTCAGTATCGCGTTTGAGCAACCTGCCTGTGCGTATGTCAGATATAGCGAGGGTACAACTGCCCATTGAGGTCTATCGTCTATATGTGGACGTGTAGTAAATCTCGCATTACCCGCATCACGCGACGCTCCTGCAGAATGCGCGTCTCAAACGCGTCGACGCGCTCCACTCCCTCTCATCAGCACCAATGAGGCAGCGATCGAGGGACTGCAGACTCTGGCATCAAACCGTTCATGCAACCCGTAGAAAACGTGATGCAGGGTCACGAGGATCTATTGGGGCTTTGCAGTGATATACATTTTATCAGCTAAGTAAGGCATTGCAAGCAATGTGTTACAGTAGGCTATTTATTAATCTTTGTTAACGAACTGTTCATTGTTAATGTTATAACTCACTTCAATTAAATAATGTTAGATACCTTTCGATTTTAATAATGTTAATAAATGTTGGAATGAACTAAGATTAATAAATGCTTTAGAAGTATCTTTCATTGTTACATCATGTTAACTAATATTAAATAATGTGGCCTTATTGTAAAGTGTTAAATAATAAATAAATTTCCAAATAAATAAACCAAATTTCCCATAATTATTATTGTTGCTGTTGTTATTAAGAGGAACTAAATGCCCTTTTCAAGTATATATATATGAGGCCTGCTTGAAAAGGGCATTTAATTTTATTAATTCATTTTTAACTTCCAAAACACATAATTTTACAGTATTTTTAAATAAAATGGCATATACTATATACTTTTTCACAATACAGTATAGAAAAACCTAGAAAACGTTTTTACTGTGCATTTTCTTGTTATAGCATTATTTTTCTGTTAAAATGTTTACAGCGTATTTTTTACTAAAACAAGCCAATATTTTTTAAGATTAAATATGTTTCTTTTCGACCCTGTTATGCTGTAACTCATCCCTCTTTTAAATGAATGCTTTGATCTTTAACATCAGATTTGAGGGAATGACATATTATATGAGACATAAGGGTCAAAGACTTGAAATTCATGGGAAAGAATGATTTGCCATTCAGGGATATATAGTGGCAACCTAATGAAGGTCATTTTACTTTTCTTTTTTTTTCTTTTTATATAATTTTTCTTTTTTTTTTGTCTCAGAGACTATTTAAGTCCAGACGTTTTTGGCAGCTCTGTAGCCTAATTTATGTTTATAGTTGTGGCTGTGAGCCCTTGCAAAGACCATTTGGAAAAGACAAATCAATAAAACTTGCTGGCTTTGTTCCCACAGGAATAAACACACACACAGACTGTTATCAAATATTACTGGACTTTCCACTGTTTTTCTGTTTTTATTTAGGCTAGGCCTACAGGCCTACTACACTAAATCCTCCCTTTAAACCTAACCTCTACAAGTACAATGTTCAGTAAACTAACATACAGTTGTTACATGTAATGTTTTCACTGTGTAAATATATATAAATCGTATTATCATAGATCTCCATTTCTGTAATTAATTTAAACTCTCTGTGACCAGAACAGGTATTTTTAGGTTGAAAATACGTTTTATCTTTGTTACAATTAAAATAATTGCTGTATTTGTCCTCGTTGTGAATGAAGAAGTCCGCAGTGTAACAGTAGGGGGACGTATTTAGTTGTTGCACCGGAAGCGCGCCGGTGGTGTTTTAATGGTACACCAGCGTCTTTTCCGGTCTCTTTCGAATCAGCTCTGAGGAAAGATGGTGAGTTTCGCAGCGCCTTGCCGTCAAAATCCTGTAACATCTGATTCATGGCTTGTTTTTAATCACTGTACCGTTAGTAATATCACAAGCATATATTTCAAGGCTCAATATCATCCATTATGTCTGTGATTCCTTAATGATAAGAAGTTATAGATGATATGTTTATCGGTTAGCATGTCGCTTAGCCTTCCATACAGTTCTAAGGAGCTCGAGAAACATACCGGTTAGCTCTAAACTATCTCCGGTGTTCATTTAAATTAACCTTAAATACGTAGTTTCGGATGTTAATATGTCTGAGACTGTTTAAATGTATAAATTAAACTGTCAGACCAGCGTCACTGTCTGAGAGACTTTCGTGGCATGAGTTTAGCTGGTTAGCCTTTCTGCAAACATGCTAGGTTGTGGGTCCGAGTCTATTAAGCTGCCTTTCTAGACAGCATTTTTGTGCATTATAATCTCAGTCAAGTTAGCTTTCCTTCCTAAACAGGTTTGTTTAATTGCTTTTTAGCATTATTGTTTCTTAACATACTTGTTGAGCATCATAGTCTAAACTCGTTTATCTAACCTAGCTAGCTGCCTAGTTAGACAGCATATTGAGGGTCATCTCAGAATGTAGTCAGCTGTCATCATTATTTATGGGCATAATGGTGGCCAAACCAAGCAAGCTGCACATGAATGAATGCTATGGTAGGCAGCTTGCCATGTTTTAAGTCAGATGTCATATGAAAAGGAGCAATTAAGATAAAAGCAGTAATGTGGATGATGAATTTTTTGTTTTTCAGACGAAGGGTACGTCATCTTTCGGTAAGCGTCATAATAAGACCCACACTCTGTGCCGCCGCTGTGGATCCAAGGCGTATCACCTGCAGAAGTCCACCTGCGGAAAGTGTGGCTACCCTGCCAAGCGCAAGAGAAAGTGTAAGTGTCTTGATTTGTATATGAACTCTCACAGTTCAACGTTTGGTCGTTTTGCATTGATTTTGATTCAAGTAGCTTTATTGGCACGCTACGAGACTTTATATTGCGGAAGCGTAGGTAATATGAAAGAATTAGTTCACCCAGAAATGGAAAAATGTTGAAAAACACTCAAGCCATTCAAGATGTAGATGAGTTTGTTTTTTCATGGGAATAGATTTGGTGAAATATAGCATTACATGACTTGCTCGCCAATGGACCTTCTGCAGTGAATGGGTGCCGTCAGAATGAGTCTAAACAGCTGATAAAAACATCACAATCCACTCCATCAGTTAATGTCATGTGAAAAGCTGTGTGTTTGTAAGAAACAAATCAATCATTAAGACTTCTTTGAGACCTCTGTCCATATTATTGCTTTCTCCAGTGAAAGAGTAATCTCTTAATCAGGAGAGAAATATGCACCGATCAAGCACCACTTATCCAAAATATTTTAACTCAAAGCGTTATTGTGGACTCTTTGACCAGTCGCAATGGTTTAAATTTAAAACACCTTTTTAAGCAAATTTCCATTTTTGGGTGAACTTTTGAGGGAACTGCAAAAAACGTATGCGTTCTGTCTGGTGCATCAAAGCTTACCAATGATGTCCAAAAAATAAATGTCTGAACAAATGACTGTCCAGTGATAACAACTTTTTACTGAGGTAAGCCTGAGATGTGTATGGACTGCTGGAGGAATGCATTTTATTTTCATGCGTTTATAATGTAATTGCTTTTGTTTGTAGACAACTGGAGCGTTAAGGCCAAGAGGCGCAGCACCACAGGAACTGGCCGCATGAGACACCTGAAGGTTGTTTTCCGCAGGTTCAGGTGAGTAAACGTGCATGCAGTGGGTCTGCTCAGATTTTCATGCTTTTAAGGCTTTTTTTTCATACTTGAATCTTGTGGTTTAGTGTTCTCTTGAAGTATTTTTGAACTTTTGTGCCTTTTTCCTGGCATTTTTACAGATTTCTGCCCCATGTAACTTATATGATATAAAATTGTGTTTTTTTTCCCCCTTTGTATATTATCTGGCATTAATACAGTGAAAGTTCAAAGCAGGGTACTGGGTTCGAGTTTTATGCCATAACAATGATATAAACCTTCCTGTTGATTTGATGTTTGCCTAAAACCTGAGTGGCTGCAGTCTGGTTAAATTTAGCATTTGTACAGTGGCTTACCAATGATGTCCAAAAATAAATGTCTGAACAAATGACTGTCCAGTGATAATGATTTTGTACTGAGGTAAGCTTGACCTGTCCATTTTAGATGGGCGTCTTTTAGGATCTGTTTCTGTTCAGTTTTTGTGCAAACCAGTTGGGTTTTGAAACTAGTGTTAAGAGGGACTTGCTCGATAGATTCGAGGTCCATGCAGTCATGGGTATGGGCATGTGAATTATCTTTAGGGCTGTCTGTGACGTCCTGTGGTGTTATGTTGACTGAAGTTTGTTTTTGTGTATTTCAGAAATGGATTCCGCGAGGGAACCGTGCCCAAGCCCCGTCGGGCAGCAGTGGCTGCGTCCAGCTCCTCGTAAACTGTTTCCAATAAAATGTGGTGTTTGAAATGTCTGTCTGAATGCATCTTTTTGTCACAAACACACTCAGAACTTCTCAAACCATTTGAAAACAAGATACCTTTTAATATCAATACCAACTAAACTTGATTGAAAAAAGAGTAACATGGTGAAACTAGTTGGTCTTTATCAGTTTGCATGGTTTTATAGAGTTTTGAGGCTTAAATCTTAAAATTAGCTGTTCTGCTATATAAACTAATGCATGAGAACAGTGATCTTAAGGAATACGATTATTTTAATACATTCAAGTTTTCTTTTAATGATTGCATTAGATGTCCACAGCAATAAAACAAGACCCTGTATTTTAAAACTTTATTCAATTCAGGCACAATCTTAAATGCTTTTTTCTTTACAAATACAAGGGTGTGTAGCGTGTCAAAATTGTGAAATACTCAAACAGCCTCTTCTGAAGACCTCAGTAACTCCTTGCTGAGAATCGCATGTGAACGTTTAAAAATTACAACATGGTGAGAAACTCAATGTGTAAAACAAATGCAGTGTCAATCAAAGTGAAAGCAATAGTGCAGTGATTTGTATTAACGCATTTTCGTAAACGGAACAAACCTGTTTGGAGTTGCTGCAGAAGTAAGCTGTGATCGTGAAGAATTTTTTCGATTGTGTTTGTGTGACTTGACAACATGTCATGTGTTGCAGTTAAAACAGCAAGTGAACATTTTTGAGTGCTCTAAACCCAGACAGAAATCTAGACTCCGCTCAACTGAAGTTCTAGAATGAGAATGGGTGAATTGAGTCTTGTTCTGGAGTTCATCAGGCTCTCTCTTTCTCTATGGAGCTCAGGCTCTAGACCCAGTACTGTTTGGTAGTGATGGGGGGTGCGTGAGGTCTGTGCTTCGGTATGTGGTTCTGAGTGACGTAGCTTGGGTCGTAGTAATCCCATTCCAGAGCAGACGCCCAGGCAGAGCCCGGGAAACCATCACTGTCCATAGAAAGGATACGCAGAGATACACCTAAATGAACAGTTAGGAGAATTCAAAGAATGGACAGACTTCAAATACACACTACCAGTCAGAAGTTTTCTATTTGTAGTGGATATGTAGTTAGTGCTTTTGAAGTCTACTCAATTCAATGAATCAGATAAAAAAAAAAAATAATAACCTGCACTGGCTCCAAAGTCACTGTCCAGTCCTGAACCCCTAGCCGAGGGGCTTGATGATGCCACATAGCAGGAGTTCTCCGGCTGGATGATGCTAGCAGACTCGCATTCCACACGGATCTTATCCAGAGGAGCGCTCTCCAGCTCCATGGTGCTGCTTCTGCGCATGGAAGTCATCCGCATTGAGAACTGTAACCAGAGCAGTTAAACGGTTAAATTAGGGCAAGGGCAAGCTTGACCTCGCATTTCACTTGGACCCAAAACTGTAGAGAAAGCAATCATTTTCCTCGTCAGCTACTAGACTAAGACTAGCAAGAGGGCCCGACGCCTTAGTGGCTTGGGCCCTTATAAACTGGACTGCGTTTCCCAAAAGCTTTGTGAGATAAGTAGATCACGGAGATCATTGCCAGTGCTGGATAGTAACTGATCACATGTAATCTGGATTATGTAATCACATTCCAAAGTACTTGTAATTAGATTATATTACATTTTAAAATACTTGTAATCAGACTACAGTTACTTTTTTTATTGATTACATATTTTTCACAAAAGTTTTTGTCAGGCTTTTATCTTTCTTAGAAGGCTTCATGAACCCCAGTTTAAGAAGCATTGACAATGTTTAATATAGTTAATAAATAACGAATGGAATATATTTTTAATTGTCTTTGCATTTTTATATCAATATGATACAATATTATCCTATTTGCATCAATATGATAAACGAGTTACATCACAAGAAATATAAAAGAAATCAAAAATGTAAGAATATGTAAAATTGTGTAATGTAATGGATAACGTTACTTAGTACCTACAATTATTGTCATGTAATTTGGAATCAGTAATGGACTACAATTTGTAAGTAATATACTCAGCACTAACCATTGCCACCAATATTTTACTCCATAAACAACGCATGGAGTAATTTACCATAAATCTATGGTATTTTGTATCTGATACTACGGTAATATCATGCTTTTTGGACATAACATATAAATCCCACTATATGAGAACGTCAATCAAATGATCATAGTTACACATTTATATTTCAAAGAACCATGGTATTAAAACTTATATCATAAACAAAACAAATGGCACTTTTACCATGCTTTTTGTACATTATAATGCCATGTAAAAACCCACAATATGAAAATGGCATGTTAGTACAGTTTTAAATGACCATTTCTACAAACCATGGAATTAAATAGAGACCATTAGGCCTGACATCTTCAATCTGGCCTGTATATTCAAATTAGTAGAAGAGATTATTTAATATTTCATTAAATCATGTGATTTAGTGTTTTTGACCCTACCCCATTGGGAGTCACGTGCAGTGCTGGTGAGTTCGGTGGCACCGTGTTGACCCGCTCCGTGTCCGAATCACTGGACTGCAGCAGAACCGGGGCGCTCGTCCTCCAGTTCGGCACGCGCAGTGACTCGGACCCGGCGTGAGTGGCCCCATCCGGGCGTAGAAACCTGGCGCGCTGCCCGGTGGCCCTTCTCTCCGCTGAGGAGTTGGGAGGCGCCAGCATCGGCTCCGAGACCGAGACGTAGTTGGTCTTTCTGTTTGGAGCGAACAGAGGCTCATCAGAGAAGCGGGTGATTCTCTGGCGGGTGGAAAACGACGAGTGCATGAGCGAGATTTCCGACCCGCAGCGGTCTCTCTTCCTCTGGGTCATGCGGAACAGCTTGTATCCCACGAACAGGCAGTTGAGCAGCAGGAGCAGAAGGACGCAGGGAATGAGCACCAGGATCAGGAGGGCCAAACTGGACACCGGGAGGCCCTCAGGTAAGTTTGACGAGGGCACAGCCGATCCCAGCTGCGACATTTCATCACAAATCAGGACAAAACAATATGATTTTTATGTTTGCTTAATTGCACCTCTGTTTTATGTAAAATAATGTCAATAAAATGACTAAAACTGACAGCCGACAGTTGAACCGCAGGTGCGCCCCATTGACATCAATTAATTCCTCCAGAGTGCGTCAAGAGCTTTGGCTTTTTACCGACAGTTTGCAACAACTTTGCAATCTTACCTCAGAGATGAGAATTTCTTTGGTGTATTAAGTCGTCTATTTTGTACTTAATCCCTCAAAATAACACAATAATGAGGTTAAATATGTAAAAGTACTTATGCTGGGAGTCACGAGAACTTTTGAAGAGTTTCAGCTGAGATGAAATCAAGCGCTCGTGTCTGACTGGAAACAACACTAAATCACCAGAATGATAAGGAATTAATTAATCGGTGATTGCTTGAAATAAAATGTTATATAAACCAATTTAGGCTACATGTTTTTGCCCCTCGTGATGTCGATGTTCCCCAAATTATTCTGAATAAAAAAGGAGCTACAGTATTCCTAAAATTCATACACATTGCCTTGATGTAGGCTAATTCTTAACAATTTTGTTCTGAGGAGAACTTAAGTTAAAATAGTCATGTCTGCTAGTGTTTTTACTGTTAATTAAATCTATTAAAATTAAATAGAAATAAAGCTTTAATACAATATTAGATGAAAATTTCAAAAACATGAAAATTTGTTGAATTGCCAACTAAGTCTACTTAAAAATAGTTCTAAAATTGCTACAATGAACTAAAATGAAAGCTAAATTAAACAAAATTGTCAGAAGTTCTCACCATGCAATTCATTACTATGTCCGAGAGAGGACAGTATAGTCTAGTTTAGTCTTTTTTTCAGTTGTTGCTCATGTAAATGCAATCACAAACCCTGTACATTTTATTACTTTGAAGCCATCAAACACATATTTAAAATGCTAACCTAACCTTTGATTCCCTTAGGCTTGAGGCCCTTTAGATGGTCCCTTAAGTACTTATAATTACGCCCATTCATTTTGCTTTATCTGAAGCAATTTAGAAATGAGTAATGCTTCCACAGGGACTATACCACTTATATTGGAAGCACAAACACACAGTCGCTGTATGTGTTGTGAAATGTCATCAATGGCCTCATTTGATTTTAGAAAAAGGAAAAATTACAATATTTTTCCTGCATATATGTAGCTAATTTTAAAAAAATGCAGCTGCATAACAGTGGATTTCCCAAGTGAAATGAGCAAACATCACACTTCAGATATAGAATTGGCTTTTTTAGTTTTTCCTAAGAAATATCTGGGATCACACCCTGCTAAAAACAGCCATTCTGACCCTGAGTAAGTGTGAGTGTCATTTTAAACTGAGAGTATGATTCATGGGCCACAAACACGGCTATGACTGACACGAGACAATGTTCTTCTCGCTCAGACAGTTCATATATTTGCACATTTCCTGTGAATACCAGTCTGTTGAGCTTGAGAGAATCATTGCCAAATATGTCCTATCAAATAGTACACTCTTAGAAAAAAAATGGTACCATTAGGGGCAAAACAGCTTGAGGCAGTACTCTCTCATATAATTTATCATCTTTGTATCTTAATTACATAAAAAGCTTCACAAAAAGGATACATATTACTATTTTAAGGTACTAATACACATCTTTTAGGGCTATATTGTACCACTAAAGGTATAATTTTGCACATTTTATGATTGTATTTCAATTGTGGAGGTCCTTCCTTGGAAAAAGATCACTTGTACACAAACTGGAAGATACATTTGAGAAGAAAAATTATATAAATCATGCCTTTTCTTTTACTTTTTCTTTTCTTTGCTTTTCAGATTTTCGCTACACAAGACGGTAATTGATGAACTGGAGTGGGGTGAAATACTTGTGGATTATTGTGATGTTTTTATCAGCTGTTTGGACTCTCATTCTGACGGCACCCATTCACTGCAGAGGATCCATTGGTGAGCAAGTGATGGAATACTACATTTCTCCAAATCTGATCCCATGAAGAAACAAACTTATCTACATCTTCGGATGGCCTGAGGGTTTTAAATCTACTGAGTTTTAATCAACCACACCGTGGCCTCGTATAGCTTTTCTGTTTATTAGTATTCAAATCCACAGAGCAAAAATACCCTTTCTGGTGTGGAATATGAACATCACAGATGATTAATACATAAACTACTTTATTAATCTTTTATCTCTTTGAAAGTTATTTTTGAGGCAGGACACCAAAGGTTACTAGGGTAAATAATGTTCACTAATTTATAGCATCCTGCTTTCCCAGTTGATTAATTACAGTGCATTAAGACATTAAAAGTTTTCTGAAACTTATGTTTAAATATGCAAGCCCAAAAACTCAAAATTGACCTTAATCACTAAACACCTTTTTGCCCTCTCGTATGTAATTTAATGCATTCATCATTCATGGATTAAATTCATGCATGCTTTCTTCATCTTATATCTTGTGTGCTCAACACATTAAAGACGGCAACACCAAATTCCAGTTATTTCATTAATAAAACTTTATTTCTGCTTACAAAACATGCGTTCATCGTACATGCCAGGTCACATCTGAAATTCACATTTTCTCTATATAATCTTTACAAATAATTCATTGGAACATGACACAGGGATCTCTCATAGAGACTAAATCACTGACAGTTCTGTACGTGAGTACAAGGTCGTCATGGTTAAAGAAGTATGCTAACACTTCAGAGTAGCACCATCAGTGCAGGTGCATGTTTAGTGCGTGCGCTGTTCGTGTGTTTCCTCAAACACTTCATCTCTGTACGAATCACACTTAACACAGGTATTACATACCTATATGTAATATGTCTGTGTGAGCATCTCGTCTCACACTGGAGTGTGTGTGCCTCACAGAGACAAACAGCTGACGTTAAGTCAGTCACCAAAATGAGTGTGTTTTCTTTAGTTAACACTGTCCCAAGCTGTGTTTGATGATTTCTTTGCTGCTCGGGGGAATGCGATCAGGGAAAACGACTTGAAATTCCACCAGCAGGTCTCCACGCTGGGTGGGGTTCTTCGCTCGGGGAAGCCCCTCCCCTATAAGCCGTCTCACTGAGCCGGGCTTGATGACATCACTGCATGGGAGGGGCTTCATCTGTCCGTCAAGCGTAGGGACGTTAACCGTACACCCACATAGAGCCTGGAGAGAACACAAAGAAAGAAAACCGTTAAATGTTGTGTCACAGGACCATCTTTGATTTGTAGAGCTATAAAGGTCTGTACCGATCCTCGGCAGCTCTCTTTGTCTTGAGATACAATCTGTTATATCACAAGCTGCTGTGTTTTGGCAGCATAAGAGCTATAATGCCCCTCCGGCATATGTTATGAGCTATAATCCACTTGTCTATATATGATGCTTTTATATAATGCGAGTATGAACGCGGGCGGAATATAGGCCAGACAGCTTGAACATTAGTTACGTAACGTCAGAAAAGAGCCGGTAATCGCTCTCTTTTCTCAATGATGCTCCAGTCTGCGGGGGACGGGAGGGTAAGCGTGGGAAGAGAAAGATGAAGTGGATGTGGAAAACGAGAGAGGGAGAGAGCGAACGAGGGCGAGAGGTTTGGTGTGGAAAGTAAAAATGGAAATGAGCTGGAAAGAACAAAAGAATAAAGAGTTGTTTTTAAGAGCCGATGCCAAATCTGGTGTCTAGAGAACAGGATGGGCGATTTGATGATCACTTTTGTTAATCGGCCAATCATCTCATTTGAATAAATAGTGCATAAAATAATTAACTCTAGCTTGCTTTCTTATGAATATTTCTACAATATATTGGCCAATCAATCTTAAAATGGCCATATATGGATAGAATATTTCCTGATATTTCAGCCAGGCCAATTAATCAATCAATAATTAGCCAGTTTAAGATTGTCAACCAATCAGGCTCAGCAATCAGTGCCAAAATGGCAAAATAGGTCAATTAATCGCCCAATAAATGCTCATTTTAAGATTATTGGTATCAAATGCTTGATGTCTGCTTGACTAGTTAACAGAAGTTTGTCAACTGAATATTAACCATTTCTGTTGTTTTTGAGTAAATTTGGTGTAAAATAAGTGCTGATTTGAAATCATAGTTTACTGTCTTATGTATATATCATTATTATATTTGTCATCCTGCTCTCTAGATATTATTATGGGTCTATTCATAGAAAATGCATGAGGGCGTATAGGCAAAATAAGATCCACTGCTACAGAGGAGCGAATGACAGAATGTGTGTGAGACGATGCTGAGAGCTGAGGAGGTGGTGTGAGAGATGGGAGGGGGAGTGTGTGAGAGTGTGTGCGCTGAGGCTGCGGGGGAGAGATGCTAAATTTAGATGCAGCTCTCTGCAGAGGCTTATTGAGTACTGGCGACTGCGAGGGTACATTTCGTACCGACATGCACACATACACACGTACACACGTACACATCTCACCTCTCGCAGCGTGATAGTGGTGGTGTACACAATATGAGAGCCGTCTCGTCTGAAATGGGCGTGCTGCTTCTCCTTGATAACGAAGGCCAGGTCGTTAGGGGCGTGGCCGAGCATCTGATGGCCCTCCTTGGGGAAGGTGATCCTGGTGCCCTCCTTCCACCCCTTCTTCACCTCTACGTCGAACACGCGCTCTTCTGGTCTCAACGCGTGCTTGTCCGTCTGCCGGAGGCGTGTCAGTTTCACACGCTTCGTCACGCCCACTAAAATGTCCTCCAGCGACACGAGGAGCTCGTGAACTTCTGCCACGCTTGATGGCTTGGGCCCGCCCCTGTTTCCGTGCTGCCGGCTGAGGTGGGGCAGGGGGTTTCGCATGAAGGGGTTAAACAGGTCGTCGTCTGAATCGACTTCAAAGTTGAAGAACATGCGCCAGGAGTGGGCGTCGGCTTTCGAGGAACTGTGGGAGGGGTCACTTTTGTTCCCAGCTGGAGCCACACCCCCTTTGGTCAAACCTTGAAGATGAAAGAGATTTCATTAGTGTGCATGTCTTCGCTTTTATGAAAGCTAAAAGGGTTCATTCGCTGGTTAAAGTATGGATAAATAATTGATCATGTTTGCAGATATTTGCACCCAGCACTGCAAATGTGTGAATCAGTTCAGCTGGGGTTGTGAGAACCCACTGAACTCAGTGTTCATTTGAAATAAGCGTTTGTAGGAAACTTGAAATGGTGATTTATTTTGCATCTTTTGACCTGCAGGTGCATGTATATTAAATATGTTTGTGATTGCACTTTAATCTCACCTTGTTGATCATAGACGCTGCGTTTCTCTGGGTCTGTCAGAACATCGTAGGCTTGTGCAATCTGTTTAAATTTGTCCTCGGCGTCTGTGTCTGGGTTCTTGTCTGGGTGGTAACGCAGCGCCAGACGCTTGTATGCCCGTCTGATCTCCTCCTCATTAGAGTCACTTGACACACCGAGCACAGAGTAGAAATCCAAACACTCTGGTGAGGACGGGGGGCTAGACACCTCGGGTTCTTCACGCGCCTCCTACACATTATACACACACAGATGGCAGGAGTTTAGAGTATGTTCATTTCTCCATGGTTTACCTACACAGGGTGATCCCAAATAAAAAGATGAACTTTCTTGGTTCAGACAGGGATGCAGGCACCATGGACATGAAGGGAATCCCCATGATAGTACTATTGTTAATGACCAATTTTGAATTGAATCACTTGAATACATATATACATACATTTATATATATATCCCACTCAATGCAAAATTTGAATAATAAAAGTATAAAGTATAAGCACATATCATTTATATAACAAATATATTGTATTTTCACTCAAAGTACCAAATAAATAAATAGTTTCTATATTCTCCACTCTGTAAAGCTTGTGAGTGGGGCATATATATATATATGTACACATATTTTTTTCTCTATTATAATATACACTCACAAAGTCTTTGGGTGTATATTAATTGAGAATATAGAGGCATGTATTAAAATGTATACATCTATATATGAGTCCATATTCTGCACTATATAACAAACTCAAACTCAAACCTTTGAGCGTTTATTATATAGTGAAGAATACCGAGGTATATATTCAAATCATATGTTCTCCAATATATGCATATTATTTAGTTGGGAATATAGAGTTGTATACACATCTATATTCTCCATTATATAACATATATTACATATATAACAATTTATGAATCCTCTGTATTCCCCACTATATAGTATGCAAATAAAGATTTATACATTGGAGAATATAGAGGTATATATGGATTTAATATATACCTCTATATTGTCCAATATATAATAAACACTCAAAGTCTGTGAGTGTATATTATGTAGTGGAGAATATAGATGCATATATATTTTAGCATGCATTTTAAATGTGCAGCATCTCACCTCTGAGGTCCATCCCTCCTCTCCGTGGATCACTCGCACTTTGCACTTGACATTCTTGTGTTTGACGCCGAACTGAGTCCAGATGAGAACCATGATGCTGATGCTGATGCTTCTGCTGCCGGTGATTGTGAGCTGAGCGCTTGAGCTGCTGTCTGCTGCATCTCCCGCCGCTCTGCTCGAGCTTTTATACCCGCGCTCTATACACGGCGCCCACGCTGCGTGACCGAGCTTCCCCGAGCACGCCCATTCTCCACGGACACGAGAGGGAATACCGCGTGCCCACCAATCCACGCTGCGGAATGAGATGAGCATCACGCGGATGTGGCAGCCCACCTCTCCATGTGGAGGAGCGTTTCCGGAATTCACAATGAGTCTCATTCCTCCCTCCCTCCCTCCATCCTTCCATCCTAAATTGGTCTCCGGTTACAGACTGTTCTTTTGCCTTGTTGGTCAGATTTTTGGATTGAAAGTTGTGAATGACAATGACGATGGATTTTCGCAAAGAATGGAAGTAAATAAGCACGAAAAATCATGCATATACAAAGGCGAGAATGATAACAGATGAACACAGGGAAATGTGCATATTATATATATATATTTTTCAAAAGGCACTTATGTCGTGCATAACTTATTTCTTCATTAGCCTACTTGGAAGAGACATACTATTAATAGAACTTAGAAACTCGTACAATAAATGCCATTTGGGGTAAAGAGCGTTCAACTAACTAAATAAATAAATAAAATTACTGCGTGACTTCGACACCTGATCATTTTAAATAGATTATTATTTGGAAAGTTACAAATGGTCAGTGGTGATTAGGTAAGATAAGTCTAGTAGCTACCGTAGGCTATTTGAAGTGGATAAAAAAGTTAATCAAAGTTGTCCAAGACTATCATTTTGGTTTTAGGACAACTAATGGAAGTTTTTGATCCACTTCACATTGTTCATTGACCCCTGGTTGAAAACCTTGGCCACACGTGGGAAATTCTATTCTATGCTTGAATGTCAGTTTTATTATTAAATGTCAAATCATGTCTGATGCTTTGAGCAAGCAATAAAGTCTTATTAGAATTTAGTTACACACACGCACACACTTCAATGTCCCTTTAAGTGCAATTAAAAGAGATTAAAAAATACAGCCAGAGCCGCTTCACCCACACATGCAATTACAGGCAATTAACGTGTGATTGTCAAATCTGGTCCCTGTGTACCAATAGTTCTTTATGCTCGTCACGGTGACAGTTCAATGTTCCCATCTCCACGGGAATAAAACGTCTTTGCGCATGCGCAGACTTGTTCTAGACGTTAACTGACCGCTAATGCATTAAAGCGGAGCCTTGGGGAATGTCGCATTACGCAGCGTACGTGCAGGTGAATTAGCGCGCATTCCTCAGTACATAAATGGCCATATTTCCTCAGACGTGACGCCTTCAGCCAATCACAGACGAAAGATGCTTTAGGATTCCCGCTGGTACCGGAAAATTGGACAAATTTGGTGTACATGTCCCTGTCAGAAACGTCAGATAATCTCTAAGTCAGATTTCGTCCATTTTGGAAAAATAGAGAGAGGGAGCGCAGGAAAACCGAGCCGAGTGGTGTGAATGGCACCTTGAAATCTGTCATTATTGACCGGCCGGACATTTCCGTTGAGTCTGGAGAGATGAATGTGAGATCAGGTGTGTCTCTCCGTGAAAGTGTTTGTGAGGAAACCGAGGGAACATTGCGCTAGCGCAGTGTCGAGGACATTCTGGGAACATTGTGCTACTGCGGAGTAAAGCTCAGCAGGGGCTCCTAAAAAGTCGTGATCTAGTGCTTTTAATAACTCTCGGCTCGTGACCAGCGGATGCCGCGTAATTTTCGCGCCCTTATTGTGCCGAGGTCTGTTATTCGCGCGCATTGTGAGTGACCGTTATTAGCGTCGCCTAAAGGGCTAGTTCCTGTTTAAATTAGAAACCATCTATCAAACAAAGTCCGAGTGATTGAGGGATGCCCAGTGAGTTAATCGTTTTCTCTGTTTTAACTGATAAAGCGGGTTTCAGCCACCCTCAGAATAATATAATAAATAGCTTAACCTATAGTATACACTGAACAATTTTCTATAGAAGATGTGGCTGTTTTTAGCATGTTGCTAGGCGGTTGTTGGGATGTATGGTGCTTGTCTATCCATCCCCACAGTTTTCATGATGTTTTTGGTCTTGTCTATGGTATTTTCACCTGTTTTATCATCCTGTAGGTGAAAATTATAGACCTGATATCAAAATAGCACATCTCTTTTCAAAAACACACAAAAATTTGAAGTATCATTTATGTTTGTGGTAAAAAAAAAAACATAACCCTAGTATGAACACTTGTAAAAAAACAGTTACAAATACAAAATCCAACTTATTTGAATACGGTATCATAATTTTGGACACAGCTATACCTTAGACTTAGAGTGACAGGTAGGCCTAAATACAGCGGTAGGCTATATAATAGCTGTCACTATTATACAACTACAGTACATTTTTACTAGTGAAATAGTAAAAGAAATCACATACGGATTTGGGAAAATATTTACCATCCTACAGTCTTTTTAACCTTTCCCCCATTTTATCATATGTGTATGTGTTGTAGGATTCGCTGTGTGTTGCAGGGGAGTGATATTCACAGGTTCGGCTCTTCCTACACCACCTTCTCCTTCTGTGCTCACTCTTTCTCCCTCAGTCTCTCTCAGTAAAGGTTATGGGGGGTGATTCATAATGAGTAAAGTGGCATTTGACAGCACCTCTCACTTCATCTCTCAAGTCAGACTCATTTGGTTGCGTAACTATTTTCATAATTGACTGCTTTAATGAATTCAACTAAGATTTGTTAACAGACCAAGTGATTGTCTGAAAAACATTAATGTTCAGATGGGAAACAAAGACATGAGGTAAGGCGGAGAAGGGAGAACATGGTAAAGAGAACGGACTGTTCTAATAATAGCTCCCAGTAATAGTCAGTGAATGTTATGGAGATACTGCCATCTCCTGACCATCTTGTAGAATCGTTTTGAACTGTCGTGGTAGAACATTTAAAAGCTTTTCTCCCCTTTAAACACTCTAATAAAACAGTTTCCACATACAGGAGGAATGTGAACAGAGGCAAGAACTGCTGAGGTTAGCATGAGCTAAGAGTAAAACACCAGGAGAGACTCTACTCTTGCTGTTAACCAACTCTGGCAGTAATACTGCAGAGCAAACAGCCTCTCATGTGAACAAACCAACTTACATGCCCATCAAACATGAGCCCTGGCCCAAACCCTACTGAACTGCCTGCCAAAACATTTTAGGCATCGTAAGCTTATTCCTCATGTTCCAAAGGGTAGCCGGCATAATTAAGATACCTTTTAGCCAAATTCTAAGGTAGCACATATATCTTTCAAATATACAGTACCATAATATCAGAATGCATTACTGTTCTAATCAAATATGGCTAAACTAAAGGGAAGTTGAGAGATTTCATTTATTTGTCTATGGTGAATCAAGTCTCCCAATTTCAGGTCATTATTAAGGTTTCATTTCATTTAGGAAGCTACATTAGAAGATAAGCTGGTTCATTTGAAACAGCGCTATTGTTTCTGAGCCACAGAACATACAAATCTTAGTCAGATGGAAGTACAGTCATACATAGGACAGATTGACGTAAAATGTCGTCACATGTCTCGAAATGATTCTTTTATTGATGCCAAACAGAAATGAGAGACTCCAAGTTTAGGTTTTCTTATCTTTTATCATAATATGTGTCACCCTTTCTTGTAAATGTTCTTTTTACAATGACTTGATGCAAATCTACCTGCATTCTAGGCAGGCAGTGGATAACTGTAACTTCTAACTCACTGATAACAGGAAATACTGTCCATCTCTTATCTAAATGTTATATGATGTAGCTAAATTGCTGAAGTTTTTTGACCAGAGTAAACAAAGTAAAAAAGTTGACTTAAAAAAAAAAAGGCATACACATTGTGTATACACGTATCCCAATTCTACACACACATTGTGTACAAATGTGTTTCACACTTTCAGAGACACACATAGGACTGTGTGTAATGGTGTGCTGGTATAAACATAGCATTATGGGAATTATTTACAGGGGGTCCATGCCATGTTGTGTACTGAACTCCTGGAAGTCCTCTGGAATGGTGTCTGGAAAAGATATTTATGTATATGAAACAGAAATGTTTTGTAACATTCTAAATGTTTATGTTTGTGTTCTCACCATTGCAGCGGTACTTCAAGTTTGACCAGATGATGTTCTCTTGAGAGAAGCAGAACACTCCCAGTCTTCCTCCTCTCATTGTGGTATCAATTGTCACCCCAGAATCTGCCACCAGCTCTGATCCCTCATAGAAACGAATCCTAAATATACATACACAAGTCTGCACTGAATCATTTTTATTTTTAACACAATTTTCTTTCTCAAGTAACAGCTTGCTTGGATTCAAACTTCAAGTAACCTGAATTTTGATTGGCTCACCTGATGTATCCGACTTGTGGGCGGTGCTGCAGGTACCAGCGGTATGATACCTTGTCCTTCCAGCCAACGTTTCTTGGATCTTTCCACAGGAGACGAACCTGATCATTAGTGTCACCTGTATGCCAGAGAGAGTTCCTCAAATGCTCTCCTGGACCAGTCTTGGACTTCACGGCCTAAGAGCATGAGACAAATATAGAGTAATCTTAATTCCCTGCAAGACTTTCTCTCAAATTTAGACATAAATCTTGAAAGTCATATGATCCACCTTCAGCTGAATGCCAGGTTCAGCTACGGCTCTGAAGGGCGTAGCCTGCCAGTAGGTCTGCTCCGTTTGCTTCCACATCACCACATAGAAACTGGAAGAGTCTTGGTAGCCAAAGATGAAGCCGGCATAGTCGTCATCAGTCACCGTATTCACATGGAAGGTTCCCTCGAAATCAACACCGCTGAATGCAGTGTAACCTGGTCATCGGAGAGGGGAATTGCATCATCCATAGAAATAATTTAATATATCATTAACCATGATGGGCAAACATGCATCTTCTCACCAACAGCAAGGCCAGGGTCACTATTCATAGTCTGGACGATCTCCATTCCCTTTGAAGCAAGGCAAAGAATTTATCAGCATTGCACGTCTTAAACACAGTTTTCTGTAGAGATGTATCAAATGACTTTTATGCTCGTCACGGTGACAGTTCAATGTTCCCATCAAAAGTCTTTTGCTGATCTGTCACCTGGTTAAGAACCACCCAGTTGGGGTCAATCTGAGCATCACCCTCTGGGTCCAGTACAACCGTCTGATAGGCTCTGAAGTCTGTCAGTGTGATCTCTGCATTTTCTGGACAGTTATCGATCCTGTCGATCACCTTGTCTTGGTCAAAGTCTGATTCGCATATGTCGCCCACTCCATCATCTGTGGAAAAATGAATAGGTGAGTGAGGGATGATTGAAATATGATTCCTGTAATGAAAAATACGAGACTTTGAGAATAATGGGATATTTCAGTTTCTTACATAAAGGTAACATATGGCTTTAGAAGACTTGGAAGACCATGCAAAGTCATATGTCAGCTATTTATATGGAGTTTGACAATCACTATTCATTTCTGTTTTTATTCTCTGGACGTTCTGCTTTCCGTGTATTGTTCCAATGAAGAAAACAGGGTGAGCAGATGATCACAGAATAAAATACAGTACATACTGTCTCTATTTAAGGATTAATGGTGTACTCACTGTTGTCATCTATTTGGTCAGGGTTGGGCACCAACCGGCAGTTATCTGGTCCAGGAGGCAGTGTGTCAGGAATACCATCATTATCATCATCATCGTCACATTCATCTCCCAGTCCGTCTTTATCTGTGTCCAGCTGGGAGCTGTTAATTACCATTGGGCAGTTGTCTTTGCTATCTTGGTGACCATCACCATCGCTGAAGGATACAAGAAATGATATCACAGGAGTGCTTGGACAAATTTCAACAGAAATTGTACATTATTGTCTGATAATTCATAATTTGGTGTAAAACAAAAGAAATAAGGAAGCTGTATCTCTGTTGCACAAGTGATGGACCATCTCATACCTATCTTGATTTGTATCGCAAGAATCTCCAACAAGATCATTGTCAATGTCAGACTGGGAAGAAGAGGAGTGAATATTATATAAATATTTAGTATAGTAGAAAAGTACAGCATTTGAGGAATATATAGTTGTCTGCCAATCATGTACCTGATTTGGATTTGGGATGCCAGGACAGCTATCACATGCATCTCCCACCCCATCCCCATCACGATCCAGCTGGTCACGATTTTTCACTCGCTGGCAGTTATCCAGGAAGTTTTTCAACCCTGACGATCAATAAAAGCAGACACCAAAAATGGTAATGACTTCGCACCAGAAAGACAAAGACAAATCTTTTGTTCGAACCAAACATTCAAGACTTTTACCATCTCCTCATTCTCTTACCATCTCCATCCATGTCGTCATCGCATGCATCCCCGAGGCCATCAGAATCTGTGTCTCTCTGGTCTGGGTTATCCACTCGGATACAGTTGTCACATGCATCGCCATGGCTGTCCTTATCACTGTTCAGTTGATTTATATTTGGCATCAGCCAGCAGTTATCCTACAATCCATGCATATGTACAAGGAAAAAAGTTTACTTCATCATAACCAGAGATAGAAATGCAAGATTTAAGAGATTTTTATAGGAATTAGTGTGAGATTCTGCAGTGCATATAAACAACAACGCCATGAATGTGTGCATTTACCTGCTCATTCCGTATTCCATCTCCATCTGCATCTGGGTCACATGCATCTCCTTTCCCATTGCCATCTGCATCCTCTTGTCCCGAGTTTGGAACGGTAACACAGTTGTCCTGGTATTGAGGAAACAATATGAATCAGCTCTCCCAGAGACAGGCAACTGATGTCACCGGAGCCCTAAGCAAGTCAATATCGATTGCATTGTTGCCATAGTTACCTTTCTGCAGGTTGGGTCTCGACAGCGCAGCTTCTCATCAGGATACCCGTCGATGTCAGTGTCTTTACCGCAGAGATAACCGTTTCCAGCCCATCCAATGCCACACTAGAACACAAACACACCCTTAGCATTTGCCCTTGAGCATAATGCCTTTTTCATATATATGCGTGTGCCTCGAAAGGGTACCTGGCATGTGATGGTACCATCTCTTTCCACTATGCACTGCGCATTGGGGTCGCAAGGGTTCTGTAGGCGGTTTCCGCAGCTTTTCTCTGGCTTACAACCTCTATTCTGGTCACCTGTAAATCCGCTCTTACATCGGCCACATTGATATGATCCCTACACAAGATAACACACATTTTGAGGCACTATTCTTTTGTTTTGCATTTCTGAGTGACATAATGGCACTTTGCCTCACAGAGATGCATTGCGAACAGGTCAGTTCTCACCACAGAATTCACACAGATGGAGTTAGGGGTGCATCCTCCGTTATCTGGTCCTTTACATTCATCGATATCATCACACACCTAAAGAAAATATAGGAATTAGGAGATAAATGACCTTTCAATCTTTTAATCATTGGCTGTGCATCAGAATATCAGTGGTCATTTTTTGAACTGCCTAAACTTTGCTTTACAACATATGACCTGCACACAGTGGTGCTGGGGATAATGCTGCAGCTTGATGCTTCACTTTGCGTAAAGTTTAATGCATTAGGGAACTCTGACACAAATCATGCAAAAGGGCCCCAAGTCATCAGTGACGTACCTGCTTGTGTGTTTGTGCATAAGCTACGCCAACACCCTCCAGTGGTTTGCCAGTGAATCCAAGAGGACATGCCTCACAGCGGAAACCTGGAGCCATGTTCACACACCTCACGCCAGGGAAGCAGGGATTAAACTGGCACTGCATTAGACACAAACATGCATGACATTTATTCAACCCCGAGATTGAATTCTGGCTCATGGTCCTTTCCTCTCCCATTGGTTTCAGTTTAACTCTATACTGTCCTATCAAAATAAGGAACTACAGGTTTATCTTGTTTTATTTCAGAAGATCAGCTTGAAAAATGTTTCAGTCCCACGCATTACTCAAACTTGCATCTTTACAAAATTTTATTAGCAACATTTTGATCAATCGATCATCCTCAGGCTATACCAGATCATCAAGAAAAAGACATTTGTCTGGATATGACCTCTTGAACAGATACGTACCTCATCAACATCGTCACAGCTGTATCCATCTCCGGTGTATCCATCAGGGCATGGACCACACTCCACCCCCTCAGCTGTTTCTATACACATGTCATCACGGAAACACACTCCAGGAGTGCACTTTGGTTTCACCACCTCCGTTCCATCCAGCCCTAGAATTAACCAATGGTATTTAGCATTTATGGTGTGGTTGGAAGCATTCATGATATGTCTGTAATTGAACACTCCATAAATACACTCCTGCTTCAAATCTGCTTCAGCTTTAGTGACTTTGAAGTTGTGACTGGAGTATTTGTTTGAGACGTTGCCGTGGATATTTGTGGACACCGAAAACGTCTTGTTTGGGTTCCTTATCTGGATATCTGCATCAACAAACTCATGCATATCACGCATGTCTTGCTCATCATAATGTCTTACCACAGGCCTGGCACTCAGAGATGGTGTTTCTGAGGAAAGATGTTTCCTTCACCTGTAAACATGCGTGCAAGCAAAAATCTTTGTAAATAAGGGATAGTGGAAATTAAGAACATTAAACAAAAGGGTAATTGTAAGGAAGGCTTTACCTGCTGAATAAGAACATCTTTAAGCTCATTAATGACCTTTGTCAGCTCCAGCATCTGATTTGTAAGCTGTTTCGTGTTAAGCCCTTTATAAACAACAAAAATGCTGATCTTATCATTTTAGCAGATAAACAGTTTATTCACATTTTCTCTCTTTCTTCATCTCTTCCTTTGGAATCTGTTACTTAAAGGTGTACTTATTAATTAAGCAGATGTTCTGACTGTCATCTTGGATGGAAAACATTTGCTGATGCCACTGGAAAATGCTGTATTTGTAAACAAACCCCTAGCAACCAATCAGAACACCCTAGCAAAACACTGCGACTACCAATAACTCTATAGCATTGTGGTGGCAAATTGTGCACATGCACCACTCGTGTTTTCTTCAGAAAATGTAAAAATTACCTAAAGTCTGTACGGAGTCACTCTGATGAGTGTGGCAGCCCTGCAGCGATGCAACATTTTCCATTGAATCACCATATGCCAGTTTGAGCTCCTCCAACTCCTCCTGCCATCAGAACAGAAAGAGCACAATGGGGAGTTTATGTTAGTGTATTAGTGCATGCAACGAAAACCTCCAAATATATCTCTCAGCATGTGAGTGTATAGCTATTGAATATGTTGTATACATGTGCTTTCCCCTGCATAGTTTTGAGCTCCACTCCCTGGTGATTGTTTAGGCCATTAAACACAGCTGGTAAATCTCTCAGCGTCTCCACCAGCCTGCAGTCCAGGTGGAGCTCCACCCCAGGCACCGGTAACACCCCCTCATTGTGCGGGAAGCCCCTTGGTTGGCCAACCTCCAATCCCTTCAGATGGAAGAGCAGGCGATGCTTCTCACCATCAGCCAGTTTCAGGTTGTTGAAGGTGACGGTACTCATCCTACCATCTCTGCGCAGGTATCGTAAAGTAGCTACAGAGAGAGAAAGAGATAGATAATGTGAGATTCTATATTATTTTCCGATACCACTTCTGTATTTATCCATTACCTGAACATTTCTGTCATTTTTAGAGCTTAAAACCTTGTTTTCAAATTGGGTTGCAAATTTTTATAGTAAATGACAAAAACAAATGAAGCCCATATCAAATATTTAATCATAACTCTCACAGTCACTCTTCAAGAACTGAAATATCTAAATTCCCTTTATCTTTTGATATATACAAGGTCATTGTGCTATAAAAACTTTCTGTAAGTTTCGGAACTCAAAACTTTCTTAGTCTAAAAGCAGTTTATATTAAAGCCAATCTGCCAAAACAACTTGTGGAATGTGCCGCTTTATAACTTAATAGTGTGGCTACACACCACCTCCGCAGAAGATCAACGCCTACTTCTACATCGCTGCCTGTTTAGCCACGCCCACTGATTTGTGCACACAGTTGGTGTGTAGAAAAGCAAACGCAGGTCTATGCAGAGACCCAAACGATAAACTTTATTTGATTAACTTTATTTTTAATTAAGTGCCAGACCGTGTCAGCAAGAGCTCGGTCTTTGGTTCACTTCATTCAACTGCATATTCGCTTACAAACAAGGCACAATTCGATGCAGGATTTTCGGAAAGGTTGAATCTAAAAGATGATGCTCTGACTATATTACATCCGATGTCGCACCACACAAGTGTGAGCAACTGATTACCTGATCACTATTGCTCTGTCAGTTTTTACAGATCATTTGATAATGTGAATCCATCTGTGAAGGAGTAGGCTGTCAAACATAAACAACTATTAGCCAATCACAGCAGTGGGCGTTTACTTCCGAGTCTACAATCCGCCATTCCTTTTCAAACGGAGCGTTCTGATGAGAGGGGGCTAAAAACGGGGCAGAAAATAGCCAATTCTAAATTATTATGTTTTTTGATGTAAAAATCTTGATAACATTATGAAGTGAAGTGACATACTGCCAGGTATGGTGACCCATACTCGGAATTCGTGCTCTGCATTTAACCCATCCAACGTGCACACACACAGCAGTGAACACACACACACACCGTGAACATCCAACGTGCACACACACAGCAGTGAACACACACACACACCATGAGGCAGCTATTTATGCTGGCGCCCGGGGGAGCAGTTGGGGGTTTGGTGCCTTGCTCAAGGGCACCTCAGTCGTGGTATTGAGGGTGGAGAGAGCGCTGTACATTCACTCCCCCCACCTACAATCCCTGCCGGCCCGAGACTCGAACCCGCAACCTTTGGATTACGAGTCCAACTCTCTAACCATTAGGCCACGACTTCCCTATAAATGACATTTATAACATTATAAATGGTCCTCAGAGAACAGTATAAAATAAAAAAACAAAGGCAGTTCACGCCCACTTTAATGTCAAAAGTATGGTATAGTCAAAGTTTACCTACCTTTGTTGAGTTTCCCAAGCACAGAAAACTCAAAGTACTTGCTGTTGTCTCGTGGATTGTACAGGCTGAATATGGTGTTTCCGGTTCGAGGCTGGAGACGGAACGTTGTGAGAATAAAGAGTTCTGTTACTCCCTGCTCTGCCAAACCTCCGTGCAGTAGATCCGGTAGGCAGTCCGGTGACGTTAAGAGGTTATACACTGCAGGAAAAATGTTATTTAAAGGTTATATAAGTGTTAGTCAAACACAAAGCATACTGCTCACAAACATGTAGTTGTTTCTCAGGCTAATGCATGCTGGGAGTGATGCCCAGGTTGATGTCATTTCTGTTAGACTGTAAATACTGTTCCTGTTTATTTAGCTGGTTGCATAAATGTTTAGGGATTTGTAGTTCTTTGAAGTTTGCAAATGGCAAGTATTAGTTGTTTTTTAAAGCATAGCACAGCTTGACTGTAACCAAAAGTCTAATGGCATTCAAACGCATTCAAATTTTGAAGGTTTTGGCATTGCGAATGGGATAATAAGTGTGTGTCTGAATGCTGAAACCCAGACCGTATCTAATGTGCTTGATGAGTGACATACAATTTGAGCAACATTAGACAAAAATATAAACATTTTGGTTGTTGTGTTCCAGAATAAACAGAAAAAGCTTGAATTTCAGATTAATATCTTGAGGTTTTTAAACAGAAACTCCTGTAACTGGAGCAACTGGTCTGAGATTGACAGGGATCGAACTGGATCTTATCCATTAAACATTTTCACTGGAAAATTTCATGGAAACCAGGTGAACGGAAGGCCGTTGCGGTGTCAATGCCGGATGTCAAATACAGATGTTGGTTGTTATGGCGATGGAAGCTTGCCATTGGCTGAACAGGCAAACATAATGTTGTATGAAAAAAATTTAATGACTCAAGGATGACGTCTTTCCCAATATTTTAACCAAGAGAGATGGTCTGACTCTAATTTTCATGCCTTAGCAATCAGCACATCAATACAACTAAGCAATATTCCCACAAAAACCAAGGCTTTTGTTGTGCTTCTTGTTTATCTTCACTTTCTTGTGAAGTAAGAGTATAGTTTGCTCAAAGCGCTGTTTGTTGCTCAAAAGCATTATTTCTGTTCACAGATGGTGTGCTGAAATATTTACATGCTGGCTGTGATTGCCAACATGTGTGATTTGACTTTATGTATTATTTGTCATTTTAATGTACAAACAGTCACATGTCTTGAAGTAAATATTACATTGACGTTGAAAAGGGGGAATGATTATGGTCTGGTAGGTGGAAGCACTCTGTGTGTGTGTGTGTTTTCTTTAAGTATTATGTGTCCGCCTTTCAGATTCAATAAAATAATGCAATCTCACCCTTGCTGCAAAAGACATTATGACTTCTATAGCCCAGAATGAACTACCGTTCTCTCTCTCTCTCTCTCTCTCTCATACACACAGGCAATTACCAAAAATCTAAATTGGAGCCTGATGCTTTGTGATAAACACATCCACATTGTTGGGACGGATAAATTGAGAAATCAAAAAGGCGATGACAGAAAAATGTGGGAAAGTAAAGAGGAAAAGAAAATCAAAAATGTGAGAAAACAAAGAAACCAGCCATTACAGAAGAAACCAGACACTTTTAGACTGAGATATACAGCTCAGTGTGAGATTTTACGAGACAGACATAGAAACGATGAGGAAAAAGTGCAAGAGGGTAAATAAAACTACAGTAAAAAAAAACTTAAATACTTGCAGGCGGCTTAACTAGTCATGAATTAAAGAAACATTTTAACCTATTAAGGAAACTTTGTGTACTCACCGGTTGATTCTGCGCTTGCTGAGTTGAAAGTCAAGATTAGAGAAACGGCCACGAGGAGATGCATCGTGCCGGTCATCTTTATCACAACCTTCTGCCACTCCACAGAAGGAGTGTGTGAGAAAAATCTTATGAGAGCTGATCTTAGATTCCTTTGTGCCTTTTGGCTTCAGTGTCTTGTATGTGAGAGTTCTGTAGAGAAAGTCTGTGTGATTGAGCAGAACTCAGGAGTGAGGGACAGAAGAAAAGATTGAGGTCTGTGTGCCTTCGGGTTTTAATGATGTGTGTGTGTGTTGGGTTGAGATACAGGCTGTCTATCAACTCACAGCAGCTGTGGTGGGTGGAGCTATGAGTCTAACAGACACCCCCATGCTGAGGGGGGCGGAGCAAAGAGCAGTGCTGTATAATTGGCAGGCCTGGCTGACTCTTATTGGTACCTTTTATGAGGTTCCATTTGTTCCACATCCTTCACTCCGTCCTCCTTTTCCCTCCATCGGTTCTTCCTTTCTCAGGTTTTCACATACTTTCCTGTCATTTTGACTGGCAGGTGCCGTAAAATACGTCTGCCGGGTTGGATCTCTGGGGAATTGTTTAAAGATAACTGGATGGAGGGTTGCTAATGTTCCATGAAGGTCTGATTCTTGCGCAAAGGATTCTGTAATAAAAAATTAATTAAAAAGTCAGATACACATGTGAGGCAGGCAAATGGTAACAGCCGTTTAATGATACAGCAGCAATTGGGACCAATTATCTCATCTTTCAACTCAATGGCAGTTTAATAACATTCAAAGTAGAACTTCACGAAAGGCAAAGAAATGTCTATGAGACTATGAGCTACACGTATGTTTTTATGTCTATCTATTCAATTCAATTGGTCAAGCATCACTATTATCATACTGAGGTTTCCCTCTCCATATCTAGATCGCATTCCGGGGGGGTCCCCCTCAATAGAAATCGCAATAACGTTCCCTCCATCGTCGGGTGCTTAGAATTGTCATAACACCCCCCCCCTACAGCGTCCCTCCCCACTACACTCAAAAATCGTAGCAGTTGCCTAGCAACCACATAACAACTACGCAGCAACTATCCATAACACCTTATTAACTTACCAGCAACCTCCCACAATGCCCTGCCAACAGCACAATACCACCCAAACACCTCAACAACGCCCTAGAAACTTTTCAAAATACCCCAGAAACTTCCTAGCTATGCCCTAGCAACCTCCCACAATGTCCCAGCAACCACCTAGCAACCTCCCAAAACACCACAACAACACCCTAGCAACTATACCCACAACACTCTTGAAACTTTTAACTGAAGCAATGCCTTAGCAACCTCCCACAACACCCCATGCCTTAGCAACACCCTAGAAACTCCCATAACACTCCTGAAACTTCCAACTGTAGCAATACTCTAGCAACTACCCACAACACCTCAGAAACCACCTAATAATGTCCAGCAACCCCTCACAACTCCCCAGCAATGCCCTAGCAACCCCGTAGCAACTACCCACAACCCCCCAAGCAACCACCTTAACAGCATGGCATTTTTGCAGAAAATATAAAAACTTTTGGTCCCACTTTATATTAGGTGGCCTTAACTACTGTGTACTTACATTTAAATTAATCATTTGATACAATGCACTTATTGTGTACATACATGTTCTTACATTGTACTTATATTTTTAAAAATACCTGCATGTAGTTACATCTGTAATTAATTTCTGTAATTACATTTATAATTACACTGTTGACCCATCCCTTACACCTTAACCCACCCTTAAACCTACCCATACCACCAAAACTGTCCCTAACCTTACCCATATCCCACCTCAATAGCAGCAAAAGTGTGTTGCAATACAATATGACCACAATAAGTACATTGTACTTATTTTTTTAATCTAAGTACATAGTAGTTAAAGCCACCTAATATAAAGTGTGACTGAATTTTTGGCAAAAAAAAAAGCTTTGTTCACAGTGATAGCTAGACTATGACGACAGAGAGAAGAAATCTACACACTGTCACTAGTCTGGTGGCTGATCTCCAGTCTGTTACGCATGCGGTCAGTATCACTAATAACAGACTTGTCTGGTATTGATATAGCGCACACATACTCCTATCACACCACTGACTGGCCGATCACACTGACCACTGACCAATCACGTGACGTTTGTGGTGAGTGACATAATCCCACATCCTAATCAGAGGGGTGAATGCTGCCCAGTGTGTGTGTGTGGGTTAAGACCTAAATTACAGTCTTTAGCCGAAGCTGCTCTGTCATTAAATCTTTCTGAAGCATTATGAGTATGTTACGACCCAGGTGGGCAAAGTTCTGGAATGTTCTGATTCAAACCGCCTTCCGTTGGCGCGAGCCTGTGTTACAACAGGATCTGGCCTTAAGTCTTTCTCTGAATGTCTGGTTATATTGGACCCGTCAGTAGAACAGCAGGAAACAGACAGACACACTCACACTGTGTCCTTTTGTTCTCACTGTAGGTTGAGATGGCCTGTTATTTTGTGGTAAGATGACCTCGCTAATGATCTTACCATGTGTGTGAGTGCTAGGGTTCGGTTGCACATGTATCCACGTCTATGTTTGTGTAAGACTAGCTGCAATCGTGTGTCTTTGAGTCGAGAATCTCTTTAAACAGATATTGCTGACTCCTGACGGCATTTGTACCTGATCTACAGCTTTCTCACACCGCTTGTGTTCAATGTGTTTATTGAGGTTGGTTATAGTGGTGCTTTTAACAGCCTGTGTAACAGGGCTTTAGGAGCATGTAATTGTTCAGATGGGGTAAACTGGGCCAGGAGAATGTTCTCTTGAACTCTGGGGAGTATAATTTTCCCCTGACCTTCCCTCGGGGGATGCACAGTATTCTACTGACCTCATCCGGGATGGTGGAATGTTCTTGTAACCTGCTGTGGGATGATAGATTTACCCTCAAGCAGTTTTGATGCTTTTTATTCAACTGAAACATGTAAAACCTATGGAGATCCTAAAAGGACAAGATGATGGGAGGGAAAATTATTTTGCAATGCTTTTGTGTTCACTTGGAAAAATTTTGCATTCGTTCGTAAGACATTTGCTTTCGCTCGCAAAACTTTTGTGATGGAAATAATATGGGAGGGTATTGGGAGGAAGAACTATATTCTAGTGCTTTTGCAAGTGAATGTAAAGTTTTACAAGGAAATGCAATATCTTTGCATAATGTTTTGTGAACAAAGTTTCTCTAGGGAACACTACAGTATTTTTCCTTGCATCACATTTTTTTCATTATGATGTCCCTTAGGGGCTCTAGAAACTGACCTAAAGTGGTTTGCTGGTCTTATCTGGCCAGCTTTTTTCACACAGGTGTAGTTTGATTGTTTGTAGAGGGGCTTTGGGTACTTGACCACTTGACCTGGCCAGCGAAAACAACTTGGCTGGTTTAAAATAGCTTTTTCAATGGAATGTTTCAGATCCAATAGAGGATTTAAAAAAGCGAATATTGCTAATTTTATATATATACACTCACATAAAGGATTATTAGGAACACCATACTAATACTGTGTTTGACCCCCTTTCGCCTTCAGAGCTGCCTTAATTCTACGTGGCATTGATTCAACAAGGTGCTGAAAGCATTCTTTAGAAATGTTGACCCATATTGATAGGATAGCATCTTGCAGTTGATGGAGATTTGTGGGATGCACATCCAGGGCACGAAGCTCCCGTTCCACCACATCCCAAAGATGCTCTATTGGGTTGAGATCTGGTGACTGTGGGGGCCATTTTAGTAAAGTGAACTCATTGTCATGTTCAAGAAACCAATTTGAAATGATTCGAGCTTTGTGACATGGTGCATTATCCTGCTGGAAGTAGCCATCAGAGGATGGGTACATGGTGGTCATAAAGGGATGGACATGGTCAGAAACAATGCTCAGGTAGGCCGTGGCATTTAAACGATGCCCAATTGGCACTAAGGGGCCTAAAGTGTGCAAAGAAAACATCCCCCACACCATTACACCACCACCACCAGCCTGCACAGTGGTAACAAGGCATGATGGATCCATGTTCTCATTCTGTTTACGCCAAATTCTGACTCTACCATCTGAATGTCTCAACAGAAATCGAGACTCATAAGACCAGGCAACATTTTTCCAGTCTTCAACCGTCCAATTTTGGAGAGCTCGTGCAAATTGTAGCCTCTTTTTCCTATTTGTAGTGGAGATGAGTGGTACCCGGTGGGGTCTTCTGCTGTTGTAGCCCATCCGCCTCAAGGTTGTGCGTGTTGTGGCTTCACAAATGCTTTGCTGCATACCTCGGTTGTAACGAGTGGTTATTTCAGTCAAAGTTGCTCTTCTATCAGCTTGAATCAGTCGGCCCATTCTCCTCTGACCTCTAGCATCAACAAGGCATTTTCGCCCACAGGACTGCCGCATACTGGATGTTTTTCCCTTTTCACACCATTCTTTGTAAACCCTAGAAATGGTTGTGCGTGAAAATCCCACCAACAACCATGCCACGCTCAAAATTGCTTAAATCACCTTTCTTTCCTATTCTGACATTCAGTTTGGTTTTCAGGAGATTGTCTTGACCAGGACCACACCCCTAAATGCATTGAAGCAACTGCCATGTGATTGGCTGATTAGATAATTGCATTAATGAGAAATTGAACAGGTGTTCCTAATAATCCTTTAGGTGAGTGTGTATATATATATATATATATATATATATATATATATATATATATATATATATATATATATATATATATATATATATATATAATATAAAATCACAAAATAAATAATATATAAATAAGTACACAATTATGAAAAAAATTATAATAATTTCATAAAATAAATTAATTTTACATTCACAGTAATGCACTTATGGAAGGCATTCCGGAGGTTTTTAAAAGTGGAAATATTTTGTATTTTTGTTGTCATATTTGTATTCGTTGTGTTCAAACATTTATAAATAAGAGCTGTTAATGTAATTTCTGTGAGTGAATTTTCCTTTATAATTCTTTATAATATTTTATATAACTTTATAAGCAAGATTAATAACCAGTTTCATATATAATTTTTTTAATTACACAAAACAATTTGATTAAATAAATGATCAATAATTTAAAGTCTTATCACATATATTTAACATTTATCCCATTGCAATGTCTTGCCCTCAACCGACTTCCATTGTAAGTGCGTTCCTGTAAATGCGATTCTTGCTTGTTTTTACAAACTGATGGACGAGCTGAATTTCTGTCCTGTGGTAATCAACAGCATGCCAACACACTTCAATCCCAGAACATTCCTAGCACAAAAGGTTGCGAAAATGCAAGTCATTTTCAACAATTTAGCAATTTCCAAACCTCATAAATATTATTCTTGTTGTTTTCTCAGAAATGAGTGTACGGGGTAAAAGTACAACAACAGGCTTTGATTATGAGCTTCTGTTGCGTGTTACGCTGCAGGCCGGATGGACTCACGGCGCTGCGGATCAACAGGCAAATGTGAGGCTTTAGAAAACAAGCAGCTCAAATGCGCGGTCACACGCTACGAACCTCAAAGACACATCAGCGGAGATAGATGAGAGTGTGTGATGGATAGCATTCAGGGATGTGTGTCTGTCACCGTATGTGTGCGTGCGTGCGTGTGTGTGTCAGGTCGCACATGGAAGCTATTATTCAGGTACTTGGCCTCCTTACGCACAAAAACACAGGGATAATGTGCATGTGTTTGGGAAAAACGTTCGAACAAAAACAAGGCGAGTTTAAGGCAAAAGTAACAGCAAACAAATATTGATCAAATATTCAACTACCAGGACTTTGAAATCAGGTTTTGCAATTAATCGTAAAACACCTTTATCTCCATCAACAAGTCTCAGTGTTGCAATCCCAGAAGCTTTGAACAGGTCTTACTTCTCCTAACCCAAACAGACTGACATTCATTCCACGCTCAGTTCCAACTTAAATCCAAGCTAGACGTCTGGATCGGTGCTTGTAACACTGGCATTGGGAGAGAAGACGTGTAACTCCTAACAATATTTTCTCTGAATGTTAGAAAGCCAGTCAAACAATTAAACAGCAAAAAATCTGTTTACCTGGAATGAACAAGAGGGGAAAAAGTTCTGGACCTCTTCTCTTATAAACAAGACAAGGTGTTATAAGCATGACTTTGTGTCAGACGGTCTCTGGGGCCCAGGTGGACCAGATCTGATGATTTAGAGAGCTTGTGTCAAAGAAAACCTCTATGGAGGCTGAATAGGTCATACGGCGCAGGTAAATCACTATCAGTTAAATGGAACCAGCCCCAAAACACTGACGTCATTGCTGTAATGAACTAATGGTCGCATGATGTCCGTTAGAAAAAAAGAATCCCCTGTGTGTGTGTTTAGACCAAAAAACGCTCGACTGGATCATCTTGCTTTACCGTGGAAAGGAAATGACCTGATGTGTGTGTGTTTTGTGTGTGTATAGTGGCACATCGATAATGGCTTTCACAGAAAACGAAGCAAAAACACAGGAAATGGAGCAGACGGTTAATCCATTCTGGCTGATTCCAGCATTTAAAGCTATCATCTCGCCGATAAACAGCAATAGAATAAAAAATATGGCCCCTATGAAAACATTTGGAGCGTTCGGATGATCTTCGTTCTCTGGAGAGCACATTTAAAGTAGTCTAACCAATTTTCAGACCCCAAAGGGCATTTCAAGGAGTATTTTGCATATGAAACTGAAAATTATTTACTCTTGATTGACCTGATTGACTTTCTGTGGAAGAATGTTTAGGAAGAATGTTCATGCTGCTCTTTTCCATGCTATTAAAACATATAATGGTGACCAAAAAGGGCGTCAAAGCACCATAAAAGCAGTTTATTAAAATCACAGCCAATAAGTCATTATTCATGGAAAATGTTTCCCTTTTTGCTGTAGCGCTCCAATCTTATTTGGAATAACATTTACTGATTAATTGTACACAATAAAACAAGAAACAACATTCAAATTAAGAAAATAAATCAAGATCAGCTTTGTCGTGTTGACTATGCAACATAAGCTTCTTATGAATTCATTTTCGTGATTTTAGGCCATGAAATAGTAAAAATGTTGAAGTTGGGATGTAATGGAAGTAATGTCAAAACTAATTATCGAAAAAGAAAAAAATTCAGACAGAGACTTGTTTCATATTAAAAATTCACGATAAAGGCCAAAAAAGGTAAAACTTTACTTAAGCCTTTTATAAAAATTAGTTTTAATACATTAATTATGCTTTGCAATGCATCTTATAATGCATTGCACATGGATCTCTGTAACGAGTCCACTGTAGAGAGTAAACGCTCGCCTTCAGCGATGCCATAGGCACTTTCAATGCCATAGAGCAGTGGTTTTCAAACCAGTCCTGCGAGAACCCCCAAAACTGCACATTTTGTAGGTCTTTCATATCTGACACACACATTTCAGGATTTGCTGTCTCTACTAATGAGCTGATGAGTTGAATAAGGTGTGATAGATGAGGGAGAAATAGAAGTTCTTTGAAAGTTCTTTAGTGAATCTTATTAAAGAATCTTTTAGTAATAGTATACCCCCGATACCTGGTAGGAAACCAGTTAAAATTGGAAAGTTTACATTTATAGAAAGAAATCAATTGCCTGTTGAGGATGACAGTCTGTGTAGGTGGATGGTTGAGCTCCAGAAAATCAATAATGAGGTGGTTTTGAGGTGAGTGTAACAGATTTGAAAAACAAAAAGGCGTTTAAAGAGACCTAAACTCTAATACAGAAAAATGGCTCTTCAGAACGATATGGTTCTAAATAGAACAGTCGCTATGTGTAAGGAACCATCTTCTTGTAACCAGTTATAAATTTGAAATTTAAGAAGGATATCAAGTACTGTTGAGCTTCAGAAAATCAATAACGGTTACAGATTTTAAAAAGGCAAGAAAAAAATCCTAAATTAACACATAGAACCAGTTATTCAGGACGGCATGCTTTTAAATAAGTCACTGCGTAAAGAACCTGTGCCAAGATACAAGCTACACATGTACTCTTCCAGACTTTGCAAAATAATTTTTTCGTGAGGGATTTGTGCTTTGATTTTGCAAATGTAATAATTGGATCCAGCTGTTTGATTCTGATGAGAGAAGCAGAGAGAACAACATGCAATGGTACTTTGTAAACAGATGCTGGAGGGTCTGTGTGTTTTCTGATTATGCAAGCAGCTATAGGACGACACACAAATTAGTTTAGAGTTGATGTAGGTGTATGCTCCCAGAAATAATGGTTCTTTGCAGATGAACCGCATATCTTGTGATGACATCAGAATCTAGAACCTATTTGAACGGCATAGTTCTCATTTGACAGCCATTCAAAAGTAGCCATATTCCTATTTAATGTGTATTTAAAGCTATATTTAAACTAACCTTGATCAGCTACTACAGGACTTGTTGCAAAAGCAAATTGCCATCTTAAATGTGCTGAAGTGCACCGTTTCCACCTGGTGGTGAAGTCATACAACACAAACACTAGTAAAGAAGTTTTACTTGACTGTCTCTAGTGGCAGAAGGTGTGGAACTGCCCTGAAATGACCCCAACCAAATTGCAACTAGTAGCAGACAATCAAAAACTAGGTTAAGAGGTTTGAAAAACTTTTTCCAGGCAATGCAACCAACAGGCTAAAGAGACAAAAAGTCCCAGATTTCAGCTCTCATGCAAACCTCAAGATTCTCAAATCTCTTAGTGGATCCCAAAAAACAGACTATGGCTGCCTAACCTTGCAATTTGGGAGATAGTCAAGTTCTCTCAACTTCACCTGCATAAGCAATACGCTCAATGACCAGCTGTCAGCAGGTACAGAATCTCTTGACTCAATTTACACCGCGTCGAACACAGACACATCAAATCAGAATTCCCGCTTCACAATTTTCATATTTTAAATTGTCAGACCAGTAGAATCATTAAACTAATTGAAAACATTAACTGAAATAAAGAGGACCCATCCTAACTGGAAAAACCCTGAAACTCAACCTTAAATTTATAAAAATAGCCTTAAGTGGACTAAAAATTCAATAAGCAAATTAGAAAACCACATTAAAGGCAAGCTATAACATTAGAAAATTTAGAAGGCACTTCATAATGCAGAATAAATTTAGGTACTAGAAAAATGCACCAGTTAACAGGCTTAAACTTTCTAGCTGCAATACATAAAATCTGAAGATAATTTTGGTACCATTCATAATTTAACCGATTAGTTTAAATTAAACGCTCTAATACTTTTATGGCATTTAAGTTGCCATATGCTTCTTAGACTAACTACTTAAATATAATAGACATGCACCACTCAGATAAAAATCAAGATTTACTAAATTTAACACCATACCAGCGTCAAGGCTATTTTCATGGCAATCTCAGCATAAATTATAAAAATCACAAGGATGCAAATAAATGCAGAAACAAAGATGGAGTTGGGAACACTTTATTCTCTGTTAGGAGACTTCTGTACATTGAGGATCAAGTGCCACTTGAATTTCTTTAGGGTTTGTATAAATTTAAGCAGAAGCACTATGCAAACATGGACAAAACATTAGCGATACAGGAAACAGTCTACTCGAAGCTTGAGAGGAAGTTGAGCACGATCTCCTTGAGTTTTTTGTCAGAGGCCTCTGAAATCTTACCGTCGATCCTGAAACAAGAGTACAAACATTTAGATGTGAAACTAACAAATGTTCACTGGCTTTTCCACAGAAATGCTCATGAAAACTTGCCTGATGGCTGAGAGCAGATCCTGGTGCTGGCTGATGACGTGTTGAAGGAAGGTTTTCTCGAATCTGGTGATCTTGCTAGGCTCCATCTTGTCCAAGTGTCCTCTCACACCAGCATAAATGACGGCCACCTGCTCCTCAATGGCCATGGGACCTTAAGACAAAACAGCACAGGAGCATTACAAATCTGTAGTTTACGAGTGAACCTGTCCTACTATGCAGTAGTGGGCAGCAGTGCACTTACAGTACTGGCCCTGCTTGAGCAGCTCTGTGAGTCGCACGCCTCGGTTCAGCAGCTGCTGTGTGGTGGCATCCAGATCAGAACCGAACTGGGCGAAGGCGGCCACCTCACGGTACTGGGCCAACTCCAGCTTCATGGTACCAGCCACCTGGAGAACGAACAGATGGATGTTTTATAACCATTTTCACATAGAAATCTCAAAAGCGTCAACTGGGAGCCAAAACAAACCTGCTTCATGGCCCTGGTCTGGGCAGCAGAGCCGACACGGGACACAGACAGACCCACGTTAATAGCAGGACGGATACCCTTGTAGAACAACTCCGTCTCCAAGAAAATCTGCAGGAAGAGATTGAAAAGATCAGTTTGAGAATCAAATCGTTGATTGTGCAGAAGAGCTGCTGGTGCAGTAACTCACCTGTCCATCAGTGATGGAGATGACATTGGTGGGAATGTAAGCGGACACGTCTCCTGCCTGGGTCTCTATAACGGGCAGGGCAGTGAGGGATCCACCACCGAAGTTGTCGTTCATCTTGGCCGCTCTCTCCAGCAGACGGGAGTGCAGGTAGAAGACGTCACCAGGGTAGGCCTCACGACCAGGGGGACGACGCAGCAGCAGGGACATTTGGCGGTAGGCAACAGCCTGAAGAGTGCAAAGTTTTATTTTTTGCATTCAAACTCCTGTATTACAATTGGGAGAGAGTCTAAAGCAAGCATGTGGTGGTGAACACTTAAAAATTTAGCATTTTTTTGGTCACGACATAAAATCCCATTAGGGATAAATGATTGAGGGGAGGAGGAAAAAAAAAAAAAAAAAAAAAAAAAAAAAAAAAAAAAAAGTGTAAAACAGCTTTTTAAACTGGTTTATACTGCTGCACAATTTGGCCAAAATTCTGTATTTTAAATACAGCTATGAAAGCAAGCAAAAATATATTTGTATACACGTGTCAGAGCATTTAAAGTGTACTTGATACAATCGTGCATTTAAGAAATGGATTGCAAAAATTATGGCTGCTTTAATTCCTTCGTTTTCAAACATTAAAAGCACCTGAACTTATTTGACAGAAAAACCACAGAAAGCCCTTTTTGAGAAGCGCTTCTGGTGCATGCTGCTAATGCACATTAAAGTGATCCATTGAAGTGATTCTTAAATGCACATTAAAAGCACTCCAAACTCAGCAGATGTAGTTTGCATGAGGCAGCATTTACTGTGAACCAAGTCAGTGCAAACCCCAAATTATGAGCTGCTCATATCCAAGAAAAAACTCATTCACAATTCAGTTTCATTGTGATTAATCATGCAGCCTTAATTCCCATATAGTTTATCACTATAAAATTTGGACCAAGCACAACTTTGACTGATTTTTGAACCAGTGTATTAAAGGGGAGGTCACTAGCAGTTTTGTAGGCAAAAAAAAAAAAAATTCCATTGATTAGTCAATAGTGTAGTGATGAATAAAGCACAGCTCTCACAGAAGTCACTTTGTACAAACTAAGCCTCTTTCTATTGGTCAGCGTGGCAAACCCACAGCCAATTTGAGCTAGCGGAGTAAATCTTTCACCCTCACATGAAATTCCCAATTCAGTGGGTTGCTAGATTTGGCCTGCAAAAATTAGACCGACGCTTTAGTACCAAGTTCTCACCTGTTTGGAAAGATCGTCGTAGATGATGAGGGCGTGTTTGCCATTGTCTCTGAAGTACTCGCCCATGGAGCAGCCAGAGTATGGAGCCAGGTACTGCAGGGGAGCGGCGTCAGATGCGGTGGCGGACACCACGATGGTGTACTTCATAGCATCGGCGTCTGTCAGCCTCTTCACCAGCTGGGCCACGGTGGATCTCTTCTGACCGATGGCCACATAGATGCAGTACAGCTTCTTTTTCTCTTCAGTGCCATCGTTGAAGCGCTTCTGGTTGATGATGGTGTCGATGGCAATGGCGGTTTTGCTGGAGGAAACAAATTGAAATGGATGACCAAGCGCAAATGAAGCAAGCATTTAAATTCTTCAAGTCACTATCTTACCCAGTCTGACGGTCTCCAATGATCAGCTCTCTCTGGCCACGGCCAATGGGCACCAGACTGTCCACGGCTTTGATGCCGGTCTGCATGGGCTCCCTCACAGAGATGCGGGGGATGATGCCAGGGGCCTTCAGACCCACACGCCTACGCTCCTTAGAGCCCAGGGGTCCCTTTAGAGGAGAAACGGAGACTGATCGGTCACCTCAAGTATGACAACTATTGAATATAGAGATTAAGAGCAGCTAAAACTATGCAAGTATCCAGTAGGAGGTCAGACCTTGCCATCAATGGCGTTTCCCAGAGCGTCCACAACACGGCCGAGCAGCTCCTCTCCGACAGGAACGTCCACGATAGCCCCTGTTCTCTTGACAATGTCACCCTCTTTGATCAGTTTGTCGTTACCAAACACCACAACACCGACGTTATCAGGCTCCAAGTTCAGAGACATGCCCTATGGAGAGAAACGAAAGTCTTAAATGCAAAGCCACCACTTAACCAAAAGCAATACTGAGACAACTGCATTCTCAATTAAAACAATTCATTTGTAGTAAACGTTAGCATTTTGACTTGACTAATTAGGCAGACTATATTTATATTGTACCTTTTTTTAATTCCTACTACACTATTTCATACTGAATTAAACTATTTATCGACGCTATACCATTTTATTTGAATAGAATCACATTATACTGTAGTATGTAAAACTCCAACTTATAAAGACTTAATTAAAACTCCACAAAAGTAATCAAACAGACCTTTCATTAAAACCACAAGTTAAATTACCATGTTATTCATAAATTTAAGACTTCAAATTAAAATATTAAGTTTCTTGAAAGTCAATTCTTGACTGGTCAGCATATGCACACCAGTTTCTCAAAACCTGCATCTCCAACTAGAATAATATACAACTAGAGCCAATCAAAGCCAAAACCTATGTGAGTGCATTAAGCAGAACATCGATCATCTGGAGTCCTTGATGGCTCAAGACACGACCTCTTGCCAGCTCACCTTCAGACCGGAGGAGAATTCCACCATCTCTTCGGCCTGAACGTTCCTCAGCCCATACACACGAGCGATACCGTCACCGATGGACAGCACACGGCCGGTCTCCTCCAGCTCAGCACCAGTTGCGGCTCCAAGAATCTTCTCCTCCAGAATAGTGGACACCTCTGCGGTGCCTGACAAATAATGCAAAGCATTTTGAATGTGCATTTGCAAAAAAAAAAAATGCAATAATCCAAGAACTTCAAATAAAAAAAAACAAAAAGGAAGCGTTTAATAACCTGTCTTCTGCAGCCACGGTCTGGCAGTGTGCAGGTTCTTTGCTCCAACGCATGCAGCAGCAACATTCTTGGAAACCTGCAATTGCAAATATATTGGTTATAACCCCACAATGACAATGTGATGAACATACACCTTGAGATCCAGCCATAAAAGCCCAAGCTTGCTGCATGTGAGCCCTTGACCTTCATGTGCCATCAACAGCCACGCCACTGAAGCCAAGCCCATTATTTCCTTCAAATAAGATCTTAAAAGCAGACGAACTACAAACACTAGAAGTGTGGTTTAACCTCTCATTTGTACCAAATCATTGTTTGATAGACTTTAGTTATTATAATGCGGCACAACGCACCATGTCGTCACCCAAACTTCCGCATAAATGAATAAACTACAGTGCAAAAAAAAAAAAAAAAGATTTAAACATTAAACACTAAAAAGACACCAAGTTTTTCATAGTAAATTTAATACACCCGAGCAGCATTTCCTGACCTTCAATTGGGAATGTCATTCATTGATCACAACCTTGCTAAACACGCAACTGTACTTTAAATACAGATTCAAAACACAGATTCAGTTCCCTTAAACTACACATAAGCTGTAGCTGAAAACGAGAATCAGATAAAGCTGAAAGAAGCGCAGCATACGCAGGCCCTTCATAATGAAGATGGCGCCGCGCAGCCATTAACAAGCGCTGACATTCACCGGCTCCGTGCCACTAAATGAGACTTACGAATCCGGCCCGTCTGGGCAGGGAGCGGGCCAGAGCCGCCGCGACGCGAACGGAGAGCATGTTTACGGAGAGTTTGTGTAGCGGAAGCTCGAGCTTGTGTTCTCCTGCAGCGGCCGGCTGGAGCGCGAGGAGCTGAGTGAAGGAAATGGAGGTCGCGAGCGTAGCTCATATAGGAAAGGTCAGCGACTAACCCGGATGTAGTTCGGCGACATGACGACGAGACTCTAGTTCATGTAAATTATAACATATAAAGTCAAGGTTATGTCCATTAAACGGCGTTTGTATTGATTACAATATATATATATATACGAACGAATACATTAAAATAAATACGTTTTCCTTTTATAGCTTTAAATTGAAGGACATAGAATATATAACTGCATAAAAATATAATAATAATAAATGTATAAAGGGGAATAAAATGCCTCTTTACAAATATATTTATAAAAGAATGTAATGTTGCTCAGAATTCTTTAGTAATCAGTCATTATAGGCATTTTATTACCCTTTTTATTATTTATACATTATTATTATTATATTTTTATGCATTTGTATATTCTATGTCCTTTAAAGCTATAAAATAATTATGTATAAAATGATTATTGATAATTAAGTTTTGTGAAATAAAGCAGTTGGCTGGTAAAGCTTTGTGATTGCAATAAATGTTTATTTATCCTTTAAAAACACGCTAAGCTTAAATTATTGTTTAAAACAGAATATTGTACCGTGAAAATGTATATATATTAATAATTATTAATGCGTTGTTTCTTTTTCCTCTTGAAATTCGCTTGAAAAGTTATGTTCGTTGTGATTGGGCGGTGCTTCTGCATCCCAGAATCTCATTGGTCGATTTGTCATTTGGGCAGCCAATGAATAATGCGCTTTGAGACCCCGGAAATAGAAGAACAAATTCAGTGGCGGGATGTTTAGTTGCGTTCGGATTTTGTCACGTAGATTTGTTCGGGTGTGGCACACAGTTAGTGGAAAAATGTGCGAGAAAAGCAAGATTGTGAGTTAATGTCTTTGTAGAATACATTAGCGTTATATACACAAAGCACTGAATACGATGTAAATCGCTTCAAACGCGCAAATGTTGTCTGCAGTTCCGTTGTTTGTGTTTACCTGTACTAAATACACTTACTAGTCTTATTATACACTATTTTAATGCACGTGTGTTTGGTATTTCACGCCTTGTCATGTCCTTATATGGTGGATGTGAATAAAATACATTGGCACCATCATGTTTTTGTCCCATGTCCATCTTTATAGTTTTGAAAAAGAAAAAATGGCAATGCATATGAATCATATCAACGTACCATGATGTTCAGACACAAACAACTTGGTTTTATTCCAGTAAATATTGATTCTTTAATCTCAAATCACATGCATGTGGTATCTACAGTGTATTTGCATATACTGTGAAATTGCAGGTGAGCCAGTGGCTCAAGAAGGTGTTTGGGCAGCAGCCGGTGCCGGAGTTTGAAGTGAACACACGTACAGTGGAGATTCTGTACGAGCTGGTGGAGAGCAGTGAGATGAGATGCAGAGAGACTGAGCTGCTCATCGAGGACCACAAGCAGAAAACAGAAGAGTACAGCAGCGATGGTGAGACTCTCTGTAAGTGTACAATTTTTGTTGTGGAATAAATGAATTTGGATTTACTGACTTTCATTGTGGTCTTTGACAGGAGCTCATCTTCAAGAAGTGCTTCTCCAGGCAGTGGGACTTCAGGCTGGAGGACTTTCCAAACCCACAGTGGACCTGCTCTCGGTGCTGGAGGAAACCGCTGAAGTGCTTAAACTCAGAGACACATCACTTGGGAGGTAAAATAATACTCATAAATGCATCATATACAGCAGTTACATCACATGCACGAGATGATGAGTCGAGATGCATTGTGGTTCTGGAACCTAATCTTGACCCTGAAATCGGATCGGTTCATTTTTAAAGTAAGTCTGACATTTGCATTGTGAGTTTTGTGGTTGATTTCACACTCTTGGCTGTCCAGCTATATGCCTGCAATCAATAAACTGACCAATGATGTGCTGGAGGCAGAGAAAACGGACCTGAAGTTGCAGCAGGAACTTTCTGCTGCTAGGAAGAAAATGACTGCAACGGTTGTCCTTCGGAAGAAACTTCAGGAGTAAGAAAATACAAAAGATCATTTATGCATTTGACTTTCATATTCTTGTGTTATTAACTGTGTAAAGTTTTTTTTTACCTGTCATGATTTTTACTGTCATTTATTCTGCTTTCTTAAGTCCTCTTACTAGGAAAAACTGCACAAATGTATCAAAAACAGGGGTTTACAGTCTTTTAGATGCCATGAACCCCCAAATATGATTATTTTTGTCTGAGGGCCCCTCGTACTAAAATGTAAAAAGCTCCTATTTTTTTTATAAATTTCAAATTATTATTATAAATATGTCTGAAATATTGTTTGGAAAATATTTAGTGTCTATAATATATTTAGTTTACATAATATATGTATGTGTACTGTGTATATTTATTATGTATATATAAATATACACAGTATATATTTTGGAAATATTTACATTTATATATTTATTTTCTTAAATTTTATATTATATATGTAATATATAAACATAACATTTTTCTTAAATATATACATGCGTGTGTTTGTGTTTATATATGCATAATAAATATACACATATTATGTAAACAAACCTTTATTTTGGATGCGATTAATCGTTTGACAGCACTAGTTCTATTAAGTTACATTATTATATATTTTTTCCTACACACTTTAGTACTGTACTAAAACATTTTTTATCTGATTTTATTGGTTTTAATCACATTTTTATGTATATTATTCTAATTGGATTTATTTAATCATCTTTGTGTATTTAATATAATATATGTAATGAATTGTTCTTTATTTTTTTCTAATTTATATCTAAAACTTGTTTGTTTTCCAGTGATCTGATGAAGATCACACATATACAGCAGGTGGAAGCAGCTACAGCGGAGGAGAGGCTTCTGAACATGGACTTCATGAAGAATAAATCCAGAGATCTCACTTGCAGGAATAAGCTTGCACAGGTGACCATTTTCATCCAAATGTCAAATTATGTCTTTCATACAACCTTATATAAACACAATCTGTGTGTTTGCGACAGGAAAAGCTGAATTCACGGCAGATGGAGGATTCTCTTACCCATCAGGCCATCCTGCAGTTATCAGAGGTAAACTGCTTGACCTGATTACAGATTGATGCCATATTCACGCAACGTCGTTATTACTGAAATTAAATGTAATAATACCAAAAATTATCCATGTGCAACTGTGCTGATTTTGCAGGCAAATTACATTCATTTAGACATTAATCAACCTATATATATTTCATAAACATCTTTTGTGCACACCTCCTATTGAAAGGTTTTAACGTTCATAAATGTAAAAAAACATGAATTTAAAGAATATGCACTGTAATAGAACTGCACTTTGCATCTCATCTTTTCTTGTATACTTAGAAAATCGCAGCTCTGAAAGACGAAACACTACCTTTGAAGAAGAAACTAGAGCCGTATACCGACTTGAGCCCTGTAAGTACAACTTACATGAAGATTACAGAATGACAGAATTGTTTTATTGAACATGGAAACCATCTTGTGAGTTTTGCATAGGAAAGCACTGCTTGGTTTTGTTGTTTGATGTGTGGGTTGGTTAATAAATAATTATTTTGTTACAGCACAATGCACAGTATGAAGGACACATTATTCAATAAAATAATCACATGCACGTCTAAATAAATAATTGCTAATCGTTTTAAAATTCTACCATTGTTCTTTAAACCGTGTTCTCAGTTTATAGTCACTATTATATAGGTTACAGGTTATTATATATAATAAAAACTTGAAATAATTTGAGTTTAGGTCGACTTTAATGTACTAAATAACTAATACTAAAATAAAAATGGATAAACTAAAATAAAAATTTAATTTAATAAAAAAACAAAATACGTAAACACCCAGCAGAAATACTAAAACTTTAAGTAAAATTGACATGAAAATGGAAAATATAAAAACTGATTCAAAATATGAATAAAAAATATAATAGTATGTCAATAATACTAAAATAGCACTGGTTTTCATTACGGTTGTACTTTATTTTTATTTTTTTCAGAGTCCAGCACTTGCACGGGTTAAAATCGAGGAGGCCAAACGAGAGCTGGTAATTTTATTTATTAATTTAGTTTTATTTTGGCATTTATTATTTTTATTTTTTTTTGGATATATTCATTTTTGTGACGTTTTCTTTTTCCCCAAGGCTGCCCTGGATGCCCAGCTGGAGCAGAAAGTGGACTTCATGAACACTTTATCTCGATAATTAAAAAATTGATGTATTTAGAAAATAAACATCAATATTGTAATAAACGCAATTCCTCTCCGAATCTCACGGTGACGCCTTTTGTTTTTCCCGACTCCGCCGCAGCGGAAATGACGACTGCACATTTGTTCCAACGACGGCTAGTGGGGACATTTTAAATTAGCAAACTGTGCTAAAGCGGTCGCAAAGTCGAGAACACATAGCAGTTATTGCATAAAACTTCAGCAAACTCCTTATTTTCCTCATGGTGCTGCGAGCCTGAGATGTTGCACAGAACACACACATGAGGACAGATTTGAACCAGGTAAGCTGCTGTCGAGCGCGCTCTTCCATTTTGAGCCTCTGCTGCAGTTTTGACCCAAACCTACGTTCATGTTAATTAATGCACGTGTTTATACATGCATAACTGCGGGTTATATCCACGCGACGTGCAGATGTACCGCTTACCGTGCAGCTTCCAGACTGAAAGTGTTACAGCAGCAGGATGAGTGTTTGTGCTGCAGTGTCTGTATTCGCGTAGTGCAACATTTATTTGACTTTTTCCCCATATCTGTAATTATTTAAGAGCCTTATTCCGTTTGTTTCTTTCACGGATGCATTGAGTTGCGTGGAATCGCGTGCACGCGCTACTATTTATAAACTGATTCTGGGATTTTGAGGAAGTATGCATTGATGTTTATTCATTGCAAGTTAGGGGCTGTTGCATGCTCGCTCGATCTTCATACATGATGGATGCATTGATGCCAGTCTGAGAGCGCGAGGAACTAGTCATGCTATGGGAACGACCCATTTTTACTGTCATTTATTCTGCTTTCTTAAGTCCTCTTACTAGGAAAAACTGCACAAATGTATCAAAAACAGGGGTTTACAGTCTTTTAGATGCCATGAACCCCCAAATATGATTATTTTCGTGTGAGGGCCCCTCTTTTGTAGCCAAAATACCGTCGCTTCTGCAGTTTTTGTTGCTGTAATTGCTGTTAATTTAATGTGGGATCTCCTTTAAAAATATTTTAACTTCTCGTATTCAAAGCTGACATGGTAACTTTATCTAAAATCATTATGCTAACGTTAGTTTTATAATAATACATGTTATATTTAGTTTTTAATAAGAAGAAGCTGTCACATGTATATGTAAAATTAATGGGAAAGGGGCAAAATATCACAAATTCCCTCTTGTTTATCTTTTTATTTGTTGCATCCACAGCTGTATTTTCTTTACTGTTAATTAGAAAATAAATTTAAGATTTTTTGCTCATTATGGCTTCATTTATTTAATCAAAAATACAGAAAAGACTAATTTTGTGAAATATTATTCTTATTTATTTAAAAGTATTTTAGTATACTTTATATAATTTATTCCTGTGATGCAAAGCTGAATTTTCAGCATCATTACTCCAGTCTTCATGGTCATATGATTCTTCAGAATTCATTTTAATATGATGATTTATAATAAATATTGGAAGCAGTTGTGCTGCTTAATTAAAAAAAAAAAAAAAAAAAATTTTGGACCGGTGATATTTTTTTCAGGATTATTTGATAAAAAAAAAATAATAATAAACTGTTTAGGCTATTCAAAATAGTGTTACACGCTCAAGTGAGGTACAATAGTAAAGTTTTGATTTTGCTTGTCTAGAAAGGAGAATTTAAAGATCTGTTTTCTTTTTACAGGTTATGGAAAACTTATGAGAGAAATTTAGAATTTGATTGTTCCATATTGTAAAAGCCATGGAATTAATAAAATAAAGTCATGACTATTTATATAATCAGTATAAACTTTTAATATATTTTTTGTTTGAATTTATGAAGTTATTAATATTTTTATAGTCGTATAAACCTTTCTAGTTATGCTTGCATTGAAATATTGTGATCTAAGTATATTGCGTATATGTTGCTGTTTGTGAGATCAGTCTCTATTAAATTATTTTTAATATAGAAAACCCTATTTGTAAGTTTTCGTGCATTGGGACCGAGGCCTCTTCAAACACTTTGTCGCAGCAAAAATTTGTTTATGGCCATAAAGTTTTGAAACCATTTCAAGGCCAGGCTGTTGTGAAATGCAGCTTTGTGCATTGGAGTCCGATGACATGTAGAAAGGTTGATGAGAGCTTCACTGGTGCGTGATAGTTTAGCGTTCTGGTTGGTTACTCGAAGCCACTGTATCGTGGTATACAGTGGTGGTCAAAGAATGAGAAACCGAACTAACCATATAAACATTAGACATTTGTCACCAGTAGGGCTGGGCCATGTGGCAAAAAGTTGTCAATGTTTGACCAAAGCTCTTTTTTTTTTTTTTTTTTTTTTGCAATTTTTAAGGGAAGGGAAGTGGTGTGTGGCCAAGTATGTTGACCCATACTCTGAATTTGTGCTCTGTATTTAACCTATCCAAGTGTACACACAGTAGTGAACATACACCCGGAGCAGTGGGCAGCCAATGATGCAGCGCCCGGTTGGGGTTCAGTGCCTTGCTCAAGGGTCTCACCTCAGTCGTGGTATTGAGGGTGGAGAGACTGTTGGTTATTCACTCCCCCCACTCAATCCCCGCCGGACCTGAGACTCGACCCCACGACCTCCGGGTTACAAGTCCAGCTCTCTATCCATTAGGCCAATCCATTAAACCATCCTCTATCCATTAAACAATTCACTTGTTAAATATCTTTGCAGAAAAGCTGCATGAACTACAACTACATCTTGTACAAACTTGTCTTATATATGGGTCAATGACGTGATGCCTAAATGTTCTGTCCGATTGTGTTTTCTCAGTTAAAAATAGGTTTAAATGCATAAAAAAGATGCTGTATATATGAAGGGCCTCTCCCATGTATGAACTCACTTTAACTTTTCAAAAAACATTAGTTATTTGTAATTTGTTTTGTTATTCAAAGTGTCAAAATATCATGTGGTGCGACTGTCTGGCCATATTTTTTTAATTTTTTAAATTACCCTAAATTCAGATAAATTTTCTGAACTATTTAGCATAATTTCCAAAGTGTTTAGTAATACTGTATAAAATTGCAAAGCATTTGTATTTATATTTCCATCATAATATATAAACAAACTTTGTCCGACGATTTCCATTTTATGAAATATCATATGGTGCGACCATCAAGAAACTAACATTTTGGGACTTTTATGTTGAAATCCATTCAAAGATAAGACTGCATTATACCAATTTGTCAGGGACCCATGGAAGCATCAAGCATGGTTTGTAAGTCTCTTTCTAATTTGGAAAAAAATAATCTTTTTAACGGCTGGTATGTAGGTACCACATTTGGATCTCATGTGGTATGACCTCAAAAAAACAATAAGTTATTTCTGCAATTATTTATTTTCATTATAAATTTCATAGTGACCTTTTGTGGGAAGCTAGCTTGTTTTGTTTAGGTGACCAATTCTGTGCTTGTAAATTTTGGTTGAATTTGAAAATATCATTTGGTGCGACCACCGCAGAGTGTTTTCCATTACAGATATATGTCCCAGATTAGCAGATTTTTTTCTTTTATATTCAATTGATGGTTTATTTACATAGAATACTTTATTTTAGTTTGGAATATATTTTTATGCAGTTTGGTTCATTTCAGACTGTTTATTTAATCTTTGTACAATATGAGAAAAAATGCAAACAAATAAAAATTCAGAGCATGTAATTTTAGTTTGGTAATGCATTATTTATTTATTAATAACTATTGTAATCTATTCTACCAGTTTATACTGCAAAGTAAAAGAAATGCTCACCATAGGCAGCATGATAATTCTGACCCTGAAATCTAGCACAAACTCCAGAAATTTTCTACTATAAGACGTTCATGTTGTCATCTCAGAACCTGAGCCAGCAACCTCCCCCTACTCTAAATTGACCTTTTGCAAAGACCCAGCCCCCTTAGTTACTGTTGCTACATCCGACAAACCATGGCACTTTCATGCCACACATCATGTTGTCATGCATTGAAAAATACATCACGGTGCAAAGAGGACACTGACAGACCAGACCGAGCTGGTTACTTTTAGTATGAAACAAAGCCTCTGTGTTCAAATTTTGTAATTAAAAAAAAAAATGAATTCAAACAACAAATACTGTTTTGCGGCTCTTTAACATGTAGTGACAGATTGCTGTAGCGCCTCATTTCAAGCGGCACATGAACCAATCATCTCTTCATCTTTACTAGTCATAGCACAAAATAAACATGAATGAACATCAGAAGGTATCTTGTTTCAAGTTCAAGCCCACCGCTGTTAATTTACTCTCCTGTCTGGTTTGTTTTTCGGCGTTATAATATGTCAGACTGCCAGTTAATCAAACTCCTGGCGAAAGGGTCAATTGAGCAGCCGATATTAGGCAAAGTACAGAAATAACTGGGGCTAAACAAAGGCCTGCAGTTAATGCCATGTGCTGCACTTTTCAAACATGTTTTTTTAAATAGATTTTTAGCGATATAAGGTATTTTTGTCTTTTTGGAGCGACCAATAATAGCAATAACGGTATTAAAATAAAAACTATCTTATTTCTGTGGTTGAAATATCAATCTTTGCTACAGTATGCTTAAATGAATGGTATTTTTAAAAAATGTTATCAGTTTTATGCAATTTTCAGGAAAAATAAGTCTTAACTACATTTAAGGCGACTCTGAAATTATAGAACAAAAATAAGAGATCATTATTTACAAAAACTCAAATTAAATGCAAATACTTTTTCTAAACACTTTAATTACTGAGAACATTTTAAAAAAATGTTAAGAAAATTATTTAATTTTAATATAAATCATGGTCGCGCCCCATGACATTTAAGGCTACAGCCAATTCATCTTGATGAAAAAAACACTAAAATCACTGAATTTAACATTTTAATATGAATTTATGTGCGCACAACATTCTTAATGTTTGAACAATTACAGTAAATATTATTTTTTGTATTTTAAAATTGGCCTGTCAAAAATCCTTATACGTCAATGACCCATATATATAATAGGTTCAGAAATAATATGAGGAAAATGCTTTTAAAAAATCTCAAAAGTCAAGGTAATTCAAAATGACTGAAGGCTGTAACACCGGTAGATTATTATTTACTATATATGTTCTGTAAAATCAATGAACAGCAGCTTTCAGCCTGTCACCATGATGCAAACATGAAATATCAGACATACAGAGGTATGTTCTTTACAGTTTTTTTTTTTTATTATTCGATTGCGCTGCTTTTCAATAGTTTTTTCAATGTAAACATAGATGCGTTTGACTGTTGCGCTCGCGTCTCTTGCAGCATCTTATGCATGAAATGACCTTTTTATAAAACACGGCGCTCAAGTTGAAAGAACTTCACTACCATCTTCTTGCATGTTTTTCTTATTCCACTGCCTGCGTTGCATCTTTGTCAACACAAAAGCGCATTCTGTGTGATATGAGCGGTTAATCACGTGAGCCGACGTGTGGTTGGATCATTCTTTTCTCTTTACTGTTATCATTGGCATATTGTCAGAATATCAAATTCTAATGTTTGGTAATATTTCTACTCAAAATCGCGATTCCTCGATTTAAAAAAAAAAAAAAAATCGTGGCAAAACATTAACATTAATCTGAAAAATCGCCCTAGTAAGCAGTTATGTTGACACACAATTCCTGTTTTCCAGATCAACTGCCCCTGTTTATTGCCAATCAACTGCCACTTCAGAGACTCCGCCCCTGGCCCCGCCCTCCAGAGATGACTGATGCCCAGAAGGCCAACGAGCTCCTTGAATGCCCCACAGAGGGAGGGGCCACAACAGAGGAGCAGGACATGCCCCTGAGACAAGATACCACGCCCACCAGCTCGCCGGCGTGCGAGGAGCCAATCAGCTTGCAGAGTCCTGACAAACAGCCAGCCCCCGGCTTGCTCTCCATGCCGTGCTTACTGAAGGAGCTTCATGGAGACTCTGCCCACGGGCAGCCGCAGGAAACAGACCCGCCACCGGCCGCCACCAAGTCCTGCGCGCAGGAAGACAGTGATTCCTCCGTCTGCCTGCGGTCCCCTTCCTCCTCCGGTCACCTGGGAGACTCTGACACACTTTCGTCGGCGGAGGAAGTGCCGGCACCCGTCCAGACGGCCGGCAGGAAGTCACGGCGTTCGCATTCTGAGAGCGACACGTCCTCCGTGGCAATGGCAGCCAAGAAGAACCGCTGCCAGGAGAAGCAGGTGAACGGGCGCGTGCGCGTCAGAGGCCCACGCAGCCAGCAGCAGAAGCAGCGCATGCGACAGCTGCGGCAGAAACGCGAGGCGGCGGCGAGACGCAAACCTGATGTGCTCCAGGACAGCAGCACCAGCGACAGTGACATCACAGCCCACTCATCCTCATCCTCGCCGCTAATGGCCTCGTCCGACAACGAGGGAGAGACAATCAACTCTCACGCACCAGGTAACTGTGAATGCAAGCACACACAGCATTTTGTCTAGGCTACCTTGTGTGGACACGCATACATCACAAATCCTGAACAAATCAATTCGCTGATGCATCACGGTTTTTTTCTCAGATGATTCTAGATTGATTTACAAATATTCATTATTCATTTGTTTATTATGTAATGGCCAATATGACTTAAGTGTCTGGCAACCAGTGTAACCAATTTTTAATTGTTTTATTTTTGCAATTTGACTATAATAACTAAATAGTTAGATTACAGCTCTCTCTCTCTCTCTCTGTGAAACATATATATATATATAAAATATTTATTTCAATAATATTAGTAAATATGCTATTGATAATAATAATGTTAATGACAATAAAGCATTACTTATCTGACATCTCGCTTTTCATTTCCGTTAAGAGAATAATAGTGCCAGAAAATAAACAATACATTTATCTTTCTATTGGTTATATTGATATTAATAATAATAATTATTATTATTATTATTTTTAATACATTCATTTTCATCTGATATTTCACTTAATATTTGTTTCATTGTGTAATTATTTTATTAATAATGTATTTTATTAATGTTAATTACAGTAAATAATTGCTTATCTTACTGGAAAATAAAAAAAACTTTATATGGTGCCAGTAAAATCACAGCAATAAATTATTAATATTATAAAATATAAATAAAATAAAAAATTTATTTTTATTATTTTTAATTTATCATTATATATTATTATTATTATTATTAGTACTATTTCAATCAATAATTACTTATCTTACCATCTCACTGAATGATTATAATAATAAAAATAACTATTGTTTTTAACTGGTTAAGAAAAGATGTGGAAAAAATTCTATACAATTTTATATATATAATGATGCCAGTAAAATTAGTAATTTATTTATTTATTTTTATTATTTTTAATTGATCATTGAGTAATTTTATTAATATATTATATATGTCCACCAAAGCATTTTTAGGCACCTGAAACATGGCAGATGCTCTTCTGAAAACAGCCAGCTGGTGGCGCTTGCGAATGCTTTGGTGGCACAGCATTTTTCCCATAGACTGTAAAAAAAAAGGGTTTTCCAGCTGTCGAATTGGTTGCTATGAAGTGGAATATCCACTGCAGTAACGTATTACTAGTATCTCATTTTGAAGAATATTACTGAATATAAAAATGCAGTAACCAGTAATATTAACTTCTCTGTTGTTGTACAAGTAGGATGATTGGTTGGAGTAGTATTTGTCCCGCCCCTCCTCCATTGATTGGACGGTTGGCTACAAAGTAACCGTGACAAGCGCTGCGTTCTGCCCAAAGCTAAACCGGAGCTAAACAGTTCATCAACTCTCTCAGCTACAAAAAAAACTAGAGCAAACAAACTTGTAAAATATGATAATGGCAGTGCATCAAAATTCAGTGTCATCAGTTTTCCAAAAAGAACACGGAACATTTTACACACCATTTACACGCGGTAGGGAGCAGAAATTTCTTTCGTAGCAACTAACGTTTTGAGAATACGAACATTTATGAATCCGAAAATTTGTCAGAACGGCATTACGAACGATTTACACATTCGTTCTGCTCGTGTTTCATGAATGAGGCCCAATGACATTATAATCAAGTATATTTATGATCAACAATGAATGCTGATGCGCAAAATGAATTTCATTGTAATGAATGCAGAGTCCATTTGATTGGTCAATTATACCAGGTATTGCATGAAAGGTTTGCATTAGTATATCACAAGATTTTCTTCATTCTGTCTTGTCTTTCAGTATCTGTTGTCTTTGTGTCCTGGATCTGTATCTTGTGTGTGTAATGTGTCTGCAGTTTTTTTTTTTTTCCATTTATTCTTCTACATATACTTGTTAGTTAGGATATGCATTATGTCCTTGTGGGGCCACCAGGTGGCATTGCCTACTTGGGGCCACATTGTTGGCATGGCAGGAGTTGAATCTCAGTATATGTGATCGTATGTGGAGCATATCATTACAGAAGTTTTAAGCAGGCATGCATTATTTTTTTTCCTTTGTTTTCTCGTGATCAAGACTTAATTTTCTTGTGATCTTGATATAACAGGTTGTTCTCTAAGTTACACAACTGCGCCAACAGGTGGCAGTATAGGACTATACATGGGGGGTTGTATACTGTATATCCACTATACGCGTTTTGGACAGAGGACCTTCTTCTTGATCGCTATAATTTGTGCAGTTCATTACTGACATTTAATTAACTTGTAAATGTTAAAGCTGCAGTCCGTAAATTTTACCTCTTTGTCGCCATCTATGTTTGAAAACCTGGAATTGCTGCTTTTTGCGGAATGATCTAGTTTGCGTGGGTTGCGAGTCGGCACGGCTCCAGCGCAGATGAATAATGTTTCGAGGTGAATGTTTAGCTGTCAGTCACCGCACCGGTGTGGATGTTTACTGTAGTTCGCAATCACAGATTCTAGCCCACATCTTGGAATATATGACCCAAATAAAAATTTCCACCGTATATTGCCATCTGAACAAGTAACAAGTCTGCCACGTTTGTTCTGCCCTACCGGTAGGGCTGGGTATCGTTCAAAAATGTTCGATAACGATACATTTAGTTCGATACCGGTTCCTGAACGGTACTTTTTTCGATACCAATTTTATGAAAACAGTTTTAACAAAATTACATTATCTCAAAAAACGTTGGTTTTATTTTTTTCAGCTTGTTGACATGTACACAGACTCAAAGACTCATCTCCTGAGCCACTGCACAAAGGAACAAAATATAGCCAACACAATAAATCAGTACAAATAATTTTAATAAAGCTCAAATAGTTGTCAGTTTACACTAGTGTGTTCGTTTTAAAACGCATAGCTCAGACAGAATCATCATTTCTTCATTTATTCTAGGTTGTTAAAGACTTCAAGAAATTTAAAATCTTTAAATCTTGTTTTAAATCTTTAATTTTATTTTCTTTCACAATATGTTTTATTGTTATTAAATTCTATGTTGTAGTATGTCTAATTATTTGAATGCATAAGAACTACTTGGTTTATTCAAATTTATTCTTAAAACAGCCTTATGAAATGTTTTCAGAAATTCTGTGTTCTGTATCTGGTTTTCAAATGAAGGCATAAAACATTCATTTCATTTTTCTTTTAAATTATTGAAAATAAAACTTTATTTAGGCCTGCAAATTTATTTATTTATTTAGGCAAACCAAATTTTACTATTAAAATTAAAACATGGAAGAAATGTTGTGTGATCATTAATTAAAAATAATATTTTTTTAATAGTTTTAATAAGTTTTAATAATTTTAATAGTAGCCTAGTAGTAGCAGTATGTACACTCTGCTGAACAATATTAATTTATTTCTGCCGCAGTGTCTTCCAAGTTAATCCGAACTTTTATTTTGACGGGTTTCCGGGAATACCTTTACAGTTCTGTGTGTATATGATATGACGCAAGTTTTACTCAAATCAAACGGTAAAATGCTCATGAAGTGACTCTCAGAGCAGTTCTAGAGCTGTTGTTCGTGTGTTTATGTCCTCATTTAGTGAGACTGCAGACGCTGAAATGTCACGCGAGCTTCAGTCTGTGTCAAGTAAGCGAAACCGCGCGATATAGAGAGCAGACTGCTCCGTACGCTTTCGAATCGCTCTCGCGGATGTCAAACACTGATCAATCAGCGCCGCGCCGCTTCTAGTCAAACACACCTAGTGCTGCAGGATTATTGGCTCACTGACGTTAATGAGATTAACCTCTTAGGTATCGAAATTTGGTACCGAACGACAAGACGTTTTTCAATACTCGGTGGTATCGAGGCAATTCGGTCGGTGCCTAAAAAGTATCAAACTCGATACCCAGCCCTATCCAAACCTGTATGAATATCTTTGTTTTGCCGAACACAAAGGAAGATATTTTGAAGAAAGTTTGTAACCAGGCTGTTTTGGGGCACCATTGACTTCAATAGTAGGGAAAAAAATACTATGGAAGTCAATGGTGCCCCAGAACTGCTCCGTTTCCAACATTCTTCAGAATATCTTCAGCAGAACAAAGATATTCATACCGGTTTGGAACTACTTGAGGGTGAGTAAATGATGACAGAATTTAATTCTTTGGGAGAACTATCCCTTTAAGTCAGGTTAAGCATTTTAGATTGTTCCTGTCAAGGTTTGTGTTCATGACTATAGCAACAGTAGACTCGCGATGCATTGTGTTTTAAAAATCAAGCCTTCGTTGTTAAAAGAACCACTTTTGTCATGTCGAAATCACAAGAAAATTAAGTTGTGATCACGAGAAAACAACTCATGTCGAGAAAACAAGAAAAACACATGTGCTAATATACAGAAAAGTACATTGCTTGTGCAATGAATATAAAAACGTAAAAACTCATACATGGGTATTTTTTTGTTTCATTACTGGAATTATAAGGGAATTCTAACTGTATTGTAATGGGCTTCATCGCGCAGTGAATGCTTTTGGACCCTCAAGTTGGATAATGTCAGCTCTCCTATCGTCTCTCAGTCCCTCACAGTCACACATACATTATGTCTGGAGAATGTCTTTAAATTCTAATCAAAATCATACCTTCTGTTGTCTTCTTTTTAAAGAACTTCAAAAGTTGCGCTTGAACCATTTTGTGAGAAAAATGTCGAAATTGCTTCCGCTTGTACGCAGCTTGTTACAGTACCAAGTTCTGATTGGCCAGTTGCCGTTATTTAGTTTGTAAATGGTCATAAATAGAGAATTTTAACATTTCATATGCATAAATTTTACATAATACACAAAATCAATAATCCAAGGGGGATGGTGGTTTTACAGAGGCAATGCTTTTTGTCATTTTTATTTTTATTTATTTTTTTTATCTTTTGTATTTTCTGTTTTCTTTTTAAATTTTGAATTGACTTGTATTTTTGTTTAATTTTTGTAATTTTATGTGCTTTTGTCATTCATTTTTATTTCTGTATAGCTTTAATTTCAGTTTTACATTTAGTAATGTTAGTAATTTTATTTTCAACACATTTTCAGTTAATTGTCAAGGCAACATTTCCAAGTTACTTTTAAGTTTTGCACCTAATATGGAAGTATTATGTATGATATTTTATTTCAGCTTTTTGGTTCACAAAATCCATTTTTTAATAGTTTTAGATAACAACAACACAAGCAATGTTTCTAAGGTATCTTCCCCTGACGTTATGCCTCTAAATTCATCCTTTTTAGAACAGCTTTACTTTTGAACAAATTTACCACCTTAAAAAATTTGATCTTACTAACATTCCTGTTATTACGCATAATTCGTGAGGTCTTTGATTAGGTTGTGTAATATCCTATTAATTAGCCTTTTTATTCATTGATTATCTCTCAGGATGGCATTTGTTCTGAAATTCATCTGCTCTCTGATATGCCTCTGAACAAGCAGCATGAAGCAGTTGTAGTTGACTAATTTTTCAGACAGGTCAATTTCAAACATCTCTAGTTGTTACACGTCTTTATTTCTTCACATGTAATATTCTGAGGGTTGGTTGGTGTTATAGTGGTTAAAAAGCTGGTATCTTCCTCGCTTTGTGAATTTTTTTTTTAAGCCATCTTTAGTCATGTGACCATTGGTGAACTGTACCCAGAATGCACTGCGAGAGCTGCATGATTATCCCCAGCATGTTCGCCGGTGTGCACGCAATAACGCCGCCGCTTTCTGCCTTCCTGTGTGTCTGACGTCTCTCTCTCGGCACTGCCATCTGTCTTTAAGCTGGCCATCGCCGAGCCGGCGCTTCCGGAGCATCAGCGCATGGGCGGGGACAACTCAACATGGGCGTGGCCAGCGGAACCCTGGGCGGAGTCTTGGAGGAAGCTCTTACACGATTCGCCGCGATGCAGAGACAGACCGAGGAGCGCTTTCGCGTGTGGATGGACAGACTGACCCGCCTGCATTCTGACGATGACCTTTCGTCCAGTGAAAATCAAGAGGGGCGGAGCCACGTTAGCTCGTTCCTGCCATCGTCGGAGTCGCAGGAAACGCTGGCAGCCTATCAGATGGCTCGACTCAGCGCCATCACGGTTCCACCGCCTCAGACTGCCGGTGTCAATGGAAGCGCAGAGCCGCCTGAACCGAACGTTTAAAGAGCAGTGACGCAACACAACTGTGCCGACTCAATTCGACCGCTGAAGTGGAGGCTTAGAACAGTGCACAAACTTTCTCTTTATCTCTTACTAAATTCATCTGCATTCTGGCTTCCACATCTATCTCTTTCTCTCTATTAAAGGATCAGTTTTCCTGAAAATTAAACATTTACTCATCCTCATGCCTTTCTGAACCCATTTGGCTTTCTTGCATGCAACACAAAATGTGAATTTTTGAGGAATATTATTTTATATTATAATATTTTTTAAGGGGGTTATAAAAACCCTGGCTCTCGAAATGCTTAAAAAAAAAGTTTCATTAAATTAGAAAAATATTAAACAATATTTAATAAAAATATTGTATGATTTCAGAAGATGTTGATTTATAATGCGCGAGTTATATGGAAGGCTTTTATGCTTTTGTTGTTTTGTTTTTTTTATGCGGTCTTTTTTTCTTTCTTTTATTTTTTTATTTTTGGAGGTTAACAGACCCAGTTGCCATTGTGAAAAAGAGCCGGGATAGTCCAAAATTCAGATTTGGCGTTCAGTGGAAATAATTTAATATGGGGTTGGAATGACATGAGGATGAATAAGTAAAGACAGAAGTTTCTTAAACCATTTTTTTAACTTCATGTGTCTTTCATTTATTAACATTTTCCGTTGTTTTGTACTGGCATCTCAGGGCCGCCCTCCACACTCAGTGCCTTTGCGATCTCATTTCTTTGGGAGAGCCAGTTTCTTCCAATCACCTGGAGATGAATCACTTGTCTTGCCTGTAGAACTGTTTCATGACGTTATTTCCACAAGAGACTTCTGAAGTTTTGCATCGACTGCCATGTGTCTTTTGTCTTCATCTGGGCCGGCATGTCTACCAAAGATCTCTAGTTTGCATTGTGGATTGGTTTAGGTTCTTATTTAATCGCTTCTTCCAAAGTGGAATATGCATGATATAAGCTGACAACAGAGAGCTGTAATATAATGTAATAACAGCCTGTACATAGGTTTTATGCTAAATACTAACTTACGACACCAACGAACATCAAACACTGATTGAAACTGTCCGTGATGCACATGCAATAAATGGTGATTCTGCTACTTCTACTGGACACAACGTCTAAAGCAAGAGATACTGATCACTTTTTTGGCTATAGGTATCTATTTAAGGGTGATTTCCATAAAAACATGTCAAAGTTGTATTTTACCCCACTAAACCTAAATTTAGATGCATTAAGTTTTAATGCATTTTGAAATCATTTTATTGACCGCTCTGCACATTAATTTCTGTAATGCATCTGGTTGTTTTTACTTTGAGTTGATGCTTCTCATTATGTTGTGGTTTCTGAAATATCCCATGATACAATAATAATAAAAAAAAATCTAATTAAATGCAGCACAACAAATACTGATATATAAACCGTTTACTTTGAATACTGTAATATTTGAAAAAAAAAAAAAAAAAAGTTTCTGCAATAAGTTTTTTTCCAGCAAAATCTTCTTAATTGTTAGTCACAATTTCTAAGTTATTAGTATGCATATAAATAGAGGTAAATATATTGCCAAATATAATTTCATGTAATTTCTTTTTGATTTTAGGGTGAAATTTGAGCTGGCCAGATTTCATGAGATTCGCCCGTCATGTGCTTCCTCCACACTAACACACACTCATAGTCAAGGTTTACTGTAGTTATGGACTTACAGGAGGACTTGAAGCTGTTTGCTGTACTGCTTTACTGTATAGAGTGTCAGAAGGAGATAGTTTACGTTTTTGTCTTTTTGTGTAATAACCAGCCTAAGTTTAGTGTCATAATGTTTTAGATGGAGGACAGAATTGAGTAAACAGAAATAATGACTTTTTATTTGTTCCAAATATGTTTCTTTATTTTTAATGTCCTAGACTACTGCCTCACCGAACGTAAAAGTGTGCCAGGCGACGTTCAGTTGTGTTTTCATGTCTATGTAACGCATTATTGACGTGTGATATCTGCTCTGTCGTTAGCTGGTAAATAAATATACAAGTATTTTACCAGTATTCATGACTTTTTTTTTTTTTTTGCCTGACTTTCATAGTCTTATTATCCAGGTAGTTTACATTTAATGTCCATGTATGGGTCGTGTGGTGTACTGTCTATTATCACAGACTATAATTTTGTAGAACAAGAATATGACCATATTTACTTTAACACATCCTCCTGGTCTTATAAGGAACAGTTCATCAGTGCACATTATTCTATAAACCCTCAATAATAGAGAGACGTACGTTCAATTCCTGATGGATAAAATAAAGTTCTTGCACATTTTTACTGTCGAATATCATCTTTCACTTCGAAAATGTTGCATTACAGAAGAAAACGGATTCTGAACACTTTTTCCAGTAAAAAAAGGTATTTAAGGATAATTTAGTCAGTATTCACTCAAAAACTGAGCTTAGATCAATGATGCAGTTCAAAAAAATATATAAAACCTGTGCTGAGAAAAAAAGATTGAATCCAATATTTGGTAATAATATAGCATAAACAAACTAATAGACTATTTTTTTGGTAATTTTTGACTCTGAATGCCACAAGTGTGTAAAGGGGAAGTTTTTTTGAGCAAAGTGCGTTTTAGTCCAATGAGATAACATTAAAGGAACAGCTCACCAAAAATGAAAATAGTCATTTACTCTCGCTCGAGTTCTTTCCAAACCTGTATGAGTTTCTCTCTTTTGTTGAACACAAAAGAAGACGCTTTGAAGAATGTTGGTAACCAAACAGTTGGCGGTAGCTGTTGACTTCCATAGTTTTGGGAAATAGTCTGTCTACCATCAGCATTCTTCAAAATATGTAGTTCAGCATGAGGGTTAATGCTTTATTGCTGGCAAAACGTCTATTGTGCATTTAATGTAAATGCGGTTTAAATTAGATTTTTATTTAGGGAATGATAAAATGATCTTTGGCAGTATGCTACAAATGCAGTTTAAACCTAAACATTCAATGTTTCACTTTTAATCTTTAATCCAGCATTTGCACTAAATCTAGATAGAAGGAACTAATTAGACTAATACATGTCTCATCAGAATTCAGCACGTACAGATCTTCTGAACGGCGTGTGTGTGTGTTGCAGTGGGTCCTGCAGTGATTGGACACTATGATATTTCAGACACTCACTCCGAACAGGAACAGCAGTCGCAGTCGCTCTCAGGTTCGTTTCTGTTGTAGTTTGACTGTACATTCGTACACAATGGCTGCGTCCCAACTCGCATACTAATATTAGATTAGCAAACTTGTAGTACTTTCAAAAATGTGCATCAATACATGCTTTTAGATCACAATCCCTTGCACTACCAAATATTTTTTTTTTGTGCAATTTCACCTTTTTCCATAGACAAAAGTGGGAAGCAGCTACAGTAGTTTTATTATGGATGTGATTTCATGAATTTGAAGCATTTAATAAACAAAATTACTTATGCAAAACCATTGGAGCCACCACAATTTCCACTGCAACCAATCATGTGTCATTTAAACGTTGCGTTTAAGTACTTTTAGTGTGCGTATTGTGATGCAGCCATTTCCTCATTGACTTGCCTCACATTTACTGAGATGAATATGTTCTGGCCTCAACTACAGGACATTATGTATGCAGCAGTGAAATCCAGGCCAGTTTGTCAGGTGCTGTTTGATTTGTGTTTTTGTGCCTGTTGTTACATCCGTTTCTCTCTCATTTCATTCTGAGGATGGCAGTGAATGTTGAAGCTGTAGGTTATTTGTAGTTTTGCTGAACGTAGTGTGTTGTTTGTGTAGGTGCAGTAGAAGTCCAGCCGTCTCAGGTGAGTCTGGCGTCCACAGACAGTGAAGTGGAGATCGTCGGAGTTCAAGAGAACGCCAGGTGAGCCGATCCTCGTCATTCAGCAGCATTCATATGCTAACTAGGTAATCAATGTATCATGACCTTGTAGCAATTGTGAAACTACGCTGAATATTTGGACTACTATTTAAAAAAAAAAATTTTTAAATCATTAATCATACCACAAAACTATTTTTTTAGAAGCAAAAACTGTAAAAAGTGATTAATAATTAAATGACTGGTTGCCGCTCCTATATAATATATATATATATATATGTATATGTGTGTGTGTATACATAAATTTGTATGTGTATATATATACATATACAAACACATATATATACACACACACACACACACACACATATATATATATATATATATATATATATATATATATATATATAATGCTTTATATTACACCCAATGACAACAAAACTGATCTTGCCATTTTTCTATGCACTTTTAACATAACATAGTTTAAAGTAACCCTTCCAAAGTCATTTTTAATATTTCAGTTTAAATGAAATGGGAGGAAATATGATTTTACTTAATTTTTGTATTTTTTCAAAAGGGATTAATTGGGTATCATCATGAACTTTCTGCGTTTACAGGGTTTTCTTAAAGTATTAATTCACTAATTATGACATTAAATTGGAGCAGAAAGTCATTTCATAAAGTCATGGCCTCAAATGTTGCATGCACTGCAAAAAATAAATATCATTCTTAGTATTTGTTTTCCAATACAAATATCTAAACATTCTTAAATCAAGAATAAAATAACACAAGAAATGTTGTTTTCTGAGAAATTAAATTCTGAGTTTATGCTTAAATCAAGAGCAAATATTTGCCAGTGAGAAAAATATTAGAGCAAGAAAAAAATATCTGCCCGTGGGCTCAGAAAAATCAACTTAATTCAAAGGGAAAACAATAATAGTCACTTTATTTTGTTCAATTTCTCAGAAAACAAGACTTAATTTTGTTACTCTTTCTTGATCTGAGAATGTTTACATCTTTGAACTGCAAAATAAGGCATAAATACCAAGTAAGGTATTCATTTTTTGCACTATATGCAACATTTGTTGCCAAGAATTTCAACTTTGATCTCATATTGAAGGCTTTCATCTGTGGAAGGGTGGATTTAGACCAGCAGAAACCCTGTTTATTTAATTTTTCAATGTTTTTTTTTGTGTGTGACTCTTGTAATGTTATTTTCAGCGTGGTCTCGAGGTTTCCTCGCGGTGGAGTGATCCAGTCGCTTTCTTCCTGGAAGCAGAGAGCTCCGGCTCAGTGGACGTCCGTCTCGGCGCAGTCCGGCTGGGTTCCTCCTCCTGAGGTGGTGGATCTGACACTGGATGAAGACTGGCACAGATACCTGCTGTGATCAAACACACTCACACATACACACTTAGATACACACTCATATACATGTGACTGGTGGGCTGAGTGACTCAAACCATCATGACTGTTGAATCTAAGAACACAGAATGATGCTTTCATTAAATGAAAAACACTTCAAACTGCTCAATGTTTGCTTCTGATACACTTTGATATGCCTGAAGAATTATTTGCTACTGTGAGACGGCAATGTGAGTAAATGACAGCAGATTTTATAGGGTGGGAATGGTAAATGAGTAAATACTGTACCAAGTTCTCCCAAGTCAGGTATCAAATCTGCTGGTCTGAATACTCGCTTCTTAAAAATCTTAAAAACAAAATATGGGCTTCCTTATAGAAAAATAATACTGAATGTAAACGGGTGAATCTCACAAAAACTGGTCATAAATCAAGTCTGTTTTTAGTACTATTAAGATTTTTGAAGTATGACATTTATTGTTACGGTCATTTTTTAAAAAGACTATAATTTGAAATATTTAAAATGTTGTACTGATTTAATTTAAAATAATTTTATCCTTTCCGATTGTTTTTTTTTTTTTGGTAATACAGTAACTCACGAATGCTCTACGTTCGTGTTTAAAAAAAGTCAAATTTAGAAAATGTTAATCATCCTAAAAATATGCTGTTTATTTCTTTATTCAAAATATAATTTCTTGTTTTCTTTTCACATTGATTTTGGGGCATTTTTGTGAGATTCAGCTGAAAACGTTTAATCGCTCATCAAACCTCAGTCATTTCATAATGGCAAATCAGGGATGTTTTACTTTGTCACATCCTCAGATTTCAACGTCTTCTCTTCTTTTGAGTCACTTCGCCCCCCTGAAAAAACAGCCACACTTACATGATCCTGCTGTCGGCCTCAGGAGTCGCTTGCTGAACTGCCCCAGCCCCTGTTTTTGTGATGTAACTTCCTGTTAAGCTGCTGAAGAGCTGTTAGCCGAGACCTAAACGCAAATCTGCTGTTCTTACTCTCAGTGGAGCCGGAGCGAACGCCCCACTGCTCTGCGTGTGTGAGATCGTCTGTGTGTGTTCACTGTCAATCATTTGATGCTGCTCTGCTGTGTGGGGCGAAGCCTTGGATTGTGTGTTCCTCACCTAATACTACTTTCACAATACGTTTGTGTGCGTGCGAGTGCGTGTGTGTATCCTGAGCATTAGAGATTTTCAGAGCATGTTCATTACATCTTGCATTGTCATGAAACGGGCCCTTGCTTTTATTATGCCAATGGAACTTCTTATTCAAATACACTAGCAGTCAAAAGTTTGCGATTATTACGATTTTTTCATGTTTTTGAAAGAAGTCTGTTATGCTCATCAAAGCTGCTTTTATTTGATAAAAATATATTGTTTATGAATAATATATTATTACAATTTAAAATAAGTGTATGTGTATGTCCTGTGATGCAAAGCTGTATTTTCAGCATCATTACTCCAGTCTTCAGTGTCACATGATCCTTCAGAAATTTTTGAAGGATCATGTGACACTGGAATAATGATGCTGAAAATTCAGCTTTCATTCAGGAATAAATTGTATTACATGTATATACATCTATTTGAAATTATGATAATTTCTCAATATTATAATTTTTACTGTATTTCAATCAAATAAATACAGCCTTGGTGGGCAGAAGAGACTTCTTTAAAAAATATGAATAATTCCAAACTTTTGAACTGCAGTGTATCTTGTTGTGAATACAATCAGTGTGTGATGAGAAAAAAAGTCATTTTTGTTCTAAATGGGGTCTAATTTGCATATAGACTTTTTAAGCAGTTTAACCACAACTTTTGTTTTATATACATGTTTCTATGGTTGCATCATGCTATCCCAGACACCACTGAAGCTATTTATTGATATTTGCTGTTTTACTTGATGTTACACATATGAATCATTTGTTCGAAGAGCAATATGAATATTCATCTTGAAAACTGTGCGTATTAAAGGGATGGTTCACCCAATAAATGAAAACTGTCATTTGTTCACCCTCATTTTTTAAAAAAACCCATGACTTGCTTTCTGCTTTAGAAAACAGAAGATGATTTAAAGAATATTCATGCTGATTTTTTTCCATTAAAAGTAAGCTGCATAAAAGTCATATGTACTGGTTTTATGGTGCTTTATTGTCATTTATGGAGACTGAAAGTCACTATGCTTTCATTACTATATGGAAAAGAGCAACATGAACATTCTTCAAAACATCTCCTTTCGTGTTTCTCAGAAATAAAGTAATTCCATTAAGGTGACTAAATAATGACAAAATCTTCATTTCTGGGTACACCGTCCCTTTAAGTTTGTGTCTTGGCAATATATTCAGTCTATATACCATCAGATGTAAAGAAAGGTTTCCTTTTGTTTTTCTTCCTCACGATTGTCACTTGTCAGACCACTGTGTGTTAGGAGCACTCACTACCTGAATGTGAATTATTCAGCTTGTGTATCGCCCTCGAACCCTGCAGGACGTTTCTGAAACTGTGCCGGTGGCCATCTTGGCTCACTTAGCCCCGCCTTAAACTGTGACCCCGCCCCTCTGAGAGTCTGATTGGACCTTTACCTCTGTCAATCACAGGTGGTGAATAACAGCTTATTGAAGTTCCCAAGCAGGAAAACGGATAGTAGCTGAGAAATTTAAAGGGACGGTTCATTCAAAAAATCAAAATTCTCTTCTTTTACTAGCTTTCATGTCATCTGAGATTTGTTTGAACGTCCTTTAAGATGCGTCCCTCTGTCAAACACAAGCAATTCTCAGACTTTGTCTTCTCTTCCCTCAATAGTGAAGGCAGTTGCTGGATCCCACCTGCTGTCTCATGTTCAGGCTGCTTTTGTGAAGGAAAGGAAGTCCTTTCAGAGTTAAAAGTGGGCACATCTGTCACTAGTGACTGTGGACACTAGTATTCCCAGAATGTGTCATATCTGCTTTTCCTCTGTTAGCAAAGAGCACAGAGACAGTCCTGCACTCTCCGGGATCACATAGAAACTAAAATAATCATCATTTAATCGCTCTCGTGTTGTTCTAAACCTGTACGACTGACTTTCTGCTGTGGAACACAAAAGATGTTTTGTAGAGTTTACTAAATCAATGGGGACAGGTGCTGTAAATCTCCAAAAGTGACATTAAAACACTACTAAACTAGCTCATGCAACTTTGTTTTCCGAATCTTCTGAAGGCGAGCAGTAGCTTTGTGAGGAACAGTTCCAAATTTAAGGCATTATTTGATGAAAATATTCTTAACCGGAGCTCTGAAATCTCATTTTCACTTATGCATATTCATAGGCTTATATACAGTACTGTTCTTTTGTTGAAGGGAATTGATTCTTTTATTCAGCAAGGCTGCATTAAATTGATTGAAAGTGACAGTAAAGAGATTTATAATGTTACAAAAGATTTCTATTTCTATTGAGCTTTCTATTCAACAAAGAATCCTGGAAAAAAATATGAAGCTTCACAACAGTTTTCAACATTGATAATAATCAAAAATGTTTCTTGAGCAGCAAATCAGCATATTAGAATGATTTCTGAAGGATCATGTGACACTGAAGACCGGAGTAATGATGCTGAAAATACAGCTTTGCATCACAGAAATAAATTACATCTTAAAATATATTCAAAAAGAAAACAGTTATTTTAAATAGTAATAATATTTCATAATATTACTGATTTTGCTGTATTTTTGATCAAATAAATGCAGGAGAGACGTCTTTCAAACATTAATCTTAAATCCACAAAGTATTTAATTATATTTTTGTGTAATGAAATGCTTTAGAAAACTGATATTTTCGGAGCTCCCATTAACTTTCATTGTAAGGAAGAGAACGTTCTGATTCTACAAAAGTGTTGTTTTCCATGAATGAAGTTGTACGGGTTTGGAACCGCATAGAAGTGAGTAAAAGATGACATTTAAACTATTCCTGCTGTTGTCAAATGTTCTCACCAGCATATCCGGCTCTTTATTTCTTAGCATTTCTAAATGCTATGTTTCAGATTTCACAGCATTGTGCTGGTGCAGCCTCCATTATGATGACGCCATCCTCCTCCTCACCTGTGTTTTTCTCCAATCATGTGTCTTGTGTTTCCTGCTGAAATGTTTTGTAATTTGAGACAGATTTAAGCATCCTAAAACAGCAATAATCCAACATCCAGAGAACAGAGGGACAGACCTATGCGACTGAATATAATATGAGTCACGTGACGTGAAAGGTTTGGGTTTTTATTAAGTTTCCACTGCATTAGAAAAACACTTTCCCTTTAATTTAATCTTGTTACTATATTTTTGTTCATTTCATTTTGACAGTATTTTAAATTAAAATATTTTTTGCTTCTGCAAGTCTTTCTTCCTTTAAACATTTATGTAGAATAAAACTATTTTAAGATAAATAAATAGAGATATTTAAAGAGTACAATTGTGATTTCTTGTGTGGTTTTTATTATTATTATTAAAATGAGTTTAAATGAACTTGTGTTAAACTTGCATAATACAGACTCCAGTGTGGGAAAGCAGCCGGTGACCTCTGACCCCCGGGGGTCACAGCTAGGCAGCTGCCACAAGAGGAACACAAGATGAACTCTGTTCATCCCTAATGACAAAGAAATAGGAGTTTCCCTCATCCAGACACCCGCAGCTGTATGTTAATGTGAGCACGGTCTGCTGGCTTTACATCAGAAAAAGTTTTATGGTATGAATTCAGCTCTGCTATTTTTAGCCAAGATATTATAAGAGACTTGATTCAGTTTGAATAACATTTTAGGCCAAAAACCTAAACATATGTTTAATGTTTTTGAAAAACAAAAACAAAAAAAAGTCTCCTGCTCACCAAGGCTGCATTTATTTGAACATAAATACAGTAAAAATTGTGAAATATTATTACAATTTAAAATATCTGTTTTCTAGTTGAATTTATTTTCAAATGTATTTTATTCCTGTGATCAAAGCTGAATATTCAGCATCATTCCTCCAGTCTTCAGTGTCACATGATCCTTCAGAAATCAGTCTGATTTGCTGCTCAAGAAACATTCTGGTTTTCAGTTGAAAACAATTTTTTGTGGAAACTGAAACATAGTTAAGGATTCTTTTATAAATCAAAAATTCAAAAGAACAGTATTTATTTGAAACAGAAATCTTTTGTAACATTAAAAATGTCTTTTCTGTCACTTTTTATCAATTTAATACAACCATGCTGAATAAAAGTATTAATTCTCTTATTAAAAAAAAATAAAAAAAAAATCTTACTGACCCCAAATGTTTTGGTTTAGTATAGAACGGTAGTGTACATGCATACCTTTTTTTTGCAGGTAAATGGCATTTCCTACAGTGTGACATTTAATGTTGCTATTTTCATTGACTAAATGTTTGTTCTTGTTTATAATGTATGTAATGCTAGAGAGATTAATTCACTCGCATAAACAGGACAGAGAGTTATAATATCTCTTTAAAAGCTGCTATTCATTTGGTTTGTTCACTTTTACAAGCTGGCAGTGTGATCATATTAATCTGCAGTTTTTGCATTGATTTGATTTTTGCAGGATTTGCACATGGTTCAATGTTAAGTTCTTTTAATTTAACAATAGACTGTTTTTTATTCTGTTTATACTGGGCAAAATTAGTACAGTGACTATAAGGTTTCTTCATAACTAGCAGCGTAATTGATGTTGAATGAGATGTGTTACTTTATAATTGGAGGAGCAGAGAGAGTCTGAGGTTCTTCACAGGGGTCGTGGTGAGAAGTATGAACAGAAGGAGCAGAGATAATCACAGTGTGTGTGTGTGTGTGTGTGTGTGTGTTTGGGGGAAGGGGTTCAGGACGGGTAAGGACTGACATATGGAGTGTATAGTCTTTCAAAGCAACCAGCCCCCTTTATGGCCAACAGGCCAGGTCTGTCTGTCTGTCTGTGCTCTGCTCATGCTTTCTATCAAAAAAGTTTTTTTTTTAAACACAAAACAACAGGTTGATCAAGTTTCTGGTGGCCTAAACATATACTAAAAAACATCAAATCTGAAACTGTCACGTGTGTTGACAACAGTTGCCTCACACTTCATGATCCAGTCTTAAAAATAAAGTTTCTTTACTGGTATTTATGGTTCCATGAAGAAACTTATTCCACAAAAGGTTCTTTATTATAGTGGAAAAAGGTTCTTTAGATTATTAAAATGTCCTTCACACTAGGAAAATTCTTTTTAAGAACATGAAAGGACTAAAAATGGTTCTTCTGTGACATCACTGCGAAAAACTCTTTTGGAACCTTCATTTTTAAGAGAAAAAAATCTAAATTGTTTTGCCAAAAGTCTTTAGAATCCTTCATTGTAATTCATTCAAGTCAGATTTTCGGCCTTTTTATTGTCAGCCAGGTAAAAAAGCGTGTACTATGGATAATATTTAGGGCTAGTGTGTTTATTCAAATCCTAATGTATGATAAGGGTCAACATGTGATAGGAATAGGACACATGGGCTAACAGAACATTCCTTGAACAGAAAATAGACTGATTACATAACCTTGACTAACTTCGCAATGCAGTTTATATATATATAGTTGACAAATCTTGACGCGTTTTGGTAGCTGCACGTTTCCGCCGCGTCCAGTGCGTCAAACCCCCCTACAGCTAATTCAGAAAAGACTCGCCGCCGTGCCGAGCGCTCTGATTGGCTGAGGCCCGAGCCACAGGAAGCGGCGCAGGGCTCGCTGATTGGCTGCCGTTCTCTTTGTGTGCGTGCAGCTGGCGTCTGGGCTGCATTTTGAATGGTCTCGTGTTGGAAGGCGAAGGTGTCCATGGGCAGCACAGCAACAAAGGAGCCAGGATGGTGTTAGTGCACGTCGGATATCTGGTTCTTCCCGTCTTCGGTTCGGTCAGAAGTAGAGGTAATAGCGCCTTATTTACTGTCGCACGCGCTCGCGTCTTTGAGAAACGCGCAGATGTGATCAAAGGCTGCTGGCCTGGCGGAGCGTCGCGTATTTTCCGACACAAACACGGAGCGATTTGCTCAGTGGCGTAACATTAAAGAAAATATCCATCATATGGCTATAGCAGAAAGAGAGCGTGTTTTAATTCACCACGTAAGTCGTTATCGGGTCACAATTTGGAAAACGCGTAGCACGTTCCTCAGCGCCGTCATCCTTTGTGTCAGAAGCCATATGTAGGCTTTAATATAGAAATAACTGCGCGTTTCTGCGTATTTGTCTTGCGTACAGCTCCTCAGTGGGGCGCGTCAAACTAAAACGCTCTTGTTACAAGGTTTCAGCGCGATGCGACGAACGCCAGCCTTCGTAATAATATAAAGCAACAAAGTTGCACGTTTGCAGCGTCGACAGCTTTGGTGGCTTTTTAGCGGGTTGCAGTGTAGACAACGCGTTACGATCCGTTAAATTCCCTCACATCCGTTCCGCCGTGTGCGGTTTTGTTGATGAATAATTAAACATGGCTTCAGCAGTCAGTGTGCTGATGGGCAGCTGCAGTGCCACGAAATATCCTCAGCTGAACCTGCTCGCAATGTCAGCTTTTACAACACGCATGCATGGAAAATTGCATCGTTTTAATGTCTAATCATCGATCGCTGCTTGAAGTGTGTCTTTAATTCTGCTGTAATGGAGAGAAAAACACCTGGATCTTAAATCTCAGCTTAGCCAGCCATGTCTGGACAGAAAACAAGGTGCATCCATGTACAGTATCAATAATAATATTAGCAGAAATGCACCATTTTTATCCGCTCTGCACCGGTATTCATAATCGTGCCATGGTATGCATTTTATAGCCATGTTTCACCAGATGCATGTATATAAAATGTGCAATTAAATAATTAGTGGTTTATGCATTTTGTTAACACCAACAGTAGATTAGATGCAATGAGAGACATTTTTTGTATGCAATCTCTATATAAAATGTGTGCAAATAAATAACCGTGGTATATGCATTTTTCTGTCACCAGCAGAAAAAACAAATGCATTCATATATGTGCATTTGTGCAATAAATAAGAGTAAAATGAGGTTCATTTTGTAGCTTTACTACACCAGCATGAGTATTTAAAATGTGTGCAGTTAAATAATTTAACAGTATACAAATTTTACTGTCACCCATTAGCACCAGCAGAAAAACAAGTGCATCAATATGTGAAACATGTAAATAAAATGTGTGCAATTAATTATAGTAGTATGCATTTTACTGTAACAAGCAGAAGAGCAATGCATCAATATATTTGTGCAACAATAAGAATTAAAGTAATTTGAGGTGCATTTTGTAGCCACGCTGCACCAGCGTCTGTATTAAAATCTATGCTATTAAATAATATAGTAGTGTATGATTTTTACTGTCACCAGCAGAAAACCAAATGCATTGACATATGTGTGCAATAATAATAGTAATAATTTGAGGTGCATTTTGTAGCCATGCTCTAGCACCGATGGTTTCATTGATTGTGCTTGTATTTGTTTCTATTTTTTTCCTTGTTCCATAGTCTGGGGGCTGATTCTACATACCGCATTTTTTCAGAGCTCTGTTCCCTTCCATTGTGTATCTAACGATCACCCGCCGCTGCTGTGCTATAGCCTCTGCCTGCCCTGCATCTAGCTGTGTTGTGACTCCCTCTTCTCATTCCCTCTCTTTCCATCTGAAGACGACATTACAAACAAACTCTCACTCATCCAGTATATCCTCCTGTGTAACCGACTGCAGAATAACACTCTCTCTTCTCTAGAAGAATCCTCTTGTCGTCTTATTTTTAAATGGTCATTGTTGCTTTGACGAAAATAATAACTCATTGTAGCATTTAGCTTTTTTACGACTGTCATTGTGATTTGTCCCATTCTCAGTGTGGATAGACCAACATTTTTGCTGTAAATTTCTGTCAAGTGGATGCATTGGCCTCTCACTCGATCATAGCCGGGCTTGATCGACCCCTAAACACTGTCTGTCTTGTCTTCCGGGAAGGTGCGCTGTGCCAGGGGGATTTGCCACAGATTTGGACTCAGAAACTTACTAGAGAAGCATGACGTCCATTTTTCTTTTCTAATTATGTATGTACAGTTGGGATCGATAATATCTCAGACCCTTCGCTCTGTGAGTTTTGCCTCCCTAGGGTGACCCATTAATGATTTAATCAAATTAAATCTATACCGTCTTCCTTAAAAGGAGTAGTTTGCAGAAAAAAAATTCTGTCAGTACTTACTCACCTTTATGTAGTTCAACACACACGTGCTGTTATTTGTTTTGGTTAAAAATATATATATATTTGGAGGAGATTGACAGGACTCTAGAATGGAAAAAACACCTGTTTTAACTACTGTTATTTTAGTATCATTTAACTATTTTCAATGTTTTTGAAATATAAAAAAAAGTATTTATTTCTATTACTGTTTGGATTTAACTTTAGTTAGTAATTATAGGCCCGGTTTCATAGACAGGGTTTAGCCTAAACCAGGATTAGGCCATAGTTCACTTAAGACATTTTAGTCATTTTTATAAATGTGCCTTGGAAAAAAACATTACTGGTGTGCATCTTGAGATACAATAAAGGCACTGATATATTTTAAGATCAGTCAGTGCAAGTTTCTTTCAGTTGAAACCGCTCAGAATTTCATTTTAGTCTAGGACTAGGCTTAAGCCTTGACTGTGAAACCGGGGGATAGTGTTTCAGCTTAAACTAAACAAAAATGAGAAATGTTGCCAACTAACTGAAATAAATGGAAGTTTTTCATCTCAAATTATTATTCTATATGATTTAGCTTTCTTAACTAGTAAAAATGGTTTTAATAGTTTTAGTGAACGTTAATAACCGTGGTTTAAATGGCTCGTACACTATATTTCAAGTCTTCTGATGTCTTACAAGTGAAATGGTTTTGAAGGCCAAAAATGCAAGTGGTTCTTGAATGGAACTGAATGTCATTTCTTCACATGATTTTGGAGTTTTTGGTCACTCTAAGATGGCTGTTTAAGGAAAGCAGCTGTAGCAAAGATATGAAAAGGCTTGTTTTGACGGCATATGGGCATAGAATGACATGAGAGTGAGGGACTTCATATATAAAGACAAGTATATAATGTGTTTTTTGCACAGCCATTGTGGTATTATCTTCAAAGGTAGTATATATTGAGCTTCATTAATCCTCAAAGAGTAACATATGGATTTCAAGACTGTTATGGTTGACAAAGCACATTTTAGAAGAGCATACTGCTCACATGTGTGAAATATTGTGCTATTTGATATGCCAGTGTTAAAGGAATATTTCACCCAAAAATGAAAATTTGTTGAAAATGTACTCACCCTCAGGACATCACATAGATGAGTTTGTTGCCGCCTCAGATTTGGAGAAATGTAGTATTACATGACCTGCTCAGCAATGGATGCTCTGCAGTGAATGGGTGCCGTCAGAAGGAGAGTCCAAACAGCTGATAAATACATCACAGTAATCCACACAACTCCAATCTGTTGATTAACCTCTTGTGAAGCTGAAATCTGCATGTTTGTTAGAAACAAATCGCATTATTGTTAAGGCCAAAAGCAGATTTTTAAAGTCTTGATGTTTTGGCTTCACAAGATGTTAATTGATGGACTGGAGTTGTGGATTATTGTGATGTGTTTATCAGCTGTTTGGACTCTCATTCTGACGGCACCCATTCACTGCAGAGGATCCATTGCTGAGCAAGTGATGTAATGCTGCATTTCTCCAAATCTGATGAAGCAACAAACTCAGGCCATCCAAGGTGTAGATGAGTTTGAGTAAATTGTCAGCGAATTTTCATTTTTGGGGTGAACTGTTCCTTTAAAGATGACCTAAATAGTGTTTTATTTAAGAAAAACAGCCATCTTCAGCCCAGAAGTTGTCAAATTACTCTGAAGAAACAGAAACGAGTATCAAAGCGGTAGTTTATGGCTCTTGACTGGCACACTGCACCTGACCGCCACTCAAACCGACCCTCATTCATTCTGATTTACCCATGCTGCAAAACCAGCATTAGCCTAGGGCTACCGGGCGGCGCTCCTAGCGCTGTGCGAGCGCGAATGTCATCCACTTTACAGGGATCACTAGAACTGCACTGTAGAAGTCCTCCTAGTATCAAAATGTCTCTATTTCTTTGGTTGTGGTTCTCTGCCTTCTGTTCCTGTACTAGGCTGTAATGCATGACCATGTTTATTATTTTCCTCTTGATTTTGATTGTTTCTTTGTTTTGGAACATTGAACCGCAAACTCCAATGTATCTTTGTGTAGACATGTCCTGCTGTACTGACGTGTTGTAGCATACACATCTACCCATTGGATGCTGCTTCTGTTATGTTAACTTTATGGAGCATGGTTGGGCCTTGCCTTCGCTCTTTATTTGCATGGAATTATTATTATTATTATTATGATCACACAATTCCACTCATACTAATAATTTCCAATAAAGACTGTAGATTTTCCCCTAACCCTCAGTGTGCTCTCTGCTGATTTCCATGTGTCGTTCCCTCAAACCCCTCCCACTACACTCTATGGCCTCTTTGGCCCCTCCCTCGAGTCATCTCTGCTCCTCCCACTTGCCAGAGTGAATCATGGGAATGTGCACTCACAAATATGGAGGCAAAGTAGTCACTTCAAGTCTCTCACATCCCATCTGCATCTCACTATCTGACCTCCTGCATTAGTGAATCTCTCCTTCGTTCTCATTGGTTCTTCTGGAGAAACGGGTTTAGAGTAAAAATCGATACATAGTCAACATGAAGTCAGAAATGATTGAATTTACATGCTTAATGTGCATAATTTTGTCTTCTCTCCAATCATTTTGGTATTAAATGGCTTGTTGCATTTGGAAATACCTTACCGTTCAAAAGTTACAGCTAAGTAAGATATTGCTTTAAAGAAATTCATACTTTTATTCAGCAAAGAAGCATTAAAACTGATCAAAAGTGAAATTTTAGAAGACATTTGTTACAGATTTTCATTTTAAATAAATGCAATTATCTTTAAGAAGTTTGTTTACAGAAAATTATGAAGCAGCACAACTGTTTTCAACACTGATAATAGCCTAATATTTCTTGAGCAGCAAATCAACATATTATAATGATTTCTGAAGATCATGTGACACTGAAGACTGGAGTAACGATGCTGAAAATACAGCTTTGCGTCACAGGAATAAATTGCATTTTAAAATGTATTAAATTAAAAACTGTGAAATATGATCATATTAGTGTTTTTTGTGAGCAGAAGAGACTTTTCAAAAACATAACTTACCAACCCAAAGCTTTTGAACGGTCGAGTACATCAGATTATGAAATTAAAATGATCAATTGGTTTTCATGTTGATTGTAAGGTACCTCAGGTTTAATATGATTAGCTCACTCTAATGATGTTTATTCATACACACATTTTTTTGATGGTTTAAATGGATGACTAGTCATAGACTTGTATAGAATCTCTCATCACAGAGAATCGATCTGTTCATATACATGGTATTAATTATACAAAAAGCTGTCCCACTTTATATTAGGTGGCCTTAACTACAATGTACTTAGAAATTAATTATTTGATACAATGCAATTATTGTGTACATGTTTTTACATATTTAAAAATACCTATTTATAATTACACTGTTGACCCATCCCTTACACCTTAACCCACCCTTAAACCTACCCATACCACCAAACCTGTCACTAACCGTACCCATATCAGGCCATAAGGGCAGGATAAAACACATCTGAATAAGGTTTAATCTCAACAGAACTCATTCATTAAGCTCTGCTGCTTGACCTTTATGTCTAATGATGGAGGTCAGATGGTTTCTAGTCCATAAATGTCATAATCTCAGATAGAAGAATTCATGGTATACTAGAGACTCACAGTGTGCAATATACCAGACAGCGATTGCATCGCACTATTATTCACTGATCAATATTTTTGCCCAGGTTTGTGAGGGAAGCAGAGGAACAGGATCATTAGAATTCAGAGCGCGTGAACTGCATGCTCCATACGTTTCTGCTGATCTAAGAGTTTTGTTTGAATCTCTGGAGCCCTGGGGATTATTTCCCACTAAGAAAATTGCCGGTTTCTCCTCTGTTCTGTTCTCCAAAGGCGCCGTGAAATGAGATCATAACGGTTCCATATCAACAGTTTCTGCACTTTTGCACTCGTAAAATTCCATCTTGTCCTCCAAGTGCGAGTGTTTTTCCTTTTCTCCCGAGGCCAGAGACTTCCGAGCATTTCGAAATTTTCTCGTGACCTTTTACAACTCAATTTTGTCCTCATATTCACCTCAGAAAAAAAATGCAACTCAAAACAAACCGTTTCATACAAAATACTGCTGGAAATGAGCGATGCTGAAAAATCAAAACCTCAGAATGTAGTAAAGTTGCAATGGAAATTCTATCAATTATTGTAGAACACCAAAGGTAGTATTTTGAAAAATGTCTTGTTCTTTTGTCTATACAATGAAAGTCAAAGGTGTTCAATGTTTGGATTCAGTGTTCTTCAAAATATCTTATGTGTGTGCGTGTAGTAAAGAACCATACAGTCATACAGGTTTAGAACAACATGATGGCACAATATTCATTTGTGTGAACTGTTCTTTTAAGGCAGAGGTCAGATTCCAGCTTTTTTGCCATCACAACTTCACCAGTAGTGTGACGCTCTTCATTCTGCATCACTCAAACACAGATCGCTTTCAAATAAATGCTAAAGTATTTTCTTAAAAAAAAAAAAAACATTTATTTATTTAAAATACTTTTTTTCAGCAAGGATGCACTGAATTGATCCGTAGTGATAGTAAAGACATTTATAATCTTATAAAGGATTTCGGTTTCAAATAAATGCTATTCTTTTCTGTTCATCAAAGAATCCTGAAAAAAAAGTATCTCAGTTTTAAAGCAAATATTATCGATGTTGAAAACAGCTGCTTAATAAGAAATATTTCTTGAGCAGCAAATCAGCGTATTATAATAATTTCTGAAGGATCATGTGACACTGGAGTAATGATACTGAAAATTCAGCTTTGATCACTGGAATAAATTACATTTTTAAATATTCAAGTAGAAAAGAGCTATTTTAAGTAGTAATATTATTTCTGATTTTACTGTATTTTGATCAAATAAATGCAGTGTGGTGGGCAAAAGAGTCTCGCTGGAGAAACTAAAATCTTACAGACCTTAACCTTTTGGACAGTCGTGTATATATATATAGCCATGCTAGTTTCATCTCTTTTTCTGTACATATTGCAATTTTACTGTTTAAAAAGCATCTGACCACAAAAGTGTTCCAGAGATCAGTTTAATAATAAAATTCTATAAAGGTATTATGGCATCACCAAAGCAGGATCACTAAAACTTTTAAACTTACAATGTGTTATTTTTTTTTTAAGTGTGTGTGGTTCAGGTATTCAGGTGTGGGGGGGCATAATGTCCCCAAAAGCATAGTAATACCCCAAATTTTTGATCTTGTGGGGACTGATCTTTTTTTTTTTGTCCCCATGAGGAAAACCGAAATCATGCTACATATGCAAAAACTTTTCTGTGAGAGTTGTTTAGGGGTCATTTTAGGGTTGGGAGATAGAATATACAGTATGTACATTATAAAAATCATTATGTATATGGAAAGACCCATATAACATGGAAACCCAGTGTGTGTGTGAGCTGGACAGCTGAACGGCTGAAATAGAAGTTTGAAGAGCAGCTGTCAAACAGTCCCTCCTTCCCTCCCTCCCCCTCCAGTTCTCCCTCCCCCTCCTCAATCCCATCATTCCCTCCCCCTCTGTGTGTCCCTGAAACCCCCCACCTCTCCATCTGTCTGTGTTATGTCCGTCACTGAATCCGTGTGACTGCTGAATCAGCCGGGTCCACTGTTAGGTGGCCAAACCACCTTATTTTGGAACCAAGTGATTTGCTGTGAATGTGAGACTTCCGCATCATTAGCCACTGTAGGCAAATAACTAGAAAAATAACAGTACAGTAAATAGTTTTTTCTCATAATCATGACTTAAGTCATAACTTGGTCTTAAAATTAATTTTGACCTTTAAAGTCATAATTTCTTCTTTTTGTCATAATTTGACTTTTAGGTCATAACTTTAGACTTTTTTTATTAGGGGCCAAGCCCGAAGGGCTGTAGCCCCTGTTGTTTCTGTATGATTTATTCTTTTCGTCCAATGGGAGTCTATGGCAGCCCTATGAAGGGAACATAGGAAAATGATGAAATTTGGCATACTTGTAGTGATGGCCATGGATAGTGATCTGACCAACTTTTAGGTCTCTAGGACCAACTCTATAGCGCCACCACCAGTTCAGAAATTCAACATTGAAATGGTAATAACTCCTGAACCCCTTCATGCTGATTACATTCAATACCATACATTAAGACTCCACCCATTACAGTAGCGGCCATTTTGAAAAGTACAGTATTCTGTCTTTTCGCTAATACTTCAAAATGTATTAAATTCTTCCCAAAATTGGCTCAGATAATCTTTGGACTGAGCCGCACAGAAATGTCTGAACAGATTTTTTTTATTCATCTTTGTTCAAAAGTTATGATGTTGAGAACTTAACGAGGTCGACCCAAAATTGGTTCAGAGGCTGTATCTCGGCCAAACTTTGATCAATCAAAACAAAACTTGGTACGCTTCTTCAACACCATGATCTGAGGGACCATGCCAAAGTTGGGAACAGCACCACCTATGGGTCGTGAGATATCAAAAATTCACATTTTTGCTTCTAACTTTTGAACAGTCAGTCAGAAAATTATAATGTGTCTAATGGATTCCTTGGGTCATGCCGAATCGGAGGATGTCAATTTTGCCAGGATTGGCTGAACCACAAGTCCACCCTTTTTAAATTTGTCATAAATTGCAATATCTTTTGAACCATTTGAAATATCTGCGCAAAAATCTGTAGGAATCATGAACACGATGTTCTGGAGGTACCCCGGAAGAATGAAGACAGCGCCACCTAGTGTTCCAGAGATATAACGATTTTTGCAAAAACACATAACTTTTGAAAATGTTGTCCATTTTATGTCGTTTCGTTCCCTGGGTTATGCCGATTCTGACGATGTCTCATTTGACATTTTCCATTAATGTACTTGTCAGCCATATTGAATTAAATGGAAAAACTTATATATTTATAAATGAAAAACTTGTAGTTTATTGCTACTCCTTCAAAATCTGTCCAATTCTTCCCAAAATTGGCTCACATGATCTTTGGACCGAGACGCATAGAAATCACTGAACAGAATTTTTTTTTCTGTATCCTTTGATCCCTTTGGATAGGTCGATTCTGACAATGTCTCATTTGTCATTTTCCAACATTGCGTCTGTCCGCCATATTGAAGTAAATGAAAAAGTGTTTTTGCTATTCTTCCTACAATTTTTTATTTTTTTTTTCCTCCAAAATCTGATCATACAATCTTTGGACCGAGCCGCACAGAAATGCCTGAACAGATTTCCTCTCGGAAGTTGACCGTACCTGTGTTCGTTGTCTTATGCTAGTAATCTTAGCATTCTAATTAGCTACTGGCTAAACAATCACCTTTATGTTGAATGTGACTCTTCAGCTATCGAATTAACCATAAGTAGTGTTAGAATTAACTTAACTTTGCGTGATACGCTGGTGAAAATGAAGAACTTTTTTTGTCAGCTCATTCTCACACCTTAACCAATCCTAGGCAGCCTCTTGACTGTGCATCAATTCAGTGGCATGCTCTGCTAAGCCACTGGTCCTGAACCTTTCAGGTCGTGGGTTCGAATCCAGGGTGGCTCATGCCCAGACCGCAACCAGTACCGTGGCCGGAAGAGACGTTGCTTTCGTTTCGGACGTTGAATTTACTGTGCGCGTTCGTCTTTAATCAGAAACGCGTGTTTGTTTGTTCGTTCTCATCTGAACTTCTGTTCAGTTTTGAACTTCTGTACTGCCGAACCTATCGGTTTTTTCAATGTACTTTCTATTTCTGCTGTTTTTGTTCTTCCCACTCTGCGCCGCGCTATGGGCCCTTCGGGGGCTTGGTGTCCGAATCGCTGCTTGCAGCTATATTCTCATAATTGTTTTTGTCTGATAATTTTGACAATTTCATTTTCTACTTCGTATATCATAATTTTGACTTATAATTATGACTTGCTAGGTTATAACTTCAACTTAGTATGTCATAACTTTTGGCCTTTTTTATTTAATGTTTTTTTTTGTCTGATAATTTTGACTCATAATTTAGATTTATCTCATAGTTAGGATTTCTGTCATACTTTTTGACTTTTAATCTCATAATTATTTTTCTTTGCATACATAAAATAGGCTTCCAAATTTATATTAAAAATAAGATGGATACATTCCGTCTTAAACAAGCTCTCCAGACTGACACCATTAGGTCTAGTATATTTCGCCTGAAAAAACACTACTAATCCTGACGGAACGGGATCAGTTAGATCTGTGGTAATCCAGATAAAGAACGAGTTGGGCTGTTAGATCCAGCAGGTGTCACAGCGTAAGAATCGTCAGATGGCTTCAGTTAAATAAACAACAGGTAATATTCTCAAATGCAAGACATCAATCAGCACGGCCTCTGGTTCTGCTTCATGTCCGGCTCATAAGATACACCATCACTAACACTTACAAACATTTACTATGGTTAACACCATTTCTATTAAATTGCCATTACTCCAGATATTATTTCTTCTATATTACATTAGTAAAAAATTACATTGAATTTAAAAATAGTAAATTAGATTTTAATTAAATTTTTATTTTTGCCTTCATTTTTTTGTGAGTGGCTTATACCAAATTATAAGTTATTAAACAATAAATTTTCATTTTAATTTAGTTTATTCTATTTATTTTCATGTTTTACTGATGCCTATCATTAAATTATATATTTTGAATAGTAACAATATTTGTTTAGTTGGTTATTTTTTTATTATATTATTATTATTTTCTTTATTTTCATGTTTTATTGATGACTAGCATAGTAACAAGTTTTCTGTACTAACAATAACGGCAGTAAATGTGGTATTCTTGCAGAAACTATTGTTACCATGGTAAATTTTTAAAAAGTATAATATATAAATATATGAAAAAAACATTTAATTTACTTCTGAAAAGATTTATAAATGATTTTACACAACTGCTTGTTTCCTGGATCAGGCTAAATATGTGAAACCTTTTTACATTTAAAAAGCCGTGTACTACAATGGATGTCACAATGTCATGTTAGGTAAATGGCATCCAGTTATTATCTTAGAAATAAATGTTTATTTTGCATATTGAGCACAGCATTCTGGACCATAGCCTTCTTCATCTTGTCGCTGATCTCTTATGGGTTATTGCTTGTCCCGTACAGGAGCACACTTTAGCAGGCACCAGCATAGTCATGCTACCTCCTGCCGGCATTTTCACCTGGCTGCTACGGCAACACCGCTGCCTGCTGAGTTCCCGCCTCCTCCCCTCGCCCCGCCTCAGTACCAGGAAGTCCCGCCCCCTTTCCTACCTCAGGCCTTACAGCAGCAATACCTCATCCAGCAACAGCTACTGCAGCGCAGGTAAAAACACACACCTGTGCACGTTCAGTTATATAAAAGTTATCTTTCTATAAGGTAAAAGACAAAACAAGGAGAAACGAACAAAACAATTGATAAATAAAAGATCCATTCTATTCCTCATACTGTCGCATCGCTTCAGACGCACACAGGAGCGAGTCCCGCTGAACACTCATCGGTTACGCCCAGGATATGAATATGCTCCGCCCCTCCATGTCCCTCAGCCAATCCCACAGCAACCCAGATACCTGGCAGAAGGCACTGATTGGTGAGTTCTGCAAAATCATACGCATACAAAGCAGCAGTAAACTATCGAAACTCATTTCCATCATCTAATCAGTAATTGACCTATCGGTAAGCCCCGCCCCCACCCTTAGTTACTGTCACACACTGACAAACTAACAGACTTGCTAACTAACGATTAGTGCTGTCATAAAAGTTTTTGTTTACGTGTGTGTATATTTATGAAGGCCTATATATAAATACATACACATGCATGTATATATTTAAGAAAAATGTTTGTTTTAAATATTAAATATACACTGAACAAAATTATAAACGCAACACTTGTTTTTGCCCCCATTTTTCATGAGCTGAACTCAAAGATCTAATACTTTTTCTATGTACACAAAAGGCCTATTTCTCTCAAATATTGTTCACAAATCTGTTTAAATCTGTGTTAGTGAGCACTTCTCCTTTGCCGAGATAATCCATCCACCTCACAGGTGTGGCATATCAAGATGTTGATTAGACAGCATGATTATTGCACAGGTGTGCCTTAGGCTGGCCACAATAAAAGGCCACTCTAAAATATGCAGTTTTACTGTATTGGGGGGGGTCCGAAAACCAGTCAGTATCTTGTGTGACCACCATTTGCCTCACGCAGTGCAACACATCTCCTTCGCATAGAGTTGATCATGTTGTCCGCTCCTCTTCAATGGCTGTGCGAAGTTGCTGGATACTGGCAGGAACTGGAACACGCTGTCGTATATGACGATCCAGAGCATCCCAAACATGCTCAATGGGTGACATGTCCGGTGAGTATGCTGGCCATGCAAGAACTGGGATGTTTTCAGCTTCCAGGAATTGTGTACAGATCCTTGCAACACCATTGCAACATGCTGCAACATGAGGTGATGGTCGTGGATGAATGGCACAACAAAGGGCCTCAGGATCTCATCACGATATCTCAGTGAATTCAAAATGCCATCAATAAAATGCACCTGTGTTCGTTGTCCATAACATACGCCTGCCCATACCATAACCCCACCGCCACCATGGGCCACTCGATCCACAACGTTGACATCAGCAAACCGCTCACCCACACGACGCCATACACGCTGTCTGCCATCTGCCCTGTACAGTGAAAACCGGGATTCATCCGTGAAGAGAACACCTCTCCAAAGACGCCATCGAATGTGAGCATTTACCCATTCAAGTCGGTTACGACGACGAACTGCAGTCAGGTCGAGACTCTGATGAGGATGACGAGCATGCAGATGAGCTTCCCTGAGACGGAAACTCCGAAATTCCTTGGTTATGCAAATCGATTGTTGCAGCAGCTGTCCCGGTGGCTGGTCTCAGACGATCTTGGAGGTGAAGATGCTGGATGTGGAGGTCTTGGGCTGGTGTAGCTACACGTGGTCTGCGGTTGTGAGGCCGGTTGGATGTACTCCCAAATTCCCTGTGCATCTGATACTCAACTCAGCATTTGAAGGAAGGGGCTTACCAGTAGGTCAGTTGTTGAATTCAGGCTTTTTGAAGTGACGTGACATAATTTGTGCTCTGCAATTAACCTATTAAATTAATGCACACACACACAGCAGTGAACACACCAGCAGTGGGCAGCCATTTATGCTGCGGCACCCAGGGAGCAGTTGGGGGTTTGGTGCCTTCCTCAAGGGCACCTCAGTCGTAGTATTGAGGGTGGAGAGAGCGCTGGACATTCACTCCCCCCACCTACAATCCCTGCCGGAGCTGAAACTCGAACTCACAACCTTTGGATTACGAATCCGACTCTCTGACCATTAGGCCACGACTACCCCCCCCCCCCCTTAATTTTTTCCCTCATAATTGTAGTTTCTAACTCAGTTCAAACTTTTATTTTATCTGAATTTCTTATAAATATTAAAGTTAGAAACTTGTAATTGCAAGTTTACATCTCGCAATTCTGAAAAAAAAAATTTCTCACCATTTTGACCTTTTTCCTATGAATTCTGAGTTTACATCTCAGTTCTATCAGTTTTGTTTTTTGTTTTTTTACAATCTTTTTTGCCAAAATGTTGTTTTTGATGTTGTTTTTAAATTGCTTTTAATAAAATTAAAATGTGTGCTTTTAGGGACTTAAGCGTGGACGCAGGAGTGCCACATCAGTTTTCACTGCACCAGATCCCTCAACCCTACCAGCATTACCTGGCCTCTCCCAGAATGCACCACCTCCCCAGGAACACCTCCTCTACCCAAGTGGTAAGTGTGTGTGTATATGTGTGTGTATATATATATATATATATATATATGTATATGTATGCACGCATACATATACATACATACAATATCATATTTTATGCAAATATAGTGTGTATATAAAATATTACTTTATTTATTTATTTAGAAGTCTTTTATAGTAAGTGCAAGTGTTGAATGTGGTCTTCAATGTTTAAGTCATGTATGCTGTGTTTTCTGTAGGTTGTCCATGATATAAGGAATTATCCATATCCACAGCTCCACCTGCTGGCGCTGCAGAGCTTGAGTCCCAGCAGACACTCGTCTGCTGTTCGAGAGAGTTATGAGGTTAAACACACAGACAGATGAACAGTAACTCCCATACATTCATGCTTTGCTCTGTTTAACTCTGAATCTATGATCTTGTGCAGGAGCTGCTACAGCTGGAGGATCGATTGGGAAGCGTTAGCCGAGGGGCCATACAGACCACCATAGAGAGATTCACCTTCCCCCACAAATACAAGAAGGTACATGCACAAACTGTTCACATTCACACTTTCATTTTCATGTACAACCTACAGTTTTCTGCTGCTTACACACTTGTCTGCGTTTGTGTGTGTGTGTAGCGGAAGCTGCTGGATCTGAAGTTATGTGAGAGCGAGGAAGAGTCGGATGTGGATGAGAAATGCACCATTTGCCTCTCCATGCTGGAGGATGGAGAAGATGTCAGGTAGTATATAATAAAGACAGATGAAACTGTACACTGCCGTTCAAAAGTATGGGTCAGTAAGATTTTTTTTGTTTTTGAAAGAAGTCTGTTTTGCTCACCAAGTCTGCATTTATTTGATCAAAATACAGTAAAATCAGTAATGCTGTGAAATTATTACAATTTAATTAAATTTTTGCAAATAAAAAGTTTGCATCCTTAAACTACACTATAAATGCTACAAATTGATTATTTTACAATCAATGACAATTTGATATTTTAATATCTATATACTGTTATAATATTTTTGATATTTTGTCTTTTAATTTTGTATTTTCAGGTTTTCATTTTAGGTTTAGTAATTTTATCATGTACATTTGTCTTTTTTTTCATATTTCATTTTAGCTTAAATTCATTTATATTTCAGTTTTAGCAACTTTAGAACTTCAATTTAAACTTTTTCCAGTTCAATTTTCATCTAACTTTTTTTTAATTGTATTTCAATAGTTTTTTTTTACTTTAATTTTAACAGTTTACAAAGGAATATTCTTTTTATGTGCAAATATTTTTCTTGGAAAAAGTCAATTTGACCTAAAAACTGTTACATTTTTACATTGTTGCACAAACATTTTTTTATCTAATAGTTATCTTTTACTTTAATAAAAGCTATTCTTATTAATCAATTCTAATTAATAAAAACTTCTTAATAGCTTGAGTTTTATTTAACAATAACAATGCAAAATACAGGATGCCACTACTAAACACCACAAGAACAGAGCATGTCAGAATACAAAATGCAATATGCTAAATTGCAGTTCTACTCATCCTAATAAACCATTTCTCTCTCTCTGTTTTCAGGCGGTTACCCTGTATGCATTTGTTCCATCAGGCGTGTGTGGATCAGTGGTTGGCCACCAGTAGGAAGTGTCCCATCTGCAGAGTGGACATCCAAACACAGCTCACCCCCGAGAGCTGAAACACACCTGGCGAAATAACACACATTAACAAATAACTCGTACACACACATGCTCTATTTCACTCTTATACATCCACAGGCATTTCCATCCATCCACACACACACACACACAACTGTATATTACCTACACACATGTATGATGAGCCATCCAACACACACTCACACGCTTTACTGAGCCAATGACAATAACTGACACTACACACTCACACACACACACACGTGCTGGTAGAAACTAAAGGGTCTTTCGCGAGGAGTGATTCTGTTTGTAGGGAAATGGTGTGTGTCCGTAGCATGTGTGTGTGTATTTGTGCAATTCCTTAAGCCATGAACTTTACTAAAGACCCTCAGCTTGCATACAATACACACACACACACACACTTACACACTAAATATAATATATACACGATGGCGGATAAGACACTGTCAAATCTAGCTGCTGGAGTGTGTGTGTGTGTGTGTCCTCTGTATTTCTGATCTGCAATACTGCTTTAGTCTTACACACTGGAGCTACTTCGGCTTGCGTGTGTGCGTTTGTGCGCTTGTTCACCATTTTGGTGCGCGTATGTGTTGATATTTTCATGGGTTAGCAGTGCACGACGGTGCATGTAGAGAAGCCAAAAAAGAACACGCAACAACAAGAAAAAAATATGAAAACACAAAAGCAACTCATTTCAGAGACAGCAGGAGGAGGGCTGTTGTCTTACAAAAAAAAAGTAGACGGAGAATGTCGTGATTGGTGGATTCGTGTAGATAGGCGCAGTAGTAGTTGCATGCATCTGTGCTTGGGTTGTTGTTTCAAGGTACACCTGGAAGTGTGCGTGCGCGTATGTGCGCGAATGCATGGATGTGTATTAGCTCCTTTAAGCTGTGACGATCCGTAACATTATCAGACTCATGTAGCGTGTGCGTGTGTGTGTGTGTGTGTGTGCACGAGAGAGACCCTGCCATGACCTTTGACCCTAAATGCCTACTGAAAAAAAGCACATGTGAGCATAGCTAAAGTGCCCGGCCTCACTCTGGTGCTGCGCTGCCATGGTTACTGTATTTATTATTGGTATTTAAAACATGCAGTGTTTGGAGGGGGCGGGGCTTGTGTGTGTCCAACCGTGTTCTTGTGTGACAGGTCTCCCCTCGTGGTTGCTATGCTGGTTGCTATGCTGTATTGCTAGAACTACAATGTAGAATGTCGTGTGATAGAGGACCATCCGCCAACAGCACACAAGCTGGTCAAAATGGATGAGCACGATGCAGGAATTATTCGTATTTGGCCCGAAACATACGCAGGTAGTTTTCTGTTTCAGCTCAAAATTCGTGAATCTTGCTGAGCAAGTTAAAGTTGACATGTTTACAGCTAGCCACGCAAACAATAGCACATCCTGTTTAATGGTGCAAAGGTTTGAATACTGGCACCCTCTTGAGCACTGAAGTTTGCAAAAATGCACATTATGCAATGCGTATTTTTCTGGCTTTAGTTGTTTATAGGATTAGTGACTTTAATTTTAACAACTTGCAACAAGGGTATTCTTTTTATATGGATAGTTTTTTTTTCCCCCAAAATGTCTGATTCAATTTTGCTTTATGTAAATTTGGCTTTTTCTCTGTCTGTTCCAGGGTTTATTCAAAATCTAGCAATCTACCCTATATAAGCAGTTAACTATAGAAGCTTGTTTCCACTATGGGATGAAAAAATAGTAATTGCGACTTTTTATCTTTAGACATTTTTCACACAACTCTGAGAAAAAACTCAGGAATTGTGGGGAATCAATTCAAAATTGTGAATTTACAACAATTACTTGTTTTATTTATTCTTTAAACAAAAAATGCAAACAGATGTAAAACCATACGATTTTGCCCACATTCTCCACCAATTGTCAAATTAGCTTATCAAAATGCTTTCTGAAATTGCCTTCTCTATAAAGCATACTTTTTATTTTTGTTAAATTTTGCTTAATTTCACCTAAAAGTACATTTTATTAATTTCAGCCATTGAGCTGCATTTTTGCCTGCGTGTTGGCTCCTCCCCCCGGTGTTCTGTGTGCTGATTGGCAGATGATGGCTCGTGTTGATTGTTTACACAGGGTTATGTCCATTGAAATGCCTTAAGTATTTAACAATCATAATTTATTACTAACTGTAGATATCGTGGGTACGTATTTAATTTTGTATAGTTTCATTTTTTGCAATGGAATCATATTTTATTTATTTAGAAATAACACAATGATTAAAACTCTTACCTCATGTTTGAGTTGGTTTGCGGGAATGCTTCGCATGCGGTCGGTCGTGTTCGTGTGTGTTTCTCCCTTTGGTGCTGTGACCTTACTGACATTCCGCTTGCTGACTGGTCAGACACGGCAGTGGAGTGGGAGTATTATGGGTTTTGATTCGCTGTCCTGTTTGCACTCTTAGTTTTCCAAGGCCACCCTATCACTGGCATCATTTTTACCACTCTAGCGACCTTTGCAACACAATCTCTTTCTCTTTCTGTACTCTTCTCTCTGGAAGTCTTTCTTACATTGTTAATGTTTACATGATCTTTACCTCTCTCATGTCATGTCTGTCTATAGTCTGTCTTTCTCTGTTTAACATTTTTATTCTTGTTAATTTTTGCATTCTCTCACTTTCTAAGGGTGTGTTTGAAATCTAGTGAGATGCCCTACATAGGTAGTTACCTTCTAAGGTAGCATACTTACTGAAAAGAAACCATTTAAGTGACTGATTTCAAACAAAGTACATAGACTGCAACAAATATACAAAGTGCACAAGAGATCCGACTTCAGAGACACTGGAAAAAATAATGGGTGAAGAAATTATTTTCACAAGGGAAAGAAATGGCTATTGGCACGTTGAATTAAACATGAAATATTTAAGGAAAAAAATTGAATATTCTTTTGTTGTAAAGCATACTTAAATGGAAGTAATGTAAAGGATCAAAAATATGCATTATAACTTTTTTTACAGTGTAGAGTTTCATATTAGCATATTGCTAAGCTAACAAACCACTATGCTTAAAAATATGTAGCATGCACACATATTGGTTAAAATGGTCCACTGTTTTTTATCAATATATTTGGGCACTGAATGGATTATAGTTATGATTTTGCCCGCATTCTCCACCAGCTTTTGTGACACAGCTTGTCACAATGCATTCTGGGATTTACATCTCTGTTAAATATATATGTAATCTTAGTCACTGCATAGGACACGTTGCATATGCTGTTGTCTAGTCCAAGTAGGAGGCTCACTAGATTTTGGAACAAGCTAATATTTTTTCCAATATCTCATTCCTTGTGCCGATTTCTGTTTCATCTCTGTTATTGTCAGTCAGCGCTTTCAGACCGTCTCCAGGGCATGTGAATCTTCTTTCGTCCTAGTTTATTTTGCCAATCTCTCTCTCTCTCTCTTTCTCTTTCTCCCTGTCTCATGGCAGGGTCAGGACTAACAGAGTATGATAAAGCACAACAGATTTAAAATGCATGTTTTTCTCAGGTTTCAATATATACATGACTAAATAGAAATATACAGCTACATAGAGAAAATAAAGACTAGTGCAGATGTTCTACTAATGATATTGATTGATTTTTTGCTGCTGCTTGCATTTGAAAAACAAACAAAACAAAAAAAAAAAAGACATTAATAATAATAATGTTGTCCTACAAGTGCCAGTGACAGGGGTGCCTCGTGCTGTGGGTGTTTTTTCACTAGCGGATTTTCTAGCAGAATATAGACTATTTATCATTCATATTAAAGCAATAGCGCCTCCTGCTGGTGTGACTGCTAGTACGTAACTGGTCGAGTAAAAAAAGTCTGTGTAAAATGTTAGAATTCTCTTTTGGTGGAATTTTTGTACCTTATTTATTACTACTACTAATGATGAATTTAAAAGTGGCATCGCTAAAATGTTTTTGGCTTTTTGTTTTCATTTTGTTTAATTTCAAAGCTTCTACATTTATCCTTTTTGTATGTGCTCATTTTGTAATAAAAATGTTGAAATGCTTAAACGCCGTTTTGTCTTGATTTTCACAAGCACATTTCTCTATATCAAACATTATATCAATTTGAAAATCCAGCTGAAACATGGTGGCTTCTGGTTTTATGTGGTTTCTGGCTGGTCCAAGCTAATATACAGTGCCCTCCATAAGTATTGGAACAGTAAAGACAAAATTGCTTTGTTGGCTGTGGAGTCAAGACATTTGCAAATATGATTAAAAGATGAATACGAGACAAAACTACAGAATGCCACATTTTATTATTAGCCGTTTCAACACACGTTTTACCAAATAAAAAGAACCGCACTTTTAGAGTTCATCCCACTCATTGATGTGAGCAATAAATGACACCACCTCCACCATGCTTTACAGATGAGGCTGTATGCTTGGGATCATTTGCAGTTCCCTTTTTTTTTCTCCACATTTTTGCTTTCCCATGACTTAGATAAAGGTTCATCTTTGTCTCATCGGTCCATAAACACAGTTCCAAAACTCTTCTGGCTCACCTTTGTGCTTTTTTGCAAACTCTAATCTTGCCTTTCTATTTTTGGTGCTGGTCAGAGGTTTGCATCTTGCTGTGTAGCATCTGTAATTCTGTGTCAAAGTCTCCTGAGGACAGTAGATTGTCAGAGCATCACCCCAGCTTTCTGGAAGTTGTTGGTGATTTTACAGACACGTCTTTTAGGATTTATTTTCACAGCTTTTATGATTTGTCTGTCATCAACTACTGTTGTTTTCTCAGCCGATCAGGTTGTTGTTGGTTGCTGGTGTTGCTGATGGTTTCCAAACTCTTGATTTCTCCATGCTTATTTTTGCTATTGCTCTAATTGACTTCCTCTTTTCTTTTAGCATCCAAATTGCTTGCTTTTCTCTCAAAGCTCCCTCATCTTCATCCTGGTTTGTGTGTGTCATCATCGAATGCAAGATTCAGAATACAGAAGTAATGGATATAACTGATACGACACATTCCCAGCTTTTAATATCTGAAGAATTAATGCAACAGGACACAGCTGATCACTTAGAAAGACCTGTGAGGCAACTGTTACAATACTTATGCTCACATCAGATAGAGGGATGAAACTCTAAAAGTGCTGAACTTCTTAGCTGCTAAAACATCTATGTGTTGAATCACCCAATAATAAAATGTGACATTCTGTAGTTTTGTCTCATATTCATCTTTTAATCATATTTGCAAATGTCTTGACTCAACAGCCAACAGAACAATTTTGTCTTAACTGTTCCAATACTTTTGGAGGGCACTGTAGATGGCATGCACAAAACTTGGACGCTTTGTACAAGCTAATTTGCTATATGCATAGCGTTTATTTATTAGAATTGTAAATCCCTCAATATGTTGAGAGAGCAGTATATCCATCTTAACACTAGAGGGCCAAACAGACTGTTTTAAAAGCCTAATGAGACACTATATGCGAAAATCAAATACAAACAACATTTTAATATACGCTCATTTATCATCTTTGGCATTTATTTGTGAATATATTAAGAGAGACAAGAGAGTGTATCTATTGCCTGTAATATGCTCATTTATTTTGAATAATTTATGAAACGCATTACATTGTGTTAAAGCAATAAATAATTCACTCATTTTTTCTAACACTGTTGTAGTTATGACACAGATGAATCATCATTAGAGTCAAGGTGAAATTAAGTTTGCAACCCAATTTGCTTCTGCCATGTGATGTACACTACTGTTCAAAAGTTTGGGACACTAAGATTTTTACGTTTTTGAAAAAAAAAACTTTATGCTTACTAAGGCTGCATTTATTTGATTAAAATACAGTAAAAATTGTTAAATTATGAGATAATACTACAATTTAAAATAACTCTTTACTATTTAAATATATGTAAAAATGTAATTTATTCCTGTGATGCAAAGTTGAAATTTCAGCATCATTACTCCAGTCTTCAGAGTCACATGATCCTTCAGAAATCATTCTAATATGCTGATTTGCTGCTCAAGAAAGTTCAAAAGAACAGCAATAATTTGTAATAGAATTCATTTGTAACATGCCTTCACTGTCACTTTTGATCAATTTAATGCATCCTTGCTAAAAATATGTATTAATTTCTTACCCCAACTTACCTCATATTAAATTTGATATGTTGACTTTAAGGCCTTTTAGAGTAAAATAAACACTTTATGCGCTAAATAATACAACAGTAGAATTTGAATACTTTGCATATTTTGATAAGCTGAATATTTACAATAATTTATACACATGACTATCCCCATCCGTTCTATCCCTGTGCTTTGTCGTTATTCAGAAAAGAAAGTTTATCCAGGTAGGTCATTGCTTTGCACACTACCAAACTGTAATAAGTCTCCAGCATGCCACAGCTCCTCCCCTTCCCCGCCCCTAAATCCCGCCAGGCCACGCCCATCATCCTCACCCCCATCCCGGCAGAGCTGAATAGGAAGTTGTAGCAGCAGGGGTTATAGCGGATGTGACGGTTGCCAGAAAAACGAGCGCTGTGAGTGGCCACCACACCTGCCCGTCTTGCACACAGGCCAATCTGGACATCGGAGGAGAGGGGCAACGATACATCCTCAGCGGCGACGAAAACTTTTCTCACAACGTCTTGAGACAGAAGAAAGGCGGGGCCAGAGCAGTAGTCTGGAAGGTACTTCTCAGGGTACACTTGATAGGGCAGGTAATGTGGTTTGTCAGGGTCCCGCTCAGGTGCGGTCCGATGGATGACCCTGCCTAGGTAAAGGTCATCAGGGTGCGTTCTCAGTCCTAGCAGGTATGATGTAAGTGCAGGAAGGTTTACATACACAGAATCCTCCGAAAGGACGATAAATTGGGCTTGTGGACAAAAAAGTAGGATCCATCGAAGTGCCATTTTAACTTGTTCCCAGGGTCCTCTCTGCCAATCGCCCCTTGAAACGCCTCCGTCAAACTGCACAATGTCACCATAGCGTGCAGATTCCTCCCTCATCATATCAAGCTCTGCCCCTAAATGGGAGGAGCCGAGGAAAAACAAAGTCCGCACGGCAACACTGTGCACCGATGTCTGATTGGCCCAGGAGTTTCGCACCGCCTCCCTCTGGCTCAAGTTTCCAGGGGAACTCAGGACCAGCGTGAGGATGAGGAGATCCTGATGATGAAGGCAGGGTTCGGTGTTAATGGGGTAGAGCTGTGAGGTGTTGAGCCTGGTCTCAGTCAGGTCCAGTTTGCGTGCACGCTCCCGGACCTCCAGGACAAAGCGGTCGGTGTAAGCGGTGGGAGACGGCTGCAGGAGAAACTCTTCCACTATGTCACCGCCAAACAGCAGCGCGTGAAACAAGATAACGTTACACAACAAGAAGCACCACTGATGAGTCTGCAGCCGGAACACACAGATCTGAGAGAGGGTAACAAGAAATGTGACCAAATTATAGCAACAACTAGATTTTTGCATTCTCTGAAGAATATGCAAGTGGTGTTTGCCAATAGCAATACATGCTAGAGTTGTTATCCCGTTGCTAAGGTGTACTGAGTAGTTTTTAATAGTTAAAAACCATAAAAAAAAAGTATTATTTGAAATAAGATATAAAAAAATTCAACTTACTTTATTTCAGCTAGTTGCCAAGGCAGCATTTCTTTTTTAATTTAGTTTAACTTTAAGTACTAAAATAACTCTAGTGAACTAAGGGAACTAAACAAATAAATAAACAATAGATATGTTTTTTTAAATAATACAAATAATGACAAAAACACAACAAAATTACTCAAACGTCTAGTAAAATTAAACTGAAAACAGAATATAAAAATAACATCTAATTCAAAGTATTAACAAAAAACTACAATAATATATAAATTATACTAAAATTAAACTGATAGGGTGTTGGTAGGATTGTTTTGGTGGTTGCTAGATGTTTATTTTATCTCTATATTTATTTTATAATATTTTTATTTTAGCTTGAGTTTTTTTAGGGCTATAAGTGGTAATGCATAATAAAACTGCTATGATTTAAATATGTTTTAACAACATTTGCATTTCACAAGGCTTTCTTGTTATTTTGGTATGTAGTGACATTTCAAAGTTTAATCAAGGCAGTTATGAACCCTTAATGTTCATAAATTTAGGAATTCATTTAGATTTTATTTGAGTTACTTTTAAGGTTATAAAAATAGTTTCATTCTTCCAATTATGTTATTTTTATTAACAAAAAAGTGTTTATTTTATCTTTATTATTAGTTGCCACTAAAAAGTATGACCATCACTGATACAATCATTTGTACTGTTAACTTTTTTTTTTTTTCAAATCAAATACACATACTGATAAATCTCTACTCTTTGCTTAAAGGAACATGCAGTATGAAAATCGTTTATTCTGGTTCTGTGCTTAGCTGGTGAACCAGCATGGGCAAGGAAAACCTAATTAATCAGCATGATTTCTGACGCTCTAGACCAAGGAAGTCTTGCAAGGAATCACCTATCAAAAACACAATATATGTTGGATAGACGGGTCAGATGCATAAACTGATAAGATAGTCTTAAAAGTTAGACACCTAATTTGTTTCTGCAAGACTGGTCATAACTTTTTAAAACCAGTTACATAAAAATGTATATTGGTCTAATTTAACATGGTGACTATGTTAATGCAACTGGCCCCAGAATATTCTAGAACAGTGCAAATAGGCCATTAGCACTAATGGAGAGGAACGATGATAGAAACTAAGGACAAATATTTACTTACCTTCATGATGTCCCTTTATGCTGTATTTCTTTCTTTCTTTCTTTCTAAATAAGTTTGAATTCCTATTCAGTTTTCTGGAGCATGTACTAGAGTGCGTGCTCACCTGGACGTTGCTTCTGCAGTAAGCTGACACCAGGCAGGTAATGTTAACCGTCTCCACTGGGCAGAGATGTCCAGCTTCACCTACAGTAATAATGGATGATGTCAGGATACATTACTCAAGAGCAACTCACACACAGGCTGTTCCCAGACTGCTTATATTTCTGATCAAACAGAACATTTGAAAGTAACGAGTCTATACGAGACTATAAAGTAGACTTGTTTATATTATTGCCAGTGGATTTTCTGAAAAGTGTGCTTTTACAATAACACTTTACAATAAGGTTTCATTATCAACATTATTTACCTACATCAGTTAACATGAACTACCAAAATCAATACTTCAGCTGCATTTATTAATCTTTGTTATCTTTACATTCAGTAATAAATTTTTAATCAAAAGTTGTATCTGTTAACAAACTTAACATTAGTTAAAGCAACTGTATGCAGTTCTGTGTAATTTTGCGACATTGGAGACCCTTGCAGAAAGTAATTGAGTGGAATTCACTGTGGTTAATATATAACTGTCATAATTATAGTGAATAGTTGTCCCAAAGACAGTAGAAGGCGAGCCTGCAACCTTTAACCGAAAAAGCGCACCGGCTAATGCTAACGGAAAGAAGACCAGAGGCCGCTTTTTTAATGGATGTCAATGGAGGAGAGGCTTCACTACTTTCACAACGTGAAATTTAGTGACGTCAAGGCTGTAATGTGATTGTTATTAAGACTCAAGTGATCCAAGTTGATCGTTACACTTTCTCCAATAGTAAGTAATGCAGACTCTCTCATCTCGCTATAGTAAGACGATCTCTGGCTGTATTCGTGCGTTTAAATAGACTGAGTGTGAACTCACATGAACAAACAACGATTGTATTTTTAACTACTAACATAAACAAAGGTTACTTAATGCTGTAAAACCTATTGCTCATAGTTAATGCTAATAATGCATTAATGTTAACAAATGAGATATTGTAAAGTTGCCAAAGAGAAGTTTGAAATGAGTTTCTTTTTTAGTTGAAAAAAATAGTAAAGATAGCTCCATAGCAAAGCGAAAAACCAAACTCAATGGGTTGTATATTGTAACCGTGATATAGCTAAAATATTTATAAATAAAAATTAAAGATTATTTTATTTCAGGTAGTTGCCGAGGAATTTCTTTTTTTTTTTTTTACTAAAAATACAAAAATTATGGAAGCCCGTTTCCGCCACTGAATAAAAAAGGTAATTGCGACTTTTTATCTCACAATTTTTTCTCAGAATTGCGAGATATAAACTCACCAATTTTGAGGGGGGGGGGACTGATATGTTCCCAGAATTGCAAGTTTATATCACACAATTCTGAGAAAAAACGTCAGAATTGCGAGAAAAAACGTCAGAATTGTGAGTTTATATCTCGCAATTCTGAGAAAAAACGTCAGAATTGTGAGTTTATATCTTGCAATTCTGACGTTATAAATCTTAATTCTGACTTCATAACTCGCAATAAAATAAAAAGATGAGATAAAAGTCCCAATAACCTTTTTTTATTTATTTTTTTATTCAGTGGCGGAAACAGGATTGCATATAAAATAACTAAAACTAATAAATGAAAATGAATAATAATAATAAAAACTAAAACTAATAAAAAAAAAAAAACACAAAACACAACAAAATAACTACAACTAAACTAATATTTAAGTGAAAACATTAAAAAATCTAATTCAAAATAGAAAAAAACTATAGTAGTATCAGTGTTACCAAAATAACACTATTCCAGAGCACCATGTAAAAATAAAGACTAGGCCTGTCATAATGCGTGTGATGTAATTTATGTGTTTGTGTGACAGTGAGTGTGTTATGGTTTGTTCCTGGTGTGAACATTTGTCTTCTGTAAGAATGAAACACATGTGTGATGATTCATATGTCAGAAGAAGAGCTATTTTCCCTCGTCTACGATCACATTAATATGTTGTGCATCATTCACTGTCAGCACTAACCTGCATACCTACATATCACACAAACAATGTCTCTCTTTCTGTCAGTCTCACACACACAAATAAACCTCAAGACGAGTGAGGCTCTGTCTCGTACATGGTGTACTGCAGAGAACAAGAGAATAAAGACAATCAGTGACAGCAGGAAAAGAGCAACATAATGACATCAGAGAAGTGAGTACATTCATAAACACATTCATGACAGAAAGACATATCAAAAAGTATAAATATAATGCATTGGAAACAGTCTCAAACAGTCATTTTATGTTCTATGGATTCAAATGAGAATCAGTTTTTAAGGTTTGTGTGGTTTAGATCTGTCAGGAGGATTGTAAACAGTAATTGTAGCTGATATTAATCATTTCATGAAGGCACACTGCCATTGCCACAGGAAGCAGTCCTATTTGTTCTTATGACTTGCTACTGATATATTGTATTATATATTTATTTACTGAACTTAGTCACATTATACTGTATTAGATTTATTCTTTTTAGTGTGCAATGCAATTAAAATAAATTAAAAGACTATAAAATCATTACATTTTGGTTATATTGAATAAAAATATATTATTTACTAATTTTGCTGTTATTAAAAATAAAATTGTGCTTTCAAAATCCATGCAGTTTTTTAAAAACTGTCTTTGCACTTTGTTACGCTGTGACCTTCTCTCCCCGAGTACAAAAATAATGGTTTGCACTTTCTCACATCATATTTCTTGACCACATGGTACAGAAGTCAATTTCTCTTGCAGTCTTTGTCTGCTGTTTCTTTACGATTACCCCCCACAAGCATAAGAGTAATTCTGTTATGGAAAAACAAACTTTAAGTGATTATTTTGCAGAAACATACTAAAAATAAATCTGAATGCAAAGCACAAAATATTGAAAGTAAATGTGGTTAAATGATATTTGCTAATTAAGGTGCTTTTAAGACTGTTGTCATGCATGAATGGAAGCTTGTTCTTTTGGAAATCATTTCCTAAGCTTACTGCTGCCATGGATTAAAAAAAATTTAAAAGTGATTTTCTTTTTATATATATATATATATATATGACTCTTTATTTCACAATTATGAGTTTTTTCTAACCATTTAGAATTTTTATCTGACAATTCAGACTTATTTCATGTAATTTTTACTTTTATATTTCACAATTCAGATTTTTATTTTCGAAGTTTTGACTTTTTCCCTCCCAATTATGAGCTTATATCTCACAGTTGAGTTTTTATCTGTTTTTCAGTTTTGACTTTAACTTGCATTTTTTTTCTTTTATCTCAAAAATGTTTGCACAATTCATACTTTTCTCACAATTCTGAGTTTATATCTTACAATTAAGACTTTTTTCTTGCTATTCTAAGAGTCTGTACCTTGTAGTTGTGAGAAAACTCAGTAATCTGAATTCTGAAATAAGAAGTCACATTTAGCTTTTTATTTTTGTTTATTGCTTGGTGGAATGATGGACAGTAGTGAAGTATTTTTACTCTGCTTTAAAAGTAAATTTATCAAGTGCATGTACTTAATCAGTGTTTTTCTTTAGAAAACTTGTACTTCACATTCCAAAGCATAATATTGTACTTTTTACTGCACTATGTTATAATAAATTTAATTTAATACTTAATTACATTAGAAATCTCATACTTTTTTTTACTTTTACCCAAGTAAAAATAATTGAAAGTTTTACTTGGTTACAAGAAAGTATTACACTTTTAATATTCTAAAGTATTAAAGGTAAAAAACAACAACTTTTATTTATGAAATGTAGTGCAGTAAAAAGTACAACATTATGCTTTGGAATGCATAATGTCGGAACACTCTTGATAAAATACAGATACCTTTTAAATTTACTTGAGTAAAGTAAAATACTTCACGACTGTCTACCTCTGGGGAAACAAGCTTCTATAGTATCCTGAATATTCATAAAGGTTTAGATACGAAAGACTAAAAAGTCGGTAGACTGTACTTAAATAACTGATACTTATACTGTATTCTTCTGATGAAGAGAGATTTAGTGATCAGGAGGATATTTGAGAACAAGTGTCTCAACTCACTTCCAGGCAAAAGGATTGTGGGATTTTAGGACTAGTTACAGCAGCCTTTAAATCACACTCCATAGGGCATTCCCATTTCTGTCAGGCTTTGTCTCTAATAATTATGAGTTTTAAAAGTCATTGGTTGAGTGAGATATCTGCCAGAAACCCATGATGACTGGTTGTGAAACCGTTTCGGCTCTGGGTTGTCATGGTAACAGCACTGGTTGCCAGGGTGATGATTTCATTATCGGCATAGGGAAACAGTATGGTGAATTAGTGACCGGTTCAGCACTCAGGATTTCATGATATTAAGTTATATGACAGTGCAGTTGCTTCTCAGGGAGACAGGAGTGCCTAGTTGTCAGAGCTTGATTGTGTTTTGATTGTCAGTGCAATTATTTCCTCTTGTCAGTTTGTGTGTGCGTGAAGACTGCATTCTGTGCACGCTGCAGACGTGTGCGATGTGGTGCAATGTTTGTTGTCAAGACGTGATATATTTCATTGAGGCGACCCCTGACTCCTGACATGCACAACCCCCATCCTCTCAGCTGTTGTCACGCTGAAACACTGCACTTACTCAACATACCACTGTACACCGCACAGAAACGTTTTTAGACTGAGCAGTGAAAGCAGACAGAGTCAAAGGCATTCGACTTACACCCACATGTGTGACTCACAACTGTGCCGGTGTATATCAGAAAAGATTGATCGGTAAAGGTGTGCTCTCATTGAAAAAAATATAGTTTGGACCAGACATGGTTGTGTAAGACTGAAAATTATTTTTATTTAAAACCCTACTGGCCAAAACGTGTAAATGCAACACAAATTCAGCCCAAACATTCATAAACATCTTTTACAAACCAATTGCAAATGGTTTATTGAAAGTGTAATTATGTAATCTACAAATCATCAAATAATGTGAATACCATGAATAATGAAATGTCTGTATACTATGTATTCTTTTATTAATTTGTTGTTTTTGTGTGTTGTATGGAGGGCTTTCAGAGAGGCTAGCAATAGCAATCTAGCTTTGAAAGCATAAGATCCCACCCTCCCTGCAAATCACTCTCCAAAGCCACGCCTCCTCCAAAACACATTAACATGTGCAGGCAGAGTCAGACCAGAGGCTAACCAATGACACAATAAGAGATGGCGGAAGGTTGAATGCAATGCTGTCAGATTACCTTATGTCTCATTGACCAGTGCGAAAACATTACAGTACAAAGAGCATAATATTACAATAATAACGCCTTCCATTCTTGCTCACTCTACAATGACGTAATGTAACGCACTGATGTCGTATCATGTCTGCGCGAACAGGGCGCACAGAGGTATGCAAATCTTATCCCATGCCCCTACTCCTTCCACAGATAATATAAATACATATAAATACATTTAGACCACGCAACTTAGTGATTGCTATAAGGCTGTGAAGAGAGCTTCAACCAGCGTAACAAAAAATGTTATTGAACCAAATCACTTACCCCGTTAAGTGACCGAAAACACACATATGTAGCCTAAAAGTAAAAAGCAAAGCAATCAAATGCAGGACTGACAATGGTATGCTGCTGTGTGAGTCCTCAAGTCTCTCTGATACTTTGGTTCCTAGATATGGCTCAGTCCCCGGAACCCATGTAAGTCTGTAGGATTTGTCCCCTTTTTAATATAAAACCAAGTTCTGTCAACATACAAATTCTCAACAAACTGCACAGTTTGATTCAGTTATGTGCTGAAGTTTATAGAGATTTGATTAGGGGTTTGTTTAAGTCCCTATGAAAGCAATACTAGAGACACTACAATCTTCTGCTTCATCTTCAGTGTTGTAATCTACTGTAAAGCTTGTTCACAGCAGAACAGATGGGTGTTTTATTGTTTGCCCACTATATTTTAAGTGTGATGAGTTTGCGTATGTGTTGTCTGGATATGCTTTCTCAGAATTTCCTTTTTATATGTGTGTGTGTATGTTTAGCGGACCCTTTAAAGTAGATGAGGACCTCTTGGTCATCAAAAATAGCACCAACCTGCACAGCACCAAGGGTCACTGCCATAGCAACAGCCACTCCACGAGGAATAAATATAGTCCAAAGGAAAACCCTTTGACATGATATATGTAGGTCAGTCATTGATCTCTTTGTCAATGACTTTCAGACTTTCTACACCTGCTTAAACATTTTAAGAAGTTTGGTCAGCTGCCACTAGCAACTATAAATGTAAACAGTGTATATATACAGCTACATCTCAAAAAATTAGAATATCATGAAAAAGGTCAATATTTTTTGTCACTCATTTCAGAAAGTGAAACCCATATATCATATAGATTCATTACACATCGAGTTAAATATTCCAAGCCTTTATTTCTTGACATTTTTATGGCTTACAGATAATGAAAACCCCAAATTCAGTGTCTCAGAAAATTAGAATATTACATAAAATCAATAAAAAAATATTAAATATAAATAATAAATATTTTAAACAGAAATGTGGGCAGGTGCCAAGTCCTGCTGGAAAATGAAATCAACATCTCCATAAAGCTTGTCAGCAGAAGGAAGCATGAAGTGCTCTAAAATCTCCTGGTAGATGGCTGCATTGACTGTGGACTTCAGAAAACACAGTGGATCAACACCAGCAGATGACATGGCAGCCCAAATCATCACTGACTGTGGAAACTTCACACTGGACTTCAAGCAACATGGATTCTGTGCCTCTCCACTCTTCCTCCAGACTCTGGGACCTTGATTTTCAAATGAAATGCAAAATTTACTTTAATCTGAAAAGAGGACTTTGGACCACTGAGCAACAGTTCAGTTCTTTTTCTCCACAGCCCAGGTAAGACGCTTCTGACGTTGTCTCTGGTTCAGAAGTGGCTTGGTAGCCCTTTTCCTGAAGACGTCTGAGCGTGGTTACTCTTGATGCACTGACTCCAGCTTCAGTCCACTCCTTGTGAAGCTCTCCCAAGTGTTTGAATCAGCTTTGCTTGACAGTATTCTCAAGCTTGCGGCCATCCCTGTTGCTTGTGCACCTTTTCCTACCCAAATTCTTCCTTCCAGTCAACTTTGCATTTAATATGCTTTGATACAGCACTCTGTAAACAGTCACACCTTTCAGTAATGACCCCCTGTGACTTAAGGCCCCCGATATACTTCAAAGTTCGTTTTCGTTCTTCGTTTGGGGGCAAAAAGTAGTTTGAAAAGGTTTGTTGACCCAGTGACCCAGGTTTGTTTTCGAACAATCCGACACCCCCCGCGCTGCTGGAGGCGGGCTGTAGATTAATGTAAACGTGTCACGACGCTCGCGCGAGTGCCTTAAACACAACAACGAAGCAATGAAGGTGTATCTAGGTCTTTTATTAAACTGGATAAATTATTACACATTTTTATATTTTATGTGGTGTCATGATTTGATAAAAATAAAGGTTTATTATTGTATGTTCTTTTAGCATTTCATACTGTATACCTTTTAAATTTGCTTATTGAAAGAACAACAGCAGCAGTATGGTGTAACATTTATTTGAGGCACATGTATTTGGTACTTGCTACCTTATATTGTTAGTCTTTCATTTCATTCTTTTCATGGAAAACTTGCATCTGATGTTTCTCTACGTCGCTTTTTGCATAACTCTGAGTCGTCGACACCAAGTTTCATTGCAATTTCTTTCTAGGAATTAAATGCTTTCTCCGAACCTTTAAAGTCTCCCTGCAAGTGCATGCAAGATTTTACAATTGATTTCAATAGAGTTTGATATTAATGTTGCTAAAATAATTTTAAATGCATTTTCCAAAAAGGAGACTGCTGCATACGTGACATTCAGCCAAGTATGGTGACCCATACTCGGAATTCGTGCTCTGCATTTAACCCATCCAACGTGCACACACACACACACACAGCAGTGAACACACACACACCGTGAACACACACCCGGAGCAGTGGGCAGCCATTTTATGCTGCAGCGCCCGGGGAGCAGTTGGGGGTTCGGTGCCTTGCTCAAGGGCACCTCAGTCGTGGTATTGAGGGTGGAGAGAGCGCTGGACATTCACTCCCCCCACCTACAATTCCTGCCGACCGGAGACTCGAACCCGCAACCTTCGGATTACAAGTCCGACTCTCTAACCATTAGGCCATGACTTGCCCTAGTATTTGGCCAATAGCTTAATCCTAGAATGCGTAATAATAGTTATTGTTTAAAACGTTATTGTCTATGATGCCTTAAATTGCTACATGAATGTGTTTGTGTGTGTTAGGTACAATCCAGAGTGTAAAACCTGGTCTGTGGACATGCCCTCACTTTCTTCGCCACGGTCAAGGGTGTGTGTGTTAGAAATGGATGGATGTCATTACACTGGGAGATTTTGACGGCATGACCTGCATTAACACAGTAGAGAGGTCTAAACACACTTGCACATTACAGAGAAATGGATGTCTGGAGATGTGAAGCTCAAACACATATGCATTTGTTTTCTGTGGAGTAGGTATGACCCGTTGAAGAACTCCTGGTCAAAGTTGACGCCAATGCTGAGGAACAGGGCATCTGCATCAGCTGCTGTCCTGAACGGTCAGATTTACGTTGTGGGAGGAACAGATGAAGACATGCCGCTGGATTCAGGTGCACAAACACACATACATGTGTAGATTTGAAATAAAAAAAACCTCAATACTCATTCTTCTGCACTAGTGGAGCGTTTTGACCCATTTGAGGGATGCTGGTCTCTCTGCCCAACCATGTCCACCGCGAGGGAAGCTTCGGGTTGCGCCGTGTTTCTTGGCTGTCTGTATGTGGCTGAAGGACGAGACGAACTTGGTCTGTCATTGAGCACCGTGGAGAAATACGACCCACACACTCTCCACTGGAGCCCTGTTAGGGCTATGGACAACAAGAGATTTCAGGTTTGAGGGAATAAGAGCTATAGTAGTCTTTCTGCATCAATAACTCACCCACTTGTCATTTCAAACCTGTACAAAGAATATGATTCTGAAGTGGTTTAATTATGGTCTTTGTGGTAAGAATTTTTGTGTTTAATATGCACAGGTCTCTTTAGTGCTGTTTAATGGCTTTCTATTGGCTATTGGAGGATTTGATGGTGTAAGTGACCTTAAAACCATGGAGGCTTATGACCATGAGACAAACTCTTGGAGGTGTGTATTATTTTAAAGTGACTCATTCATGCAGAGCCTACAAAGTCTACCAATGTGCAATATTCCAGTATTGATTGTTGGGGAAATCCACAGAATAGATTTAAATGGTTATTTCACCCCAAAATTTTGTCATCATTTACTCACTCTCAAGCTGTTCCAAACCTTTATACATTTCTTTCTTCTGCTGAACAAAAAATATATTTTGAAGAATGCTGATGGTCCCCATTGATGTCCATATACAGGTGCATCTCAGAAAATTAGAATATGGGGAAAAAGTTCATTTTTTTCTTGTAACTTATTTCAAAAAGCGAAAATTTTATATATTTTAGATACATTACATGTAAAGTAAAACACTTCAAAAGTTTTTTATTTTATTTTGATGATTAGAGCTTACAGCTAATGAAAGTCAAAATCAGTATCTCAAAATATTAGAATATTTACATTTGAGTTTCAATAAATGACCATCCATACAGTATAAATTCTGGGTATCTCGTGTTCTTTGAAACCACAGTAATGGGGAACACTGCTTACTTGGCAATGGTCCAGAAGACGATCATTGACACCCTCAACAAAGAGGGTAAGTCATAGAGGGTCACTACTGAAAGGGGTGGCTGTTCAAGGAATGCTGTATCAAAGCATATTAAATGCAAAGTTGACTGGAAGAAATTGGGTAGGAAAATGTGCACAAGCAACAGGGATGACCGCAAGCTTGAGAATATTGTCAAGCAAAGCTGATTCAAACACTTGGGAGAGCTTCACAAGGAGTGAACTGAAGCTGGAGTCAGCGCATCACTTCTGAAACAGAAACATTGTCAGAAGCATCTTACCTGGGCTAAGGAGAAAAAGAACTGGACTGTTGCTCAGTGGTCCAAAATCCTCTTTTCAGATAAAAGTAAATTTTGCTTTTCATTTGAAAATCAAGGTCTGGAGTCTGGAGGAAGAGTGGAGAGGCACAGAATCCATGCTGCTTGAAGTCCAGTGTAAAGTTTCTCAAGTCAGGGATGATTTGGGGTGCCGTGGCGTCTGCTGGTGTTGGTCCACTGTGTTTTATCAAGTCCAAAGTCAATGCAGCCGTCTCCCAGGAGATTTTAGAGCACTTTATGCTTACATCTGCTGACAAGCTTTATGGAGATGCTGATTTCATTTTCCAGCAGGACTTTAGCACCTGCCCACAGTGCCAAAACCACTTCCAAGTGCTTTGCTGACCATGATATTACTGTGCTTGATTGGCCAGTCAACATGCCTGACCTGAACCCCAAATGGAATCTATGGGATATTTTCAAGAGAAAGATGAGAAACAGTCGATCCAACAATCCAGACGAGCTGAAGGCTCAATAGTGCCTCAGCAGAGCCACAGGCTGATCGCTTCCATGCCATTCCTCACTGATGCTGGAGTTTGTGCTAAAGGAGCCCCGACCAAGTATTGAGTGCATAAATGAACATACTTTAAAGAACGTTAACTTTTCTCTTTTGCAAATCCATTTTTTGATTGATCTTAGGAAATATTCTAATATTTTGAGATACTGACTTTTGACTCTCATTAGCTGTAAGCTCTAATCATTAAAATTAAAACAAAAAAACTTTTAAAGTGTTTACTTTACATGTAAGGAATCTAAAATATATGAAAGTTTCACTTTTTGAAATAAGTTACAAGAAAGAATGAACTTTTTCACCATATTCAAATTTTCTGAGATGCACCTGTATTAGTTATTCCCATGACCATTGTAACCCTTATACCGGTAAACATCATTCAATGCTGTAGTCTACCTTAAGTCTAAAACTCTGTTGCTATGTTACTCTGAATAGATGTAGCCTTGGCAACTAAAAAGACTCTTGATGTCTTTTTACAGAGTAATAGTTTATATTCCTGATGAATAAGATGCTGTTCAAGGCTGTCCAGCACACGGCGCTGCGTCTGACACTTTAAAATGCCACGACATCTTACCTCTTAATGTTATTTGATGTAGAAGTTGAGAGACTCCGGAACGCACCACTGGTTTTAATTTAAAAATCATAAAGTTCAAGTGAAGCTTGATTGAATGTCAAATCCGATCCGATGATTTTTCACATTAGGTTTTGGGTAACGTACTTTTACCTCAGAAAGTTTGTATCCGTCTACTTGATTTGGACAGTTTGACCGTTGACTGGATAACGGATTTATTTTCAAATCATAAAGCGCGGGATGCCTGACGCTCTGGCTCACGAGGAAGATAAAGTGGCAGTGACGTCGCCGGATGAAAAGAAGAGCGGCGCGTGCTACACCAACCACACATTTGAATACGATGATGGGAGCACGCGCACCGCGCGCCTGAGGTAACTTGCGCGCACAGAATCAAGTTTGAAATTAGATAATTTATCATCATTGCATAATCTTTGTCATAATCTTTCATTTTTTAAACTACTTTTAAACTACCAAATTCCCTGTGAGAAGGCGTTCTGTTGTAAATTTTGTTTTCGTAATACAGTTATTACCCTCAAAACGTCACAGGCTTGTCTTCAAAAGACACTTTGGACTAGCTTGCTTTTTTAAATGTCAAATAGTCTCTTTACCACTATCTCTCTGTGTCCTTTTTCTCACTGTTAGTCCAAGATGTGGGGGCAGAGGGGTGGTCTTAAATGTGCAGGACCTCGAGATGACCGCTGGAGCATCTGTGGTTCCATCCCTTCAAACCTACTTCCGGTTCCGAGACCTGTTGCTAGGAGACCAGACATTTCATGATGACAGGTACATGCATAGTGATGTTTATAACCAGTGCTGGGCAGTAATTGATTAATCTCTGGATTAAGTATACTACATTTTAAAATTACAGTTACTTTTTATACACTACACTACATGATACATAGTATTCACACAATGGCAGTCATTTATTCATGATTTATTGACCCACCCATACCTAACATTTTCCTTTCTAAGAAAAACTCTACCGCTTATATAAATATAGAAAGTCTTCCAGGTTCATGAAACTGAACACACCAGCCGCTAGTTCATTCACAAACCAGTTTGGGAAACCCTGCTTTAATGTAATGTTTAAAACATGTCATAATGTTGATAACAAATGGAGTAGATTTTCTTACAAGTTAGGTCAAAAGAAATCTAAAAGTAATCAAAAAGTATCAGAATACATTACCCAATATGTGTAAATCCAATAGATTTCTTTACAAACTACTAATTCTGTCATATAATTTGTAATTAGTAATGGACTACAATTTGTTAGTAATCTACCCAGCACTGTTTATTACCTAGTTTTACCATTACTTCACTTGCAACATCATACCTGTCTTACTGAAGGCCAGCAGTCAAAATTACATCCAAAAGACCAGCAGATACAATTAAATAATGTTATAGCTTTAACCTGGCAGACAATACAATGGGCGAACTAATATAAGAATAGTAGGTTAGTCAACTGGTTAGTACTTACTAGTAGAATTTGCAGGAAGATGTGCATTTCACCTGGACAGACACTGCTTCCAAAATCGAATACTTCCCGTATAGTATGCGAAAAACATGAGTAGTATATCAGAATTTATAGGATTTGAAAAAGGTATGCAAAAAGTACCTGGAAGACCTACTACTTCCGGTGAGATTATGAAGTGTGCATTTGATGGACACTTATTATCCCATAAGACCACGGGAGAGGATTTGTGAATGGCAGTGAAGTGAAGCAACTAATGCTGTAAGTCACATGACCATATCAACATGCAACATGCATACTTTTTTTATGGTCGTGAAGTAAATTCAAATGCAGCATCTGATCGGACAGTGTGCGATTTCGGACGCACCTAGAGTGTTTGTATTGTATGTAAAGTAAGCAATTGCACTGCAACATGCTAAAAACACTTAGCAACCACATAGTGATGTCTTGGCAACCAACCAGAAAGTTCAAGGATCTTGGTGTTGAGTTTGCACCAGAGAAAATATAAAAATCTAGTCATGTTTGCATTTGTTCTTTAAACCGCTGAACAAGAGATAGAACAAAATATGTCCTTGGCTATTTGATTCTGGCAAGCCTTGAATGTTAAGAAAAAGTCTCATTGTGCGTGTGTGTGGGTGGGCACACGGCCACATCTCTCCAGATCGACAGAAATAGCCTCTTGAGCAGGTTATTATCTGAAATTTCCTGAGAACAGGAGGGAGAGAGAGGGTGGGCACTGCGGAAAGGTGGAAAGCGGGAATAAGCCAAATAATTGCTCATTTGACTGAAATATTTTCAATTATGTTTTGGTGAGTTTGAGTTACTCTTTCATTCAGAGTTCTCTTTGTAAGCACATTATTTGTACTTTCCACCATCACAAAGACAAAGACGCTTGAGGCATGTTGTTATGATGACAGTCATTCACTATACAAATATCATGTATGTTTAATAATGTTTATGCATTAACAGAATGCATATAACGGTAGGTTTGCCACAGCTGTTGTGCACATCAAAAACGTCAAGCTTATGTCTATTTTCGACAAAGAGATGCTAGTGAAATATAATAAACAATTAAAGTGCATTGAAATTCTAATGCAGAGACATACACGACAGGGAGAGACCGAGCAGAACTCTGGCAGGGAAGCGCACGCTTGCGCGCCTGCAATCAAGAGCGTGTGGGCGGGTTATTTTGAACCATGCCGCTGTAGATTATGTACTTCCATAACAATACTCTCAGCTCAGATCTCCGTACATCCTCATCTAGAAAGCCTCTGGGTTTTCTCTGTTATGGAACAGAAGAATGCAGTGCCATCCTGGGTTAACCCGGCTCTGGTCAACTGGAGGCTGGACTCTTTTGGTAGCGATGCTGGGCAGAGGTAGGATACGACGTCTCTAAGAGTCATTGCAGTCTTGTGCATGATTGAATAGCTTAAAATGTTCACTGAGTCTGGCTTATTTGCTGTTTTCCTCAAGCTGGAAAACTGTAGTGGATTTCAGGTGCTGATGAGTGCTGCACTTTTCAGTTGTTGTCAAAGTTTTTTTAGTATTCTTTATAAGATTATTACCAGTTTCATAATGTTTATATGAAAACCATGCTAAATACAGTCATCCATGAATTTTCTAGCAGAAACATATGGAATATTTTGGACACGGGTTGTAATGTTGATGGCTTCATCTCACTTTATGACGGCAAATAAAACCACCGCTCCTGTGGTCTCCATGGGAACTAGCAGACACATCGCATCTCCAGTGAAGATGTCTGGGATTGTAATGTAGAGAATTGCTCTTAGGGCTGAACTATGTAAACAGAGTAAAACATGGTGCTGGAAAGAATTTTAAAAAAAGTCTTTATGCGTCAAAATATGACGGTTTTGCACCCGCATGAACAGGAAAACTCACACATAACGGCACATATAGGGATGACGGCATTTCTATTGACATTATATAACATGATTTATGCATTGTAATCACTTACATCAATATCTACATGAGTATTTGATGCATAATGTGTCTGCTTTTTAACAACAATATTTTAGGTTAAAATTGTGTGCATTTCACCATTTTTAAACTGATTTTGCTTTTACTAATTACTTTTAAATAGTACTAATATATGCATGCATGATGATAATTATAAAATAATTAACAAAATGCTGTTTAAAATAGTATTAGATGGAGTTTATTGTGTCACACCTTAGGACTTTCTAAAAGTATTTCAACTACCCACTGACTGTATAACGCAGGACTGCTGGCAGACCCACTTTCACCAATGTAAAGCTTTTATGATAAAGCAAACATTTCTTTTCCCACTTTTATTTTCTCTCCATTTGTCTGCCTATATATTGCAAGTACAGTTAGTTGAAAAGTTTTTTACCTTATGATTTGTTGTGCTTTGTAAATAAATGTATTACAGTGTTCCCAAAAAGTATTGGGTCAGTTAAGTCACACTTTAAAATTATGTATCAATAGTTGTTTCCATACCATATTTCTATGCAAGTTTTGGGTTGTCACATAATAGAACACTGGATGGAAATGGCATGATGCACATAAAATCTAAAAATACACATTAAAAAACTTAATTAGATGGATTTTGACTTTGTTAAGAAAACATATACTTGAACTTAAATGGAAACACATTTATTGAATAAATTCCTGGATGTGCAACAAAATATGACTTTGCCTCAGTAGATCATGTGTCTGGATAACTGGAGTGGTGCAATTTCATTGCATATCTTCTCAAATGTTGTTTTAGTCATTCTGAAATGCCTGAGCCAAAGTGTGTCATCAAAATGATTTGGTATATTTCTCACATCAATGCATTCCCAAATATCAGGCATAAGCAAGATAACATCATTTGTCATTAGTTTCGTCAGCAGCGTTTATTGCAGCATTCATCTGCATGCTCTGAGGCGCAAGTAATTATTATATGGGGAAAAAGAGGCTTCCTCGGGTGCAGCAGCTCTTTATTATTTTATTACTGATAATTTGTTCTCTTTAATACATGGGATGGAAACGGTGCTTTATTAGCAAATGTTTTAATGTGATATTCTGATTTTACCAAGTTTAATCCACAACAGACCTAATGTCACAATCATTCAGTTGTGATTTTAGTCAGTGATTTGTTGACTGGATATTGGTGGAGGTTATAGGACATATGTTTTTTTCCTGCAGGGTCCATGTGGAGTTTTATGTGGATGAGAACACGTTTAAAGAGAGGCTCAAACTTTTCTTCATCAAAAACCAAAGATCCAGTAAGTCTGCCTGAACTGTACATATTTACAGTGGGGCAAATAAGTATTTGATACACTGCCGATTTTTCAAGTTTTCCCACTTACAAAGAATGGAGAGATCTGTAATTTTCATCGTAGGCACACCTCAACTGAGAGACAGAATATAAAAATAAAATCCAGAAAATCACATTGTATGATTTTTAAATAATTAACTTCCATTTAATTGTATGAAATAAGTATTTGATCACCTACCAACCAGCAAGAATTCTGTCTCTCACAGACCTGTTAGTTTGTCTTTAAGTTTGGCCCGTCTGAAGTTTGCCAAAGACCATCTGGATGATCCAGAGGAGGCATGGGAGAAGTTCATGTGGTCAGATGAGACCAAAATAGAACTTTTAGGTATAAACTCCACTCGCCGTGTTTGGAGGAAGAAGGATGAGTACAATCCCAAGAACACCATCCCAACCGTGAAGCATGGGGGTGGAAACATCATACTTTGGGGGTGCTTTTCTGCAAAGGGGACAGGACGACTGCACCGTATTGAGGGGAGGATGGATGGGGCCATGTATCGCGAGATTTTGGGCAACAGCATTGAAGATGGGTCGTGGCTGGGTCTTCCAGCATGACAATGACCCCAAACACACAGCAAGGGCAACTAAGGAGTGGCTCCGTAAGAAGCATTTCAAGGTCCTGGAGTGGCCTAGCCAGTCTCGAGACCTGAACCCAATAGAAAATCTATGGAGGGAGCTGAAACTCCGTGTTGCCCAGCGACAGCCCCAAAACCTGAAAGATCTGGAGAAGACCTGTATGGAGGAGTGGGCCAAAATCCCTGCTGCAGTGTGTGCAAACCTGGTCAAGAACTACAGGGAACGTCTGACCTCTGTAATTGTAAACAAAGGTTTCTGTACCAAACATAAATTTCTATTTTTCTGTTGTATCAAATACTTATTTCATGCAATAAAATGGAAATGAATTATTCAAAAATCATACAATGTGATTTTCTGGATATTTTTTTTATATTCTATCGCTCACAGTTTAGGTGTACCTACGATGAAAATGACAGATCTCTCCATTCTTTGTAAGTGGTAAAACTTGAGAAATCTGCAGTGTATCAAATACTTATTTGCCCCACTGTACCTCTGACCATTTAACTCTGAACATCGTAACATTTATCCTATTATATTTGTCTATTTTATGGCCTGTTAATGCACTGACCTTTCACCTCCAGGTTTAAGGATCCGAATATTTAACTTCTGCCTGAAGCTTTTGACATGTGTTCTTTACATAATTCGAGTCATGACGGAAAATCCAGCCCAGCTCCGCCACACATGGTCAGAACTGTCTTAAAGGAATAGTGCAACCAAAAATAAAAAATTACTGTTAATTTACTCACCCTCAAGCCATCTAAAATGTAGGTGACTTTTTTTCTTCAGTAGAACAGTAAAGAAAAGTAACCGTGGCCCGTGGTGATTCATAAAATGCAAGTCTGCAACTACCATCACTTTAATTAATACCCATGGCTCCTGGCGATATATTGAGGTCTTGTGAAATGAAAATATAGGTCTATGCAAGAAAGTTTAGTTTAGTTTGAAACTGTAAAGCATAACCATCCACACTTAAGGTTATGGACTTGTGCAACTGGTAAGGTGAAACAATTTGTCTCTGTTTAGACAGAGACAATTTTCAGACATATTTTAATCTCAGTAAAACATTGAGATAGAAAAGAGACAGCCACATTGACATCAGGTTTTGAATGTATATAGATCTGAGTGTCATCTGCATTAAAGTGAAGTGTTCTTAAAAGCTGGCCTAGTGGAAAAATGTAAATACTAAAAAGTAAAGGACCCAAAACTGATTACCTGGGGAACACCAGATTGCACCACACTGACCATAGACCTGCAACCACCATCACAACAAACGTCTTGCGATTGGAGAGGTAGGACTTAAACCACTTCAATGCAGAATCAGAAACTTCAAAGACAGTCTCTAAATGGGTGATTAAAATAGAGCGATCTAGTGTCAAAAGCAGCATTGACTAACTGTTTCAGATGGTTCAGTCCAATTTGGTGAACTGATTTATCCAGTTTACGAAAAAAAAGAATCGGTTCAAAAGAATGATTTGTTCGTGAACCAGACATTTGGACCGTTTGTCTGAGGCTCACAGGATTACAGGTAAAAATGTTGTAAATAATGCTCAGTTTCTTGCACAGGCTGATCGTTTCTCTTCATAAGACCTCAATAAATTGTCAGTAGCCACAGGTATTAATTTTGTCTTGCTTGTATATGCCTTTTCTGACTTCCAACGTGACAGTAGCCATTGACTTGTATTTTATGACTCACCAAGGACCACAGTTTCAACTTAAAATCTTCTTTGCTGTTCTAATGAAGAAAAAAAAGTCACCTTATGGCCTGAAGGTGAGTAAATTAAAAGCAAATTTTAGTTTTTTGGTGAACACTTCTTTTAATGTTTGTGAGTGTTAAATGGCTTATAGAGCATGATTACCATGACTTATTTTTTCTGGTAATAGAGAATATTTGTTAATATTTAAAGAAAGTGAATCATTTCTTATGCTGCAGTAAAATACCCCTATAGATTGATGTGTCACAGTAAGCGACCCACACCTCCTCTCTCTACAGCGTCAACTGCAACAGCACCACACAGACCAACGAGATCAACTGGTGAGACAAACCATCAGCGTCAAACTGCGGTTTATTTTCGGTTATGCAGATGTGATTCGAGGTTGATTTCATACTTCTAATTTGTTCACTCTAATCTGCCTCTTTCTCCCAGGGAACTGATATTCTGGGTAGACAGAAAAGTACCAGTTTGGGCCATTCAGGTGAGTCCAAAGCAAACTTTTATATGGTAACGCTTTACAATAAGGTTTCATTTGTTAAGGGATAATGTACATCCAGCCGGTTGATATCGCAGAATAATACCCGACAGGCTCATCAGTATATTGTATAAGACTGAAGGGCTTTATTATGCAATAACAACCAGCTGGATGTACATTATCCCGCTTATTACACAGCTGCTTGCCACAAAAGTAAATAATTAGACACGAAACATTGATCAGCATCAACGGTCAAGATGACTCGTAGTACCCAGATAAGCCTGTGTTATTAGTTTTAATGGATGTTATCAGGGAATAACAGACCTCGGAATGTTGTGATTGACCAATCAGAATCAAGTATTCCAGAGAGCCGTGTAATAACAGTCATTAACTATATTAGTTAATATGAATAGCATTTAATAGTCAAAGTTAATATTAAGTTTAACATTTTCTAATACATTGTTAAAATCAAACGTTGTACCTGTTAATTAGTTAATGCATTGTGAGCTAACATGAACATTTTAATCTAATATTAACAAAGGTTAATAAATGCTGGGAAAATATATTGCTAATTGTTAGTTAATTTTAGTTAATGCATTTATTACATTTACATTCAGTCATTTAGTGGATGCTTTTATCCAAAGCGACTAACAAATAAGGACAATAGAAGCAATCAAAACCAACAAAAGAGTGTTGTGGCAAATTTTAACTGACTTCCATCAGCATAAGAGACAAACTCAGTCTTAGTCTTTTAAAGGTTTTATTCTATGCAAAGAAGGTCAACAGTCATACAGAAACCCACAGGTCGCTGCAGAGTATGACAAAGAAGGGAGGGTGCGCCTCCACCTTATATTCACAATCCAGGCACTCAAGGTTACAAGCTTGCAGCTATACTTTTCCATACTTGGTGAGAAAACAAATAACGTTCCACTATATCATGCAGTAAAAACCTATTCCCTTTAGATTTAGGGCCCAAATAACCTTTCAGGTCACGAACATGCATCTCCCCCGTCTCCAATGGTCTGGATCTCCCACCCAATATTTCCTTATGGACCCCCCTGTCATCCATACATCTTAGGGAAGGGAAGGGTGTGGCCAAGTATGGTGACCCATACTCGGAATTTGTGCTCTGCATTTAACTTGGATTGGTTATGAAAATGAAAATCAACATCAAATGAATTTTCTTCAACAAGAGCAACAACATGCAAGTGCTATGATGCTATGACAAGTCTCGGTTAGCCTAACGTAGTACACATAGCAAGTTTTTTTTTTTTTTTTTTAAGAAAACGAGTAGATAGAATATAGAAAAAAGAAAGCAATCTTCACATCATTGTGTCACTTGTGCACATCAAAAAAGCAGTTTCTGATTTCTTTGAACAAGTTGCAAATGCTTTGGTACATCCACGCAAATGATTATGTACAATTCTCTGATATGCATTCTGTATAATAAATTGTGCTTGAGTTTTTCCTATAAAATAATAATTGTAATGTCCTGTGAGCTGAAATTTCACTCTTAACTGTTTTTTTTTCATCAGGTTATTGTAGCATCCATCAGTTTCATGGAGGCCATGTTGCTTATGTACCTCAGCTACAAGGTGAGTTTCTGTGCATATGTGTTTTTCACACATCTGAGACTTGAAGTATCTAGTTACTGCATTTTGCTTTGGCACAACCACAGCTGTTGGTTCCTGATGTTCGAAACAGATTGTTTCTGAGTGTATATGTATATTTTTTTCAGGGTAATATATGGGAGCAGATATTTCAGGTGTCTTTCCTGTTGGAAATGTTAAACACTGTCCCTTTCATCATAACGGTAAGAAGCATATTCAGAGTAATATGTCAAACTACATCTGATAATAAAATCTGGCCTCTTTGATTCTCTCTCTATGTCAGATCTTCTGGCCTCCCCTCAGAAACCTGTTTATCCCAGTGTTTCTCAACTGCTGGCTGGCCAAGTGTGCTCTAGAGAGCATGATAGTGAGTGTTAAGCATTTCCAAATAAACCCACACCAGTGTCTATGCAATGCTGTACAGAAACCAGACAATATGTGTGTGTTGCAGAATGATCTGCACCGGGCCATTCAGAGAACACACTCGGCCATGTTTAACCAGGTCCTCATTCTTATCTGCACTCTCTTATGTCTCGTATTCACTGGGTAAGAATCATTTTCCTCTGGTTTAGGGCTGGGCAATATATCCAAAATTGCATATTTTGATATTCTTTAAATTTTTGGTCGATCAATATGCATGTATGCAATATGCCGTTGCGCTTCGGGCGTCACGAGTTCGAGTCCCGGCTCGCAAACATTTCCCGATCAGTCCACCCTCACTTCTCAGCTGGGGGCGGGGGTGTGGTTTAACAGATGAAAGTGCAATTAAACCACTAATTACTTAATATCGCCACAAGAGGTCTCCAAACAATTAATAAATGAACAAAAACAGTAATTTTGGTGAAAGTTATAACATTTAAAGTAACATTTTTAACCCTGTTACACACTTCTCCATTCACCATTTCATTTTACTGGAGACTTTTTGATCAAGATTTATTTCATTTTAGATTTATTTTTTATTATAATGTTTTCGTATATACATTTTCAGCACGTCATTTTATTTGGTTATTATTGTATTTTTTTAATGTAATTGAATTTTTTAATAATAATTTAATAAAACATTTTTATATTTACTCTCTTTTTCAGCACACATAATTTTTTGTCAAGATTATTATAGTTCTTTTTTAAATCGTTTGTTTAATTTAATATTTATTGATAACTGAATATATTTATTTGTTAAAAATTGCATTTACTGAAATTTTTACTGTCTCTTATTTGGTTATTTATTTTATATGTTCAAATGAGTTGTGCTTTATTTACACAATACATTTATTTTGAGAATTGATTTACATTATTGATTTATTTTAATTTATTTAGTTTTATAGCTTCTCTCCATATTTGACATCGGCAGTACAAGCAGTAGCAGAAAAGCTTGACAAAGCTAGCAACAGTATCAAAGGCGGGTGGGCCAGCCAATTCCTTACATGCATCTTGCACAACCACAATGTATGCTATATTTTTGTCGATTTTATTACTTCAACAGGTATATCGCCCACCTCTACTCTTTATCGAAAGCTGTTCTTTCTTCTTGTCTGTTTCTCATCAGCTACACTGAAGTCTTCTGTCTCTTTCAGCACATGTGGGATCCAGCATTTAGAGCGTGCTGGTAAGAAGAGTCTGTCTCTCTTCAATGCTTTGTATTTTTGCATCGTGACCTTCTCTACGGTGGGCTTCGGAGACGTGACGCCGCAGATCTGGCCGTCTCAGCTGCTGGTGGTGGTGATGATCTGTGTGGCCCTGGTGGTGCTGCCTCTACAGGTCAGAGGAATCAAGCACTTTTTTACATTTATCAAAACAATGGTAATTAAACACTATTTCAATTCACTCGCCTTCATTGATGAAACAAGAAATAAAGCTTTTCTAGTTTTTCTAGTAAGTATTTGCAAACCGGTTGCTGGAGATCTTTTCAAGTAAAGATTATAATTTTATTGTTTGTTTTTAAATTGTATTTGTTTAATTTAATTTAACTTCATTTTACGTTTATTTATTTTATTTAAAATCTGTCTATCATTACTGACTTGACTATGAGCACAGCAAATGATCAAATTTGTTTTTTACTTGTCTTATATTTTCAATTATAGTTCCATACTTTAAAATAATTTAAAGATTATTTGTGTATTTTTAAATGTGTTTTATTATAATATTTGAATATTTTATTAAAAGTTACGTTTTTGTATTTACTTTTTCAGAACAGGCCATTTTATTGTCAAGATTATTTTTCTTTTTATTGTATTTGTTTAATTGAATTGCATTTTTATTACTAATTAGTAATTAGTAATTTCTTTTTTTATTGACTCTGTCTACTCCTGACTTGACTATAAACAGCTAATGATCTTTCAAAGTATTTTCTCCTTTCAGAAAGCTTCGGTAGTATTTGCAAACCACTATTATTACTTATTGTATTTTTTTTTTTATCAATAATTGAATTAATTCAAAAACTTTTTTATTTGCTGTATTTATTTTACTGTCTGTCTACTCAAATACTGACTTGACTATGCTGATAATCTTTAAGTATTTTGTCTTTTATTCTCTGGCTGTAGTTTGAGGAGTTGATCTATCTGTGGATGGAAAGGCAGAAATCTGGAGGAAACTACAGCAGACATCGAGCTCAGACAGAGAGACATGTGGTCTTATGTGTCAGTACTCTCAAAATCGACCTGCTCATGGATTTTCTCAATGAATTCTATGCTCATCCTCACACACAGGTGTGTATTCTGTCTGTCTTTGTGTGTTTAAAGTGCCCCTATTATGCCTTTTCGAATATTACCTTTCATGCAGTGTCATATAGCAGTATGTGAACATAAACTTTCTGCAAAAGTGAAGCCGAAAGTGCACAATATATATAAAGTTATTGTCTATCAAAAAAAAGAGTCGGCTCGCAATCGCCTAAACGAGTCGTTAGGCATTCGAATCTTATTCAGTTACGGCTGTACGTCACAAAGTAACACATTTGCATAATGTCCGCCCATGGGGTGTCATTCGTGCTGTACGCGGTAAACCAATCACAAAGGATTGCGCCATCTGACCAATCACAGCAGTGAGGGGTTTAGAGAGACTGATTCTTTGAACTGCTTCACACTAGTCGTTTAGGAATCATTTAGAAATTAGGTCAAATTAAAGCAATTTTTTGACTGTTTTTTGACCTTGGATGCATCTAAACCTGTTTTAGGAGACTCATAAAACAATATTAGCAACCTTAAAAATGGCATAATAGGGGCACTTTAATAGGTTCAGAATGTCAGTTCTGTCACACCTTGTCTGATGTTTACAGTATTTTGTTCTAGTTTGATCACATGTTGTGTTTGTGCATGTTTAGGATTATTACGTGGTCATCTTGTGTCCATGTGAGGTGGACGCCCAGGTGAGGAGGATTTTGCAGATTCCTCTCTGGTCACAGAGGGTCATCTACCTTCAAGGCTCCGCCCTCAAAAACCAGGATTTACTGAGAGCCAAGTGAGTGACAGCCTCACTGACCAATCACAGCATTTCATTTGCATATGGTCTTATTTGTTTTTCATAGGGCTGCAACAACTAATGGATAAAATTCATTAAAAACTGATCGTTGGTCGGTAGTAGTTATTTCTGTGCTCTTATATAATTGTATTTAAGCCTGTCCACGCACAATTTATCTTAATTTTTGTTTTATGCAATACAGAGCAAGATGTGGAGTAGCATACATTTTAGCTTCTGTGATTGGTCTGCTTCGTTAATCACCCTGTGATTGGTTGCTTTTGTTCTGTAGGATGGACGATGCAGAAGCATGTTTCATTCTCAGCAGCAGGAATGAAGCTGATCGCATGGCGGCGGTGAGTGTCCAGACTAATCAATTACCTTTAATTTTTTGTTATTGTTCATGAATACTGATCAATATTTTCTAGTCATACAGATTGTAATATCAGACTAGAATAGGATTATTCTTAATTTTTCTCAGTGATTAATTTATATTTTTTTCCTACATATCTGATATCCAAATTTGATTTTTAGCAATTATTAATAAGCAACCCAAAGGCAAATGTAAACCATCAATACACACACAAAATAAAGAAAAAAAGAAATATGGAAGAAAAAGAAAATGCCCACAACATTAATCTACAATAATCCATTAATGCATGCAAAAAAAAATGGAAAAAAAAAATACATAAAGAAAGAAAAATACAACATGCAACATGTGCATACAACATTAATCTACAATCCAAAGGCACATTTACAACAATACACAACATAAAACATACAAAAACAGAAAAAACATACATAAAAAAGAAAAAAGGTGCACACAACAGTAATGTACAATCCAAAGGTAGATAAGAAAAGAAAGAAATAAGGCACACGCAACATTAATCTAAAATAACTAAATGAAAATGTAACAACATTACAGTAGAGTCAGATGGTTATAAGTTATTAAACAGATATTGAGTAGTATTGATTTATTCACAGGATCACCAGACCATTCTGAGGGCCTGGGCTGTGAAAGACTTCGCTCCGAACTGCCCTCTTTACGTCCAGATTCTCAAACCTGAAAACAAGTTCCATGTTAAATTTGCAGGTACTAATTTGCCTATATTTCACATTCTTTTTTTGACTCTTATAATTATAGTATTTCTTTCCTTCTTGCTTTCATTCTCTATATCATTTGAAGCTCTTGGATGACTCATTTTAGTAACTGTCAGCCATCTAGGCTCTGAGTAGCATGTCTGTTTCTTTCTGCAGATCACGTAGTGTGTGAAGAAGAGTTTAAATATGCCATGTTGGCTCTGAACTGTCTGTGTCCGGCCACCTCTACGCTGATAACTTTACTAGTCCACACATCTCGAGGACAGTGAGTCGCCACTCTATTAGTGCTCTTAAAAGTGAAGTGTGTTATTTCTGTGCTACTAGCGCCAACACATGGAAAAATATTGACTGTTTTCAGACAGGTTTCCCAAACACACCTTTAGTCATTACCATGTTTTTTCCCTCAACGTTTACCGAACATGCCATTGTTATTTGTTTAATTTTTTTGTTTTTTTATTAAAATTGAGTTTTATTTTTAAAAAACGGTCACATATTATATTAGGTGGCCTTAACTACTATGTACTTACATTTAAATTAATCATTTCATACAATGCAATTATCGTGTACATACATGTTTTTACATTGGACTTGTATTTTTTAAAATACCTATATGTAGTTACATCTGTAATTAATTTCTGTAATTACATTTATAATTACACTGTTGACCCATCCCTTACACCTTAACCCACCCTTAAACCTACCCATACCACCAAACCTGTCCCTAACCTTACCCATATCTCACCTCAATAGCAGCAAAAGTGTGTTGCAATACAATTTGACCACAATAAGTACATTGTACTTATTTATGATATAAGTGCATAGTAGTTAAGGCCACCTAATATAAAGTGTCCAGTAATACCATTTTTTTAAACAATATTATCACACACTATCATTCAAAAGTGTGGGGTCAAGATTTTTTTTAAGAAATTCAGACTTTTATTCAGCAAAGATGCATAAAATCGATCAAAAGTGACAGTAAAGACATTTATAATGTTACAAAATATTCCTTTTGAACTTCTTTTGAATTTTTTATTCATCAGAGAAACCTGAAAAAAATTTACGGTTAACACAAAAATATAAAGCTTGATGTTTATAAGAAATGTTTTTTTTGCGCAGAAAATGAGGATCATGTAACACTGAAGACTGGAGTAATGATGCTGAAAATTCACAAGGGGTCTAAACGGCCCGGATATTGAGGGAAATCAGCGCTGAGGAACTCCTCTAGCGGCCGCGAGTCATGATTAGCATCAGCATGTTTACATCTTAACAGATGGCATCTAGCGTTTCTTATCTCAGCCGTTTGTAAGCTCTTTCAGTAGCTGTGGTCTACTAAAAGACTCAAAGGCATCAGGGCTAAAGTGGAGAGAAAAAAGAAGCGGGTTTTTATTAACTTTTATTCGTCCACAGGCATCTTCCCATGCGTTTCTCCTCCTATTATCGCTAGGAAAGCATTCTTACATTGCTTCTCACGACTTCTCTTGTTGCCCTCTGACTGAAAATGACAACCAAAAGCCACACAATGTGGTATCGTATCAGTATTTTATTTTCTGAGTTGTGTTGCGGTAAAAAGCCAAAGACTAGAAATAAGGGCCAGTAGCTCACCGAGTGCAACCATTTGAATCAGAATATACTCTGCACATAAAATAATGGCGCCCCCCATAGTTCAAAAACGATGCAGATTTTATTAAATAACATACATTTTCATGGGTTTTCTACTACATATTTAAATATGAGACATAATTTTCGTTATATTAAGCTATACATGTCTTACCCAGGGATCCCTTTAAATGTTAATGCAGTAATTTCCATTACTTCAGTGCTTTTTCATGCTCAAAAATCCCATAAAGTTCCAATAAACTTGTATTGCAATCAGTATATCTTAATTGAAGTTTGATATTATGACCTATTAAATGAAAATATAATGGAAAAATTGTTCATTAACATATTAAATCCTTTTCAGAGAGGGCCAGCAGTCTCCAGAGCAGTGGCAGAGGATGTACGGCCGTTGTTCGGGTAATGAGGTGTATCATATCCGTCTGGGTGACAGTATGTTCTTCAGAGAGTACAACAGCAAAAGCTTCACCTACGCAGCCTTTCACGCCCACAAGAAGTAGGTTTATACGCGCTTTGAAGCATATTAAATGTGTAAACTAGTGCTGTGAGGCTATTTTGGTCTGTTTGTGTGTAAAGGTACGGCGTGTGTCTGATCGGCGTGAAGAGAGAAGACAATAAAAGCATCTTGTTGAACCCTGGACCGCGCCACATCATGTCTGCCAGCGACACCTGTTACTACATCAACATCACGAAGGAGGAAAACTCCGCCTTCATCTTCAGACAGGAAGATGATCAGGGAAAGGGGCGGGGCCACTGTGACATTTTAAACAGCCCGTCTGGCCTACCTGTTCATAGCATCATCGCTAGCATGGGTGAGCGAGAATGGATAGAAGAGAGACAGGAAGTTGTCAGAGGTCTGGTTATGAGATGAGAGGGTCTGTATTACTTACTACTGGAGAAAGCATAACGATCAACTTGGATCACATGTGCCTTAATAACCAATCACATTACAGCCTTGACGTCATTGAATTTAAGTCAAAGTGAAAAAAAAGTCAGTGACTTTTCTAATAAAACAGCATTTTTCATGGTGAACTCTAAACAATACATTTAGATTGAACTATTTTTAGTGTAAAACATGCTGAAGATTAGCAGATAGGCTGTCGATTCATTAAATGATAAGCCGTTTCCTCTAAAAAGCTGATTATTCAGCGTAGTGAAGCTTCTTCTCCATTGACATCCATTCAAAAGAACGTCTCTGGTCTCCTTTCCCAAACCGGAAGCGTTAGCATTAGCCGTTACACTTTTTTGGCTAAAGGTTGCAGGCTTGCCTTCTTGTGGCATTTGCTGCATCCCAATTCGCATACTATCCGTCCTAAATAGTATTCAAAAATAGAATTAGTATGTCCCAAATCATAGTATGTTTTAAAAAGTATGCCAAAGATTCCCGGATGGTCTACTACTTCCGGTTAAAATTTGAAGTGCAGATCTCTAACGGCTAATATTGCCCACAACCCATTGTGCGGTGGACGGGGGATTCGATTAGAACTACAAACGTGCATAAAAAGTGTTAAAAAACTGCAAACGTGGTGGATATGCGCGATCAACAGACAGGTAGAGAAAGGAATTTGAGTGATAAATAATCAATGTCTAACCTGATTAAAAAATATTAAAGTTATCCACGTTATATTTCATCTGCAGCAACACTGTGAACTTTTATAATGATACATTTGGTCATGAACTTTTAAATGCATCATTATGCAAACACATGAGCAGAGTTCTCGGCATGATCACAGACCCGCGATGTGCCTCTTCATTTCTCTCCAATACGGTAGGAAATCATATTAAAGGAAATGTGACAAGATGATTGACAGGGCAGTTTAAACAGTTACAGGATGCACATAACTAAGCAACAAAGCGTCCGTTAAAGAAGCAGCTATGGCGAAGTAGTATGTCCCAAAGCTTGCCTACTATTCTGCTACATACTCAAAAGCATGTACTTTTTCTTCACGAAAAGACTACATACTTTTAGGGACTAGTGTAAGTAGGTGAATTGGGACGCAGCATTTGTTCTAACTGTTAATTGTTTGTTTTCAGGAACGGTTGCCATGGATTTTCAGAACACCAGTCCCACTGAGAGCGTCGTCAAACTGGCTCCGCCACCGGAGAACGAACATGGAAGCCGCCGCCCAAGCATAGCCCCTGTTCTGGAGCTCGCTGACTCCGCCTCCTTACTGCCATGTGATCTGCTCAGCGACCAATCAGAGGATGAGGCCGGACAGTCAGATGAAGATGTAACAGCTATTGAGTGAGTTCATTTTTAGTATCTAATACTAGGGATGCACCGATACCACTTTTTCCAGTACTCGCCCGATACCGATACCTAAATTTGTGGTACTTGCCGATACCGAGTACCGATACCAATACTTTTATTGTATTTGTAAATTTTTTAAATATTGGGTAAAGAAAACAAATGAGTATGTAAAATGTTAGTTGATTAACTTAATTTATCAAATAGATACTGTCAAACCAAAATTTATTCAGACACCTTCAACATTTCTCACATTTTATTCGCTATAGTTTAGAAAATGCTAATAAAATATTACAAGAACTCCAAGTTAAACTGTGTCAGAACAAATTTAGCTTGATAATACCTTTCTATCAATCAATCAAAATTATTCAGACAGCTGTTGGTATGACAATATTTACACAACTATCAATACTTTGTCGGGCCACCCTTAGCCTTAATGGCAGCCTGTAGTCTCCTGGGCATGCTGTCAACCAGCTTCATGAAAGCCTGAATTTAATTTTTTTTCCATTATTTGGTCTGAATAATTTTTGGTCTCACTTTTGCATCAATTTTACTGGTAGTCCACTGTATGAAGAATTTTTGGGTATAATTTGTCACAGTTTACTTTATTTTGCTATCCTCAGTTACTTAAATTAACTATAGTGTCCTGCACCCACTAGTAAAAAAAATAAAATAAAAAAATTATATCTGGTCTCTGAATAATTTTTGGTTTGACTGTATATCCTTCGGTTATTTTTCACACTTAATTATGCCCATTAAAATGTAATTTACAATTTTTTGTTACTTTCACTGTTAATTTTTTATTTATTTATTTGCTCTATGGTACATCATCTTAAATAGCATTAGAGCTGCTCCATTGCAGCGGCTCAGTGCTGTAACCACGCTTTTTGCTGTAATTATGCAGGGAACCACTCGTTATAAATCAATCATTTTCAGATATAGAATTTTTTTTTTCATCTGAAACATGCTGCGATTTAGATTTCAAAGCCATATAATTGCAGAAACGCGCATGAAGCAAGGAAAACACGCACAGCGCGCGCACTTATGTGTACCGGAGCAGATGACAGGGACAAGTACAAAACAGCCTAGCGCATTTCACACAGGCTGATAGTTTCACTTGTGTTTCACTCGTGTTCAATGCTTAAGGTTAAAAATAAATGATGTTTAAAGTGAATGAATGCTCCTATATGTTGTCATATATTTACGATTTAGTTTTAATTCAAATGATGCGTGCTGAGCGAACATCAATAAAGATCACACCACAGAAGTGCGCGCGCGCGCTCTCTCTATCGCTCTCTCTATCGCTCTCTCTCCCTACTGTTAAGTAACTTGTGCATTGTTTTACTTACTCGTTTTTGACATTTCCGACCGAAGTACAAACTTTCCAGTGATATCTGTGAGAAAGGGATATTCACTCGACAAGCTCGCGCATCTGCGCCGCCGCGCGCTGGATCCACTCAGCGTGTTTTGCTTGTCAGCTTGCTCACATCAGCTATACAGGCATTAATACTGAATGTTTAACATTATATTCATTGCATGTACATTTTTAGACATCCTTAATCTCTAATAACTACATTATGCTGTCTGTTTTTCTGTTGTTGGTGTTTCTTTGTCTGAATATGGCACTGATCACATGCTTGGTATCGGCGTTTAGTATCGGGGCATTTTAACGAGTACGAGTACGAGTACATGAGCTCAGTATCGACCCGATACCCGATACCAGTATCGGTATCGGTGCATCCCTATCTAATACAAATTCAAACATTTGAGCAAATTCAAAGGGAAGCAATGTAAGTGTATAAGGTATTTTATGAATATGATTTCTGAAACTGAAAAGGAAAAGGGTCATTTTGTGGTGCTTTTTTGTCCATTGTTGAGTTTAACAGCCACTGATGGCTGTCAGCTGTCATTTAAGAGTATAAATAAAATAAAATGACAATAAAAACTGAAAATGTTTAATGTTTAATTAAGACATAAGTTTTATTTTTGAAATTATTGTATTGTATTGTAAAAGAAAACACTGATTTTGTTTTGTTTTTTTACAGTAAAATATGATAATAGTCATATTTATATTTTTGTTTAATATTTACATTTTTAATAATAGTAATCACAAAATAAGAAAAATAAAATCAATATAAACAATTTATTTATTTTCAACATTTTATTTTACAGTACAGTGAGAGTAATAATAATAATAGTTATATTTCTTTTTTATTATATAGTTTTTTATAGTAATCTTTCTATTATATAGTTACATTTTTATATGGTAATAATATATATATTATAATATATTTTTATATTTTTATTTTAATTTTTTTGATAACAATATCAATAAAATAATAATAATAATTATTATTATTATTTTATTTTACAGTACAATAATTGTACAGTACACATTTTACAGTGTAAGAGTAATAATTATTTGCTTATTTAATTTAATTATTTATTTAAAATATTTTATTTAATTATTCTATAGTCATATTAATAATAGGCCTACATTTATTGTTCATATTGATATATAATCACAAAATGTTTGGCCCAATTGTGCAGCCCAACAAACATGAGAATCTAGAGTTTATTTTTCTTTCCAAAATCACATTTTAAATCGCAGTATGATCCTGTATCAGAGCATGTGCATATTCATCAAATTTTCTCCTTTTGTGTTCCACCGAAGAAGCAAAATGAAGTAAATGTTGATTTTTTTTTATTTTTTATGCAGACTAACCCTTTTAGGGTGTATTTTAATGTTAATTTCCTCAGATTTGTGAAAGGATACCCCCCAAACTCTCCATACATTGGGAGCTCCCCTACCCTTTGCCATCTCCTGCCCCAGAAGGCCCATTTCTGCTGTTTACGGCTTGACCAGGTGACCACCAGCCTCCATGTGCTACGAATGCCATCCGAATGTTGTATCTGCATAATATGCAATTCACTGGACCACATCAGCATGTCATATTTATCTCACATTTGCTTCTCTAGAGCTGTGAGCATGTTTCCTTTGAGGACGCAAAAGCATATGGCTTCAAAAACAAGCTGATCATTGTTTCTGCTGAGACGGCTGGAAACGGCCTTTACAACTTCATAGTGCCTTTAAGAGCCTATTACAGACCCAGACGAGAGCTCAACCCTATAGTCCTGCTGTTAGACAACCTGTAAGCGCGCGCACGCACACACACACATTCACCTCATGTGTGTTTCAGTAGTGTTATTAATGTTTTTCTACTTCCTGCAGACCTGATGACCACTTCCTTGAGGCCATATCCTGCTTCCCAATGGTGTACTATATGGGTGGCACCATTGACAAGTACAGTTGGAGCAAAAAGCTTCTGTTTGACTAGGGCTGCATGATTTGCAGAAAAAAATTGTGATTTTCTAATAAAAAAATGCAATTGTGAGTAAAAATGTACTTTATGTATAGAAAATAGATTTGGCCAAAATGTTTGTAGTTATATATCAATATGACTTTATAATATTAATAATATTAATTATAATATGGTAATAATTATTGTTATTATTACTAAAAATATTAAACAAAAATAATAAATATTACTATTGTAGTATTTCACTGTAAAATTTAAAAAAACTATACTGAAGAAAAAAAAATAATAATAATAATGCATATATTTATTCAGTTTAATCAAGCACGATTTGGTGAAAAAATTTAGATTTTTCTAATAAAATAGTGATTGCGATTTAAAATGTGTTTTATATTTAAAAAAAGGGCTGCACAATTTGGTCAACTTTTTGTGATTGTTTATCAGTGTCACTATATAAAATATATTATTATTATTAAATTTATACAAAAATAATTAATGTTACTATTGTAATATTTCTCTGTAAAACAAAAAATATATATATTTAAGGGAAAAAAATATATAATAATTATTTTCAGTGCATATATTTAATTCACAGCCTTTGTGTGTTACGCGATGCTGATCCAGGAAGGCAGGAAGACGAGGGATTCAGAATAATCAGGATCTTTAATGGTATTCAACAACAGAGTAAACAGCATAAACATAACTTTAAGACACAATGAAGACTACGACGAAACTGAATGCTTATAAAGAAACGGAAACAAAGGAGTAAATGAGATAATTAATGAAACACAGGTGATCTGGATGATAATTAACTATACAAGGACAGGAAATACCAAATAAGGACAAAAACGGAACTAAATGGAAACCGACACGTGACATTGCGATTCCATAAGTGCATTATGCCATATCATTATTATTATTATTATTTTTAGTTCAATTTATTTTATTTTGATTAATCGTGCAGCCCTATCTTTGACAGCCAATTCAAATATATCCCTCTAGATGTGAATATATCCGATTGGATGTTTGTGTGATTGACAGTTTGGACAGCCTATTGCAGTGTGGTGTTCTGTATGCTGATAATCTAGTCGTGGTGGATAAAGAAAGCACTATGAGTGCAGAGGAAGACTATATGGCAGATGCTAAAACCATCGTCAACGTGCAGACCATGTTCAGGTGAGGCTAGAACCAAAGACCTGCAATCTGCCAATAGAAATTAACATCATTTGTGTAATTTATCATTTCAGTATCACCAAAGATCATGTCATGGGTCTGATTCCCAGGGAATCCATGAATTAATTAAATATTTACATTGAATGCACTGTAAGTCACTTTGGATAAAAGCGTCTGCCAAGTGCATCAATGTAAGTATATTCATTCTCATTTTCATTTTCTCTGTCTGCGTCTCTCCAGGTTGTTTCCAAGTCTCAGTATAATCACAGAACTGACTCACCCATCAAACATGAGATTCATGCAGTTCAGAGCGAAGGACTGTTACTCCCTTGCTCTGTCCAAACTCGAGAAGGTGAGACATGGAGAGATGTAAGTATTAAATACTGTAGTTTTGTAGTTGGATTATTGTAAAATGTGTGTGTCGATTGATAGAAGGAACGTGACAAAGGCTCGAATCTCGCCTTCATGTTTCGACTTCCGTTTGCTGCTGGTCGAGTCTTCAGCATCAGCATGCTGGACACACTCCTGTACCAGGTAAATGTGTGTGTGTGCCTTTTAAATAAAAATAATTTGGATTGTCCCATATAAACTCAGTCACAGTGTCCTCTAGACCTTAGGAATTAAGCATTACACTTACAAATAGTAACATTTTATGCATTTGGTGACTTACATTGCATTCAAAGTATAATACCAATCAGAAGTTTGTGGTCATTGTTTTTAAATATTTTTGAAAGATGTCTCTTCTGCTCACTGAGGCTGCATTTATTTGATCAAAAATACAGTAAATATTAGTAATATTGTGAAATATTATTACTGTTTAAAATAACAGTTTTCTATGTGAATATATTGTAAAATGTAATTTATTCCTGTGATGCAAATCTGAATTTTCAGCATCATTACTCCAGTCTTCAGTGTCCCATGACTCTTCAGAAATCATTCTAATATGCTGATTTGGTGCTCAAGAAATAGTTCTGATTATTATAAGTGTTGAAAAAAGTGGTGCTGCTTCACATTTTTGTGGAAACTGTGTTTTAGGATTCTTTGATGAATACAAAGTTCTAAAGAACAGCATTTATTTGATCATTTGAAAGATCTTTTAGTCTGTTTATCTAATGTATCTGGATATTTGGCTGTGCAGAGAGATTCATTAGTAATATTGATTTTGGTTTTTGATCATTTTGTGGTTTGTTTTGTACATGAGTGTTTTGTGAAGGACTACATGATCCCAATAGCCAGATTGCTGCTGGGATTAGACACCACGCCTGGATCAGGGTACCTGTGCGCTGTGAGTTCAACACACTACGTGTATGTGTTTAGATGTGTGTTGTGATCTGTCAGTGTTTGCTTATGAACATGTTCTTGTGTGTAGATGCACGTATGCGAGGCTGATCTCTGGATCCGCACATACGGGAGACTCTTCCAGAAGTTCTGCTCGTCTAGTTCAGAGATTCCCATCGGAATATACCGCACAGAATCACACGCATCTCCTGAGGTATCTATCTATCTATCTATCTATCTATCTGTCTGTCTGTCTGTCTGTCTGTCTGTCTGTCTGTCTGTCTGTCTGTCTGTCTGTCTGTCTGTCTGTCTGTGCATCTGTCTGTCTGTCTGTCTGTCTGTCTGTGCATCTGTCTGTCTGTCTGTCTGTCTGTCTGTGCATCTGTCTGTCTGTCTGTCTGTCTGTCTGTCTGTGCATCTATCTGTCTGTCTGTCTGTCTGTGCATCTGTCTGTCTGTCTGTCTGTCTGTCTGTCTGTGCATCTATCTATCTGTCTGTCTGTCTATCTATCTGTCTGTCTGTGCATCTATCTATCTGTCTGTCTGTCTGTCTGTCTGTGCGTCTGTCTGTCTGTCTATCTATCTGTCTGTCTGTGCATCTATCTATCTGTCTGTCTGTCTGTCTGTGTCTATCTATCTATCTATCTATCTATCTATCTATCTATCTATCTATCTATCTATCTATCGATATATATATATATATATGTCTGTCTGTGCATCTATCTATCTGTCTGTCTGTCTGTCTGTGTCTATCTATCTATCTATCTATCTATCTATCTATCTATCTATCTATCTATCGATATATATATATGTCTGTCTGTGCATCTATCTATCTATCTATCTATCTATCTATCTATCTATCTATCTATCTGTCTGTCTGTCTGTCTGTCTGTCTGTCTGTCTGTCTGTCTGTGCATCTATCTATCTGTCTGTCTGTCTATCTATCTGTCTGTCTGTCTGTCTGTCTGTCTGTCTGTCTGCATCTGTCTGTCTGTGCGTCTGTCTGTCTGTCTGTCTGTCTGTCTGTCTGTCTGTCTGTCTGCATCTGTCTGTCTGTGCGTCTGTCTGTCTGTCTGTCTGTCTGTCTGTCTGTCTGTCTGTCTGTCTGTCTGTCTGCATCTGTCTGTCTGTGCGTCTGTCTGTCTGTCTGTCTGTCTGTCTGTCTGTGCATCTATCTGTCTGTCTGTCTGTCTGTCTGTGTCTATCTATCTATCTATCTATCTATCTATCTATCTATCTATCTATCTGTCTGTCTGTCTGTCTGTCTGTCTGTCTGTCTGTCTGTCTGTCTGTCTGTCTGTGCATCTATCTATCGTTTGTTCTATATATGGTTCTATGTAGTGCAGGGGTGGGGAACGTTGATCCTGGTGGGCCACTGTCCTGCAGAGTTTAGCTCCAACCCTGAAAACACCTGGAAAAAAAATACCTTACTGCATCCTGAAGACCTTGATTAGCTTCTTCAGGTGTGTTTGATTAGGGTAGGAGCTAAACTCTGCAGGGACACCGGCCCTCCCAGGATCAACGTTCCCCGCGCCTGATGTAGTGAGTATGTATCCTATTTGCTAATGCTCACATGATATTTATCTTACTGATTTCGTGAGCAAATTCACACCTGCAGCTGATCAATACTTGTGTGTTCAGTCTCTGCTAACCTTATATTCTTTTCTTTAGTTTCCATGGCAGCGCTATTAATATTTCCCATTGTATTTTGTGTTTCCATGGTTAGGGTCGCCTCCAGTTTCAAGGTTCCGTAAGCATTGAGGGGTTAAACGACAGGGAGAAGGGGGAGGAGTCAAAGATCCTCACCCGGTGCTCCTCCAGCAGTGACCAATCAGAGCACCCGCTCCTGAGAAAGAAGAGCATGTACTGGACGAGGCGTCTCAGTAGGCGGAGCGTGAAGAGGAGCGACTCCTCCCTCAGCTCCATCCAGCAGCGTCTGGGTGTGTTACGCCGCTCCGAAAGGGAGGAACTTACGGAACTGGTCAGGAACCGCATGCAGCACTTGGGCCTGCACACAGCTGGATATAGTAAACACACCCCTTACCTCATTAATAGTATTAATCTGTTTAATATGTTTATGCTTAAGTAATTTGTTTTCTGTGCCCAAATCATGTTTGTTTTAATGTGGTTAGGAGGCTGTAACCACCATAACCCTCCTCTTTTCACAAATTCCTGACGGATAAAATCAACTCCTGTCCTACATTTCTCTCATATCACATTTCACTTGAAAATTTATATCAGATTATGGCATTAAAAAGGGTTGTGAACACTGATTATGTTGAATCCTGAATATGTTATTGCATTCTTGGTCAGAAGAACCTTTGTTTTATCAGACATTATACTTCCAGATAGTAATTTTGATTTGAAATATTTCTCTCTTCCTCTTTTTCATTCTAACTTTCATCTCATATAGATGATGTCACAAATCTAACAGCCAGTGATGTAATGAACCGAGTTAATTTGGGGTATTTGCAAGGTAAACACCCTCTACTATAGTGTTGCCATGAATAGTTTGCTCCGTGGGTTTATATATATTCTATCCACATGCTTTGAGAGTTATAGAGAAGATAAGACAGGGAGAAGATGATGCACGCCAGTTTCAAGCATGTGTGCTAAATGCCTGACCATGATTTCATTTTGTGGCATATTTAGATTTTAATGAACTATTTTAATCCTTTATAACTTCAGAATTGTATTATATGCTACATTGCATATAACACATTGTAGCATAAAGTTTATCTAGATAATTTGCTTCATCTTTCCCTGTGGAACTTTAACCACGCCCATATTGTTGAGTGACAGTTGTATCCACCAATCTCTGTTGCAGATGAGTTGAATGACCAGCAGAACTCCATCTCGTATGTTCTGATAAACCCCGCCCCTGACATGCTGCTGCAGCTCAATGATGTTGTGTATGTAGCTCATCCTGACAGATACACATATACACACATTTAATTCTTTAACTGGTGTTATTCATAATCTAATCGGAGGTGCTAATATATATCCTAAAAAGACAACAGTATTTAGAAATATTCAGTTACTTTTTTGGGCTACTTTATCATGGTAACAGTATTGATTTTGGTAGCTAGAACTAAATTAAAGTCATTTTCTGTAATTAAAATAATACAGAATAAAAAAAAATTTGCACATAAACTAAAGTTATTATAGTTAACTAAAACTAACTGTCAGTAGATTAAATGGAAACAAATTAAGTAGAAGTAAATTAAAATTAAAACCAAAAAAAAAAAATCATTACTTGAAATAAAATAAACATTAGCTGAAATAAAATATTAAATTTATATATACGATAAAAAAAATATTTCAGCTAGTTGCCAAGGCAACATTTATTATTTTAGTTTAGTTTAACTTGTACTACAATAACTAAAACTGAAATAAAAATGAAAAAAAAAAACTATATAGACATATAAAAAAACAAAAAATTACAGAAACAAAGTTACTAAAACTTTCCGATTAAAAATTATAAATAGAAAAACTAAAAAATGAATAAGAATAAAAACTATAATATCTCAATAATAAAATAACAAACATAAACATATGTATGTAACATATGCATTTAAACATAAATATTAAAATGTAAAAATTAGAAATGTTGATTTGGCAACTAACTGAAATAAGTTCAAGTACTAAAATTACTGCTACAACTGAAATAAAAATAAATTAAAGACCACCCTGAAACAAATAAAAATGACAAAAAGGAAATTAAATTAAATTATGAAAACGGAAAAATAAGACAGGAAAACCTGATGCACACAGACATGCAGACACACAAACATTGGTGTCAAGAATCACATTGTCAGAGTGAAATCTCAAACATGAATCAGTCAAAGTGCTCTTTGTGTTCTGCAGGTTCCTGATCCGTCCGGATCCTCTGGCTCACGTACCTGAAGCACCACCTGTACAAAACCGCCGGTGCCGGTCCACGACTGACACACCAGAACTCAACAAGATTTAACCGGTCAGAACTACATCATACGCCAAAAGCCATGATATAACTGGACTATAAAGAGCTGTCGGCACTTTAAACGTTTCACTCATATAAGCTCTTGCTCTTAGATTCATCAGTGATATTATGGTCTGAACACTGCATATAATACAATGATCTTTGTGAAATATTGTGCAGTGAAGTCAAAGTTCATGTTCCATCAAAGAAGAGCGTTATTTATCCAGACGCACGGATTGTCCTGTTGAGGTCAGACACTAGAGGGCGATGAGGTCAGAAGAAAAATTGTTATTGGATGCATTACATGCATTTCTCGTTTGGTTTTCATGTTTGTTTATCGCCTTACAGTGTTTTGCATTAAGGAAAATCACAAAAAGACTTCTTAATTCTGTACAGCGGCCACAATATTTTTTTCTAAATGTCTGAATGTCATTGCATTAGGCAAAAATATCACACCAAGTAGCATTTATTTTTACGAAAGATGCACCAGTTGATTCAAAGACAGGATTACTTAAAGGAGTAGTTCACCTAAAAATTTAAATTTGCTGAACATTTACTCATTTTGAAACCATAAAATATATGTGTTCATGGACCACAAAATCAGTTGAAAAAAGCTGAATAAATAATCTTTCCATTGATGTATGGTTTGTTAGGACAATATTTGACTGAGATACAACTATTTGACAATCTGGAATCTGAGGGTGCAAAAAAAATCGCCAAATAAAGTTCTTAGCAATGCATATTACTAATCAAAAATTAAGATTTGATATATTTATAGTAGGAAATTTACAAAATATCTTCATGGAACATGATCTTTACTTAAAGGGATCCCTGGGTATTAAGACTTGTATGGCTCAATATAACATAAATGATGTCTCTTACTGAAACATGTAGTAGAAAACCTATCAAAGATTTATGTTATTTTTAAAAAATCACATCATTTTATACATATTTTGAACTATTGGGGGTGCCATTATTCTGATGATGTAAAATGGTTGCACTCTGTGAGCTACTAGCACTACCTGTTGCTATTTTCACCACAACACATCTCGAAATAGACAACTCGGAAAATAAAATACTGATATGATGACCACAGCTACTGAAAGAGCTTACAGGTTGGGATGGATATAAGTATAGGTTTAAACAAAATGCTGTACCATCGATTTTTTTCCCCACAAGGGGTCTAAACGGCCCGGATATTGAGGGAAATCAGCGCTGAGGAACTCCTCTAGCGGCCGCGAGTCATGATTAGCATCAGCATGTTTACATCTTAACAGATGGCATCTAGCGTTTCTTATCTCAGCCGTTTGTAAGCTCTTTCAGTAGCTGTGGTCTACTAAAAGACTCAAAGGCATCAGGGCTAAAGTGGAGAGAAAAAAGAAGCGGGTTTTTATGAAGTTTTATTCGTCCACAGGCATCTTCCCATGCGTTTCTCCTCCTATTATCGCTAGGAAAGCAGTCTTGCATTGCTTCTCTTGTTGCCCTTTGACTGAAAATGACAACCAAAAGCCACACAATGTGGTATCGTATCAGTATTTTATTTTCTGAGTTGTGTTGCGGTAAAAAGCCAAAGACTATAGAAATAAGGGTCAGTAGCTCACCGAGTGCAACCATTTGACGCAGAATATACTCTGCACATAAAATAATGGCGCCCCCCATAGTTCAAAAATGATGTAGATTTAAAAAAAAACACATAAATTTTCATGGGTTTTCTGCTACATATTTAAATAAGAGACATCATTTACGTTATATTAAGCTATACATGTCTTACCCAGGGATCCCTTTAATATCCTAATGATTTTTGGCATAAAAGAAAAATGGATCATTTTGACCCATGCAATGTATTTTTGGCTATTGCTACAAATATACCCCAGCGACTTAAGACTGGTTTTGTGCTCCAGGGTCACATATAGGTGAGTTTGTTTTTTCAACAGATTTGGAGAAATGTAACATTGCATCACTTCCTTACCAGTGGATCCTCTGCAGTGAATGGGTGCCGTCAGAGAATGAGATGGTTTTAACTTCAAACCATTTCTTCCAACTAAAATATGAGTCCTCTATCTATAATAATGTTTTTTCCCGTTAAAAAGTCATCTTGTCTGAATCAGGAGAGAAATCTGCAAAGATCAAGTACCGGGGAAGTCGTGGCCTAATGGTTAGAGAGTCGGACTCGGAATCGAAAGGTTGCGGGTTCGAGTCCCCGGCCGGCAGGGATTGTAGGTGGGGGGAGTGAATGTACAGCGCTCTCTCCACCCTCAATACCACAACTGAGGTGCCCTTGAGCAAGGCACCAAACCCCCAACTGCTCCCCGGGTGTGTGTTCACGGTGTGTGTGTGTGTGTGTGTGTGTGTGTGTGTGTGTGTGTGTATGCGTGTGTGCATTTGTTCACTACTCACTGCTGTGTGTGTGCACTTGGATGGGTTAAACGCAGAGCACCAATTTCGAGTATGGGTCACCATACTTGACAATACGTCACGACTTTTGCTTTACTTTACAAGTGGAAACAGTCCAAAACAATTCTAAACAAATATGTGGGTGGATTTTGATGTAAGACAAAAGAGGATGAACTTTTCCCTGGAGGAAGCATTATTATGGATAATGGCCTCACATTTTGGCCACAAGCAGAGTTTTGAAGTTAAAATGCTTTAATGATGCATTTGTTTTACAAACACGTGGCTTTTGGCTTCTCAAGATGTTAACTGATGGACTGGACTGGTCTGGATTATTGTGATGTTTTTATCAGCTGTTTGGACTCTCATTCTGACGGCACCCATTCACTGCAGAGGATCCACTGGTGAGCAAGTGATGCAATGCTACATTTCTCCAAATCTGATGAAGAAATAAACTCATCTACATCTTGGTTGGCCTGAGGGTGAGCATATTTTCAGCCAAGCTTCATTTTTGGGTGAACTATTCCTTTAAGTGTCCATTTTTTGGGGTCCCTGTATTGCATATTACCTCCATTCTAGTCATTATTATTATTGCTGTGCACATTTGGTTAGTTTTCAATTAGACTAAGTTGTCCACATACCCGTAATAATGAAATGTGCAACGTGTTGATATTGTAATTATAATGTACAATGTATTTACATAGAACGTAATTTGTACGTCAGATATTTTTGTGATTTTGGTGCCTTTTGAAATTAAAGTGTTTAATTGCATATGTTAAAGTCGTGTGTGTGTGAGAGAAAAGATTTAATAGTGCGGTGAGGTGTGTCCATTTGAAAGTACAACTCATGATCATGTGAGAGTGGGAATTAAAGCGAGTGCCAGCAGTGTGGGGTACACACACACACACACACACACACACTGCTGAGAGAAGCAGTTTCGGTCGACAGGTCTGAGCAAGAGGGCGAGACTGGGAGGCGTGTGAACGGCAAGGTGTATGTGAGGAAAAATTCATGGAAAAGTGTGTGTGCTTGTTTTTTTAAGAGTGATGAATTGTTGGACTTAAGAGGGAACATTATCAACTTAATACACTCTCTCTTTCTCTCTCTCTCTGTCTCTATGATATATGGGTAATTCCTCAGTTAGGGGAAATTTTCAGGTCCCTAGAGTTAGTAAAAAAAAAAAAAAAGTAAATAAATTATTTTCATCTTAAAGAATAGATTATAATAGAACATTTATATACATTTGACCCCCTTTTGCTGCAGTAACTGAAAGTAAAGTTTCTTGTAAATCAGTCCTGCACAATAACATGTAGGAGTTTTAGCCCATTCCTTAGTGCAGAACCACTTAAACTCTGTGATGTTAGTGGGTTTCCTCCTATGAACTGCTTGCTTAGGTCCTTCCACAACATTTTAATTGGATTAAGGTCTGGACTTTGACTCAGCCGTTCCAAAACATTAACTTTGTTCTTCTTTAACCATTCTTTTGTAGAATGACTTGTGTGCTTGGGGTTGTTGTCTTTCTGCATGACCCACGTTCTCTTGAGACTCTTTTCTTAAACAGAAGTCCTGGCGTTTTCCTGTAGAATTTGCTGGTATAATTCAGAATTCATTGTTCCATCAATGATGTCAGGCTGTCCTGGCGGAGATGCAGCAAAACAGGCCCAAGCCATGATACCAGCACCACCATGTGTCACAGATGGGATAAGATTAAGCTGGAGCTGGAACGCAGTGTGTTCTTTTCATCAAACATAATATTTACATTTATTCATTTAGCTGACGCTTTTATCCAAAGCGACTTACAATTGCTATATATATCAGAGGTCGCACGCCTCTGGAGCAACTAGGGGTTAAGTGTCTTGCTCAGGGACACATTGGTGTCTCACAGTGGATTCGAACCCGGGTCTCTCACACCAAAGGCATGTGACTTATCCACTGCGCCATCACCACCCCCTCTTCTCATTTATCTTCTCATTTAAACCAATAAGTTCTATTTTGGTTTCATCCATCCATTAAACATTTCTCCAATAGTCCTCTGGCTTGTCCACATGATCTTTAGCAAGCAATTTTCTTTTTGGAGAACAATGGCTTTCTTCTTGCAACTCTGCCATGCACACCATGCTTGCTCTGTGTTTTCCTGATGGTGGGCTCATGAACATTAACATCAGCCAATGTGAGAAAGGCCTTTAGTTGCTTAGAAGTTACCCTGGGAACTTTTGCAACCTCACAGACTATTACACGTTCTGCTTTAGAGTGATCTTTGTTGGGTCGACCACTTCTCGGGAAGGTAACAGTGGACTGTGGATTTGTGGAGTCCAAACTCTTTAGAGGTGATTTTGTAACCTTTTCTAGCCTGATGAGCAACATCAACTCTTTTTCCGAGGTCCTCAGTGATCTCCTTTGTTCGTGACATGATTCACTTCCACAAACATGATCAGACTTTGATAGATCCCTGTTCTTTGAATAAAACAGGTCACGAACTGACATTGATAGTCACTGCACTGACTGAAAACACCTCTGCACAGATGGACTCTAAATTCACTTTTAAATGAACTGCTAATCCAAGAGATTCACATACTTTTGCCACTCACAGATATGCAATATTGGATCATTTTCCTGAATAAATAAATGACAAAGAAAATATTTTTGTCTCATTTGTTTGGTCGCATTTGTGTTTCATTTTTTATGTTTAAAGTTGTCAAAAGTGTTTCCAAATGGAGGCAAATCAAGCTGGGTTAAATAAACACTCTCTTTGTTTAGAAAAGTGCTTTTTTTGTTATCACCAATCTTCCAAGTAAATGGTGCAGAAAAAGATCTCCTTAAGCTACGAACAATTCCTTAAACCCTTAATTCCCTAATTAAACAACAAACCGTGATTAATAGTGAACCAGACACAAAACATGCGGTGTCAGAGGAGCGGTTCGTGTCATGTTTCATTGTTCTTCTGTGAGAATCTCTCAGATGCTAATCTCTTCATCCTTTGGAGGTGTTTTGTGATCTTGTCATTAGCTGGAGTGTGACGGCCTCAGGCCCAAACCTGCACCCATTATGAGAGATCACCTGAGGCTGTGCTCTTTAGCATCGCCGCTCACGCCCACAAACACACCCGCTGCGTTTATCTGTGCCGGTTCACACAGCCTGACATACTGTACGCATGCGACGCTGACATGTGCGCACACGCATGCAGGTGCATGCAAACGCATGTGAAAACACACATGCACAGGGCAAACAAATGGATGTGTATGAGAAGGATGCGCACATGAACACAGACAGTTTAGGATTGCTGTGTGTGTGTGTGTGTGTGTGAGAGAGAGAGAGAGAGAGAGAGAGAGAGGGAGGGTGGACAGACAGACATCACATCTGTCGCAGTGTCTCAAGGGACGTCAGACCATGAGAACCAACTTCTCTCCAAACACACTCACACACACAAACTCCTCCAAAGAGTAAAAGGTCAGCGTCACTGACTGAATTTTGGCCTTAAACACAAACACGCACACACACTCAGAGCACTGAGATACATGGGTGTAATACTTGATTCTGATTGGTCAATGGTGGCATTCAGCTATCTATCTATCTATCTATCTATCTAATATTTATTTTTAAATTCATTCCCAATATTTTTCAATATATGTATTCAAATATTTATGATGTAAATCTATTATATTTATATGACACTGAAGACTGGAGTAATGATGATGAAAATTCAGCTTTTCATCACAGGTATAAATTACACTTTCAAATATATTGAAATTAAAAACACCTATTTTGAATTACAATACTATTTCACATTATTGGTGTATTTAATATACTGTATTAATGCAGCCTTGGTGAGCAGAAGAGACTTCTACATAATCTATAAGTACACATCAATCTTCTCAACTAGTTCAGTCAAATCCATGTTTATGTACTTTAGCTGAAATTCTTGTGAAGTGGTTCAATTTCTCGCTTCTCAACTCAAGCGTGTGTGTGGGGTCGTGTTTCACATCTTTCACATCAGGAGTCCAGTGAGGGTCTAACAGGGTGTGTGTGTGTGTGTGTGTGTGTTTTGTCATGTCAGGTTCAGAGGACTGTCAGCTCGCACGGCCTTTAACCATTAAACACATTAGCATTTAGCGTGGTTAGCATTTCACTACAACAGCTGTCTGCTACAAGTGGCCCTAAAGCAGGTCACACACACTAGAATATAAATACACACATAAACAACTCACACACACACACACACACATAAATTTATTCACATTCACATTCATTCACACACAAACCTATTTATACTCACATTTTCACATAAGAAGTAAGTGAAAAGTTTGGGGTTGATTTTCAATGTTTCTTCTGTTCACCAAAGCTGCATTTATTTGATCAAAATACAGTAAAAATTTTGAAATATTATTAAAATTTAAACTAAGTGTTTTCTATTTGAAGATATTGTAAAATGTAATTTATTCCTGTGATCAAAGCTGAATTTTCAGCATCATTACTCCAGTCTTCAGTGTCACGTGATCCTTCGGAAATCATCTAATATGCTGATTGTCTGCTTAAGAAACGTTTATTATTATTTTCAATGTTGAAAACAGTTGTATTGCTTCATATTTTTGTGGAAACATGCATTTTCAGGATTCTTTGATCAACAGAAAGTTGAGAAGAACAGCATTTATTTGAAATAGAGATCATTTGTAACATTATGAATGTTTTACTGTCACTTTTGATCAGTTTAATACGTCCGTGCTGAATAAAAGTATTAATTTAATCAAAAACAAGACAAAAAAAAAAACATACTGATCCCAAATGGTAGTAAAGTGTTCATTTTGGACCTTACATGCAAGACTAAATGTTGCCAAACAGGCATCAACACATATATGCACACAAACACTTGCATGATGCATTGAAATGAAACACTTATGAATGAGTGAAAGTGTGTAGTCAAATCCTCTTCTCATTGATGGGCTCAAAGTGAAATGTTATATGATGGACAGACTCCTGGCAGACACACATCCGCTCAGACATTAAGAAAGAGAGAGTAATGATAGATGCCAGAGGATCGAGTGAGAGAGAGGTCAAGGAGACATGCGGTCAGCTATGAGCAGAATGCTGTGAGATATTTTGGAGGACGCTGAGCACAGGAGTTCGTCTCAAGGACTCTGTCTAAACGATGACCGGCTTCAACCCTTCAACAAGAGCACAGACAGAGACGGCTTACGACAAATGTTCTACAACGTCCACAAGATGCTGGCAGGAGCACAGAACACGCGCTCGATAAGTCAACGAAAGCCCCGCGAGTGTTTAAGGAGTCTGTTTTTGGAAAGTGAGAGGACCAAACCCAGGGCGAGGTCTGGACAGCAGTTGTCGGAGACTTATTAGAGAAAATGATACAGTGAACAGCTGAGAAATAAACCTTCACCAACATGCACACACACACACACATACCAGAAGAGAAGAGAAGCAACAAGATAAGAATAAACAAAATAAAAAAAAAATACAGATGAGATGAGATGCAGTGAGAACAGATGGTTAGACTAGAACTGAAGATGAATGAGATGAAAGAAGAGACAAAAAAAAGTGAGACAATGAGAAGAAAATCAGATGGGATGAAATATACAGCATTTATTTATATAAGAACACACACATATATTTATATATATATATACATATACAGTATGTATATATGTGTGTGTGTGTGTGTATATATATATATATATATACCTGTATACATATAGCATATGCTGTTTTCTATCATCAAAGAATTCTAGTGGAAAAATATTACTTGCACAGCTGTTTTCATCATTGATAAAAAATAAGAAAATGCTGAAAATTCAGCTTTACGTCACAGGAATAAATTATATTAAATAATATTGCACAATATTACTATTTTTACTATATTTTTGATCTAATAAATGCAGCCTTGGTGAGTAAAAGACCATGCTTTCAAAAGAATGAATGAATGAATGAATTCATTTCTTCATGAGAAGATATTTGGAAAATGTAGCATTACATCATTTGCTCACCAATGGATGCTCTGCAGTGAATGGGTGCCGTCAGAATGAGAGTCTAAACAGTTGATGTAATCCACACCAATCCAGTCCATCAGTTAGCATGAAACAAATCCATATGTATGTAATATATGTAAGAGCAGCATGTATACATATATATGTATACACACACACACATGCCATATATATATATATATATATATATATATATCCTTTCTTTATCAATAATTATGTTGAACATAATTCTGTATACTAGTCGAGTAAAATTCAATTCTCAATGTACATGCAGTAATTTTTCCATCTTAATTTTCCTAGTTTTCCAAATTGCCAACTTTGCTGCACCCAAAATATATTTCAACAGTCAAAATATCATCTTATAAAACGCTTATTAAAAGCTTATAAAAGTATATTGAGAGACAAGAGAAGACCAGACCAGACTAGACCTGAAAAGATGTGAATCTTTTGACACTGAAATGAGAAACAGATCTGGGAGATGTTTTTCTTGGCGTTTCGGTAGAGATAAACAGCAGCACTGAACCTACTGAAATACGAGATCTTTAGACACACAAATACTCATAAATACACACATTCTTCTGTCTGAGGAGATTATCAGATGATTTCAGCCTTGATAAACACGCATGCGCACGCACTTAAAATAACATCTCGAAAATGTGTCTGTATTTTTCATTTTTGTCTTTACTTAAATGTGACTTTATAAAGAACAAAGTTTGCCCAAAAGTGAAAAATTGCTGAACATTTACTGACCCTCAGATCATCCAAGATGTAGATGAGTTTGTTTCTTCATCAGATTTAGAGAAATGTAGCATTGCATCACTTACTCATCTATGGATCCTCTGCAGTGAATGGGTGCCGTCAGAATGAGAGTCCAAACAGCTTATAAAAACAGCACAATAATCCACAAGAAACAAATCCTTCAAGACCTTTTAACTTCAAACTGTTAAAATATGAGTCATCTGTGGATTATATTGCTTTCCCCATTTAAAAAGTCATCTTGTCTGAATCAGGAGAGAAATATGTACAGATCATTCAAGCCAAGTTTACAAGCCAAAACAGTTCTAAACAAATATGTGGGTGGATTTTGATGTGAGAGGACAACAGGAGATGGGGACTTTTTCACTGGAAGAAGCGTTGTTATGGATTATGACCACAAACAACCCTTAAAATGTCTTAATGATGGATTTGTTTCTTACAAATATGCAGCTTTTTGTTTCACAAGACATTAATTGATGGACTGGAGTGGTGTGGATTATTGTGATGTTTTTATCAGCTTTTTATCTGACGGCACCCATTCATTGCAGAGGATCCATTGGTGAGCAAATGTTGCTGTCATGCTACATTTCTCCAAATCTTTTCCCATGAAGAAACAATTCTCAATATGTTTTCATTTTTGGGTGAACTACTCCTTTAAGGTCTTAAAAGAAAGTTCAAATGATAATTGAGGTCATTATGCATCATTCTACTCTTCATTCTAACACTGAGGACTATAAACACATTCAGGATTTTACAGTGGTTCAGATCTCTGTTCTGTCTGTTCTGTGTGAATTGGGCTTGTTTCCTGCCATGAAGCTTGAAGCGTCTCCTTTCTCACCAGCACACAGTGTGTGTGTGTGTGTGTGTGACTGCAGCCTCTCCTGAATCCTGATGTTCTGTCTCTGAATGTGTGTTTACACACACACACACGCTGTAGGGTAAAGAGTACAGGCATGCACAGGTCAGATTTGAGATTTCTCCAATGGGGGTTGTGTATCAGCTTTAGAAATGCAAATAAAGCTTTATAATTCAAACTCTGGCAGGGGAGGGACTGCATGCGAGGACTCGTTGGCAGCGTGAATGTGTGAGATTCGTCAGGTGATTACAGTGTACTTCACTCATTCAGGAGCTTGTAGGTGACAGACACCGTTTAAACCCTGCTGCTCTTTGATCATGATGGGCCTCTGTACAAGTTAACCTGACTAGAAGAGTTATTCTAATCAACTGGACTTGTTTTTCTTTTGCTAGGTTTCATTTGATGACATGCAAAACATCGGAAGTCAGACAAATGCATTAAGTTGACTAAAATAAGCTGATCTGAATAGCTCGCAGTCTGCACAGACAACAAGTTAACTATTAAACTGCATTGCATTCATCATTTTAAAACAGTATTTTGACCCAAGCAATTTTCTGGAATAAAATTAATTAAACTTAAATACTTACTATTTAAATATTAATTGTTTGTATTCTGCTGTTATGTAAGAAAAAAAGTAGTTCTGATAAGTAGTTTGAACAACAACAAAAAAATGCAAACAATGCAGTGTGTAATTTCAAATATAAGGAAAAAACCTGTGAAAATCATTGCAGGAAATTCCTTCATATTAATGCAGTCTTTTTATTCTTATATATTTAATTATTCATTCATTCTTTCTGTTTGCTTAGACAAAAAGTTCACTTTTGAACATGTAAACCTTTAATGCACAAATCCTCATGCATACAAAACCAAACCCTCTCTCCCTGTGAAAATTGTGAGTGTTCAAATGGGAAGGAAGGGAGTTTCAGGAACAGAGGAAAAAGGAAGTACCGCTGTTCTCAAATCAAAGTAGGCTGAGTGCATGCGACTTCTTAAACCTTAACCTTTGTGCAGTCATTTGCAGGTTTGCATTTAAGAATCAAAATGAAACCTCAGTGGCACGACGAGACGTTATTTGTCTCTTGAGCTCATCAACTGATTTCTAACATTCATCAGTTACAGTACTGGCACACACTTTCTTTCGCCCTCTCATTCAACTCTTTATTTTTTTATGCCCTGCGGTTGCAGATTCCACAACGAGACGGTTCCCACGGGCCGACACACACAGACATGCACACATTTCGTGCGTGCTGTCAATCATGATGTGTCATTACTATAATTCCTGGGGCAATGAAACTACACATACACTTTCATGCCAAAAAACGGGGGGGAAAAACAAATAAAACTTGTACGTGAACAAAAACAATATTTGAACGACAGTGCATTTACACAGATCACAAATTGAAACATTAAAAGAGAAATGAAAGCAATCAATGCAGTTATAGGTCATAGAAAGGGGAATTCCTCTGGCATTGTTGATCCACTTACTGATCATTTTAGAGATGACTATTGAACTGCGTGAGATAAAGAGAGAAAAAGAGAGTATGACTAAGCAATGTGCAAAAAAAAGTACTGTGGTGGTACAATGGTACAGTAATTGTATTCAAGAACTGGTAATAGCATGATATTTGTATTTATGTGTGCTAAAAAAAATGAATGTGGTGATGCTTGTCCAATGCATTTTATATATATACAATGGTACTACAAGCTTGAAATGTTTGCATACAAACAAAGTATATATTTTGAAAATAGTTCCATGTATTGATATTATATATAAATATTTAAAATGTATAAACTTAACATATTTTTCTTAAATATATACATGCATCTGTGTTCATTTATATATACATAATAAATATACAGTGCACATATATATTATGTATTTTGGATGTGATTAATTGCGATTAATCGCTTGACAGCACTAATATATATATATATATAATTTACCAGCAATTATTGAGTAAAAAAATATATATTTATATATACATACACACATACATATACTGTATAAATAAAAAAATATAAATGATTTTTCAAAGTAAAATTATATAGCCTATATGTTGCTTAAAGCGTAAACCTCAAGCTTTGTTTTATACTTACAAGAATAAAAAAAAAGTACTTTTATAATTAGTATGTTCAAAAACAACATGGTATTACCATTATGTCAAAAAAGCCAATGTTTTACCATGGTACAGTGTCAGAAAAACAGCAGCCTATTAAGCTACCATTGCTCTTGCCCAAATACCTTGTCCAACAAAATACATGGGACTTTTCCCACTGGTGGTAGGCTACAAAAACTTTTCCCTCCTTTAGAATTTAGGGACAAAAGACTTCAGCATCGGGTGTATATTTGTTAATCAGGCCTCCCCCCCTTTGCTCTGGGTCCGAGCTGGCGCCAGCAGAAAGCAGTGATCCGCCCTATAGTCCCTCCTCCATCCTCCACATGGGACAGGAATAAACCTGCATATCCCACATTCACCCTGGCAAGAGAGCGTGAGAAAGTCTTGTTTTTTTTCTTCCCTTGCGGCGAAACTAAACTGTGGAGGGAGTGTTCTGTTCCTTTTATTTTGTTTTTCAGATCCACATTAATTTGAAGGAAATCTCCCCCTCAGTACCTGCGCGGAGGGATAATATCAGGGGCGCGTGAGAATCATTCAGAGGAGTCCCACGCGACAGTGACGTCAGCGCGCTACAAACGGAGAACCGAGCAGAGTTTCCCGCGAGCGGACGCTCCTGAGAGACGTCGGGATTTATTTATTAATTAACACGGATATTTATTCTAACTCGTTTACACTTTCTGGAGACTTAAAGAAGACTTTTGGGGATCTATGAGAGCTTCAAGAAGGATTTTAAAGAAGTTGTAACGCCGAGGCGGAGTTATGAACCGTTTCTTGGTGAAATTAACGCTCCTGACGGCAGCATCGCTCGCGACGCAAGGTATCAAACATCAATGTAACTCTAATAACATTATATAGTCGTATGAGTCTAAGTTGATTCATTTGCACACTTCTGAGTTTGTTTTTGCTCCTCTTGTAGTGATATTTCTGCGCAACTTGTGATTTGAGCGTCACTTGTTGCACATAATAGCCTGATATTGGGATAAACATGATATTATTATTTTCTCCACAACTTCCTCTTTCTTACAGTTACATTCATTTTTTTTGAGTCGAGTGTTTTACTGTCATGAATTTAGCATGATAGAATTGTATATGCACAATTGGGAAATACATTAGATGTCGGTTATGAAAATATAACGTTAAATCAATATTGAATAGAATATATCAAATCTCCCTCGCTCGGATTTATGATGTTGATTGGTGATCGATATTGTTATAAATTCAAAAGTGTAATTCAGTGCAAGTTTAGCTATACAGTTTTCCTATTCATCTGAATTGTTATTTATCTCTTTCACTCACTTATGTAACTCTGTTCTTGTTATCACACGCATAACCGTAAAGATCACAGATTAATGTCTTCACGTTAAAGTTGAGTAACATCAGAAGTATCTCTGTAACTTTATGACATGATTTCTGAAGTTATTGCGGTTGTTTTTAGTGCGTTGTCTTGTCCCTGATGTTGATTGAGTTGCATTGTGTGTGGAGTCTGGAGGAAAGCGATCTGTGAATGAAGGAGGAAGAGGAGGAGGAGGAAGGGGCTGTGCTGTTGTTCTCGTGCGCTGGTAAACAATGGCTCGAGACGGTGTTTTATGGGCTCGTGCTGGACTCTGATTTCTTTTGTCCGCGCGGCGTGGGCTCCACAGCTGTCGCGCGCGCTCCCCCTCCACACACAGACACACATACATACAGACACACGCGCACACACACACACACACACGTGGAGGAACCGAGAGCCTGACAGACAGGGGAAATGACCACAACTAGACAGAAGACACAGGAAGCGAAACAAACGCTTAAAAAAGTGAAATTCTGCACAACTTAAACCTGAGGTAAACAAGTAAGCAAAATATCCTAACAAGAAGTACTGTGGTGGTACCATGGTACAGTAATGGTACTAAATATATAAAGCACTGGCATACATGAAATACATTCATATACCATAGTATTCATTAAAAAACATTGTGCCAAGTCACTGAGAAATTTCAGGCAATTTTATGGGTTAAGGTCATCGAAATTAATAAAATAAAATGAATTATATATCTATATTTAAATATAATAAAATTTTATAATATAACAATACAATTTATTAATTTTATAATATATTTTAGAATGTTTGGAAAAGTCATTGAAATGAATAAAAAAATACAATAAAATGTATTGTATATATTGTCTTATACTAACACACACACACACACACATATATATATATATATATATATATATATATATATATATAATTTTTTTTTACATTTTATAATATGATTAATAAATCTATTGTATAATAGAAATATTAAATAATAATAGAATTAAATGATAAAATGTATTAAATTAAATAAAAACTCATGGAAAAAGCATAGAAAAATGTTTAACTTTAAAATATTTTAATCGTAATCTCTAAAAAAAAAATGAAATCTATTTCCAGTAATCATGAATGACTGAAAAAGTCATGTAAATTTATTCAGTCAAAAAATTACTTTGTAAGTTTAGTAGTCAAAAACTGAAATCTATTGTGAGGCCTAGTCTGTGCAGTGATGTTCATTGTTTTGAAGAAGCAAAAAGAGAATTAGTACTAGTGGTTTAATCCGTAATAAGGACTAGTCTGAGAGTTTTGACTAAGAGCTTTGTCTCTAGACGGTCGTTACCAATTAAAGACGGCCTGCAGGCAGCTGGTTTCATTCAACAAGTGCACAACTGCAGTCTAGAGCGACTGGCCTATATGCGCTGTTAATCCTTAAAGTGTGATGATGCATGCTTCTGCAAAATAAATATACTTCCTTACATAAATGGACAAATTTGGCTTATTAAAACACTTGAATGCCCACCCAGACTGCAGAAAGTCAAGATGTGCACATCCTAGTACTGTCAGCTAAACTTAAACTAGTGTGAAGCTGATATATTAATACTGAAACAGGAAGACTGTATTTTGAGTTTAAACCCTTGTTAAAGGCTGACTGCCACATGGAGCGGGAATTGTTGAGGATGTGGAGCTATTTCCAGGCGCAGTGTTGGATAACTGGATTTTTCAGGATCTCTTTGAATGAATAGTCAAGAACCCCCCTCTATTCCTCCATCAAAGTCAGTTATTCAGAGCCCAACAAAAGGCCAGTGGCTCTCCATCGGGGCCACAAAACAAAGGGCTCGGGCCCTTTATTCAAGTCTATAGGTGGTGAGGTTCTTTTGTGAGGAGTTAGCATATGTGTTTGCATTGACAGGTGTGCTATGGGATGCACAGGTGGGTGGGTGCATGTTCGACCTGGTTTTCTGCTAGTGATTTGTGTGGTTTAGCTGATTGTTGGGATGCACTGACAGATGTTTGTCTTTGTGTTTAGGGCAAAGATGCTCAGAATATTGTCAGAATGGAGGAATATGTGAGCTCAAGCCAAGCGGAGAAGCATCATGCAGGTACGTTACAAAAACATACTCTGAAAAATAAAGTTTTGGTTATAACCAAAAATGGTTTTAGTCTGATGTTGTACACACTCCCAAAAATAAAGGTTCTTTAGTGGCATTGATGGATGGTAAAAAGTTCTTCATGGAGCCATGGAACCTCTCCATGTACAAAAGCTTCTTTAGAGCATTAAAATTATCTTCACACTAAAAATAAAGGTTCTTTTAAGAACTGTTTACTGAAAGTTTTTTTGGGGAACCCAAAAATGGTTCTTCTACTCTTAGGTTCTTTACTGGCATTGATGGTTCCATGAAGAACCTTTAACATCCATGGAACCTTTCTGTTCTACAAAAAGTGCTTTTAAGTGGAAAGAGTTCTTTAGTTTATTAAGTGTTCTTCACAGTAAGGAAGAACTATTCACTGAAGGGTTTTTGAGGAACCGAAAATGGTTCTTCTATGGCATTTGTAAGCTTTATTTGTAAAAGTGCACGCTCAAAAATAAAGATCCTTAATTCCATCCATGGAACCTTTCCATTGTACAAAAGGTTCTTTAGAGCATTAAAATGAAAAAGTGATTCTTTTAAGAATTGTTCATGGAAAAGTTTGATGAACTTTGATGAACCAAAAATAGTTCTACACTCTTGAAAACAGAGGTTCTTTATTGGTATTGATGGTTCCATGAAGAATCTGTAACATGCATAGAACCTTTCCATTCTACAAAAGTTCTTTAGAGTGGAAAGATTATTAAAATATTCTTCATACTAGGAAAAAGCGATTCTCTTAAGAACTCTACACTGAAAGGTTCTTTGAGGAACCAAAAATGGTTCTTCTACACTCTCAAAAATAGAGGTTCTTTATTGGGATTGATGGTTCCATTAAGAAATTGTATCACCCATGGAACTTTTCCACTCTACAAAAGCTTCTTTAGAGCATTAAAATGTTCTTCGCACTTTTTTTACTGAAAAGTTCTTTGGGGAGCCAAAAATAGTTCTTTAATGGCATTGCTGTAAAAACCCCCATTTGGAACCTTTATTTCTAAGAGTGTAGGAGAACCATTTCATGTAAAAAAAAAAAAAAAAAAAAGAACTTTTCCTCTCAAGTTCTGTGTTCTAGACCTAGAATCCAAAACACAAATCTAAACACCTAACGAATCCAGAACTTTCTGAATCTCCAAACTACCATATAGCAGCTCAGTGGTTCTTTGCTGACCACTAAAAAGTGTATTTGTATGTATACCTGTGTATTTGTTTGTAAGCTGTAATCAACCAGATTCCATCTTTAGGCCCAAACCCCATCTTAGCAACCAGACAAAGCTCTAAGCATCTTGCGAGTGTGTGTGCGCATGTGCGAACGTGCACGCGCCCATAGTCATTCTGTTTCAAACTTAGATAAAAGACCCCCCTACCAACCCCCCAGTAGTCCGTTGGTGCCCTGCTGCAGTGGGACGCTGCTTCTGTCAATGTCTATTCATGCCATTCAGCCCAACAGCTGGCCCTCACCTCCTATTGTCTCGCACACACACTAAGCATGGAATAAAACTTGCATTTATTCTCATAGGATGCATATAGCAAGATTCACAATGATTTGGCCATCAAAATCAGAGCATGTTTGTTTGAAACTGTTTGTTTCTTGATCTTTGTTGCTTTTGTTGTGTGTTTTCTTACACCCGGGAGGCTGTTTGTGTGTGTGTGAATGGTGTCTTTTTTGGAGGGCAGATGGCGGAGGGGGTAATAAGATTGCAGGAACTCATGAGAAAGGCCTCAGTGTGTGTGTGAGACGCTTTAAAGGGGGGAAATTTAAAAGCAAACAAGTGTGTGAGACTGTTAGCCACGCTTCTCGTTCTGCATTTAATCATGCACTTTCCAATCTAGAAGATGACTTGCTTTATGCTTGCATTGCTTAAAATTAAAATAAAAGCACAACCATTTTTTTCCTCTTTTCATGAAATTGCGAGTGCATGCCTGTGAAAAAGTTGCCATTATTATTCTAGAGTGTTCTGATTGGTTGTTAGGGTGTTCTGGGTGATTTGTATGTTTTTTGACTGCATTATTTCTGTTTTTTTGACACTATTTCTGTTTTTTGCTAGGGTGTTCTGTTTTTGGATGGTTGCTAGGTCATTCTATATGGTTGCTTACTGATCTGTTATTCTAGTCTTTTGTTCAGAGCAAATCAATGGAAATTTTCACTTATTTTATTGCCTACAACGAGCTGCTCCATTTGAGGCATCATTCACATATGTAGCAATGTTTAATACCCTAGTGTTCTGGTGTTTGTTCAGATCTGTAATGCTGAGTATGAGCGATAATAACAGTTATGATTGTATTGTCAAATGGCACTAATTAATGAATGAATCAGTCTGGAAAAAATGAGAGAGATCGTATCTCTCATTGTTGAGTAGTTCGAAGACACATACACTGCGGGACAGACCCTGAACATCCTGTTGTGATGACCCCGATGATAAACAGGAAGAGCAGAGATATTTTTGATCCCTTTTTTCTCCCAAATATATCTCATGTGAACTTTGACACCTTTCCTGTGTGGTTTGATTCTCAACCTTGGAAATTGTTTGTAAATGTCTGGTGTTTGTGTGCGTAGGTGTGTGGGGGATTTCTGACTTGTTGCGTCGGCGCTGCTCGACATTGGTAAACTTCACATGAACTTCTGACATTTCGTGAGAGGATGTCCTACTTTATGTGAAGTTAAAGATGCCTGTGATGATCGTTGATGTTTTTCAAGCAGATAATGTGCAGGGTACTGACTGTCACGGATTGTAGTCGTACTAGATTACATACTAATTCTAGACTCAGAAACTTGACCTTTTTGGGTGATGCCATATTAAAACCACTTATTTCAAGTATTTTTAGGTGTGGTCAGAGTTATGGGGGTGTACAAGCTAAGCCATGTCAGTTTTGGTTGTGTTTATAGCAGTTTTAGTTGTAGTTAATTAAAATAAATAAATTATTTATTTATTTAAAAAATATTACATTTTATTATATAAAATTATATAATAAAAAATAATACAATCACAAAAGCACTAAAACCTAAATTAAAATGAAAGCTTAAAAAAAAATAAAAGTGAAAAGTTAATTGTAAATATTAATGAATACTGTATAAATACTAAATAACACTGATGTGCAGTCTTGTTAAACATCCTTTTGTCATGTTTTTAATGGTAGTAATGTTTGTAATGGTAGTTCAGTGCTTATTGGGGAAAACATTTGTTTATTGAATTCAGTCCTGTATTAATCAACAGCTTCTAAAGGCAAGAATTCTGAAATAATTTAGCGCACTTTGTCTTTCTAGATGTCAGATGTTCCTGATTGGAGAAAGTCAACAGCTTATTTTGGGCTCCATTTTTCTTGAGCTTGGTGTTTTAGTGATGTATGTGAATGCAATTCCAAAATGTGCGATAATGCAATTTATAATAGTTAGTTTAAAATGTACAAACATGATTAAGTGTTCTATAACTCCTGATCATTCTAAAGGCACCTGACATCACTTCTGGAACTTCTGGAATGTTGGAGGGTGGGAAGTTAATTGGAAGCATGAATCAGAATTCCAGAGTTGTCATTTGAATCCTGGAATGTTTTATGATCTTCTATCACTGGTTGTGATTGGACCGGTGACAGCTTTTGGATGGGTGTCATAATTTTGAGACTAATCGAATAGATTTGTGTGTGTATTTTGAATACATCGTCATACTAGAAGCATGTGCTTTATTTTGGGGTGATGATGTGCATTACGAGAGCTATTTGTAGAATGAATCGCAATGTTTGTGAGCAGGAGACAGAAAGACATGCATATGGTTTGTCTTTCCTCCAAAACTGTGTGAAACGGCAGCATCTGGTTGCATGACGTTTATTGCGTAACTTCCACATTCGAGAATTTCTCATAAACTTCCATGTCATGCATTTAGTTTAAAGTGTGGTTTTGCATGCACAGTTTATGGTTAGCGACCTGCTGTACTGCTGTCCTCGTTCCAAAACTGAAAATGTGCATGTGAAGCTAAACCAATAACTAGAGTTCAAAATCACAATGTAAGCACCTGTATTTTTCTGTTAATTTAAATAAAGTTAAATGTCAGACTGATAAATGTACAACATAAATGACTAAAACCTAATCTAAACTAAAACATAAAAATAAAAGCTAATTAAAAATATTAGTGAATGCAGTATAGGCTAAATAATTAAACTTAAATAATTAATTTAATTAAACTTACTTAACCTAACGAGAAATATTGCCTTGGCAACAACTGAAATAAAATAAGTTTAATTTGAGGTAATACTAAAATTAAAACTAAGATAGAAAAAAAAAATTAAATGACAAAAGCACATTTTTTGATATAAGTGAACGACTCTGATCTAAGACTAGATCAATGAGTCATTGATGAGATCAAATCATTTATTCTTTAAAATGGTAGAAAAGTGTTTTTAATGCCAGAAATTCATCTAAACAAATACATAGCCTAATGTTTAATCAGTTCCTTACTTGTATCATCAGAACATCACCTGATTCAAATTGGCCCCAAAGTCTCGTGTTTGTAAAGGTGTGAAGCATGAGAATCTGGCTCTGAGGGCCAGACACAGAAAATGAAAGTTTGTTGTTTTGATTCACACCGAGGGCAGGAAGTCTGTAGTGTGAACACACACACACACACACACACACACACACAGAAGGCAGCAGCAGATGGTAGACCGGCCCACTGGAATGGGGGGTCTGTAGCCTGCAGTCAGACAAATGTGCTCAGGGGTCACAGGTCACTGCAGCATCTGTTCAGAGTCGAATCTCACACGCACTCCTGCTCTCGGACCTGTTGCCACGACGGGCTGCAGACGACTTCTGCTTCTGTCTCTAGGGACAAAGAGAGAGAGACTGCGTTAATGCCTCAAGTAAACTCACACACACGCATCTGCGCATGCAAGTGTTTGCCATGGGATGTCGTCTTTATTATTAAACTACTGCATGTCAATTAGCAAATCAAATATTTTATTATTATTACTTTTTCTTTTAAAGAACAAATTATATAAAACACAACGCACTACATTTTGAAAAAAATCTATATATAAATTTATTTTACATTAATTTTTTATTATATATTTATTATTAAATTGTTTGAAATTTTTTTTAAATGTTTTAGAAGTTTTCTTTACTTTTTAAGAACAATTAATTCATAAAGGCACAATGCACTACATTTTGTAAATAAACTCTATATTAAGATCCGAGTTTCTGCCATTTAAAAATTTGAAATTAATTTCAAAATTAAAATTTGAGAAAGAAACATTAAGCACTAGGATTTTGATATGTTCAGCCCAGGTTGTGATATGTTTAATACAGACTTACGATAAGCACATAGAAGATCGAATAAATGGAAATGATTAATATGGATGAGATCAAATCATACCAATGGAGATTCTGTGCTGATAAAAGTGAGATATCAGCAGCAGGAGTTTGGGAGGGGTGGAGTTTGATCCTCTCTGGGGAGCTGCCTTAGTGACCTTATGCCACTCGCCATGGCAACAGGCTTTGGGGGAGGGGCAGAGTGCAGTGGGAGGGTCCTGAAGTACAGCTGCCCTTATTTATGCACACACCTGCTGCAGCTCACAGACACACGCTCACATGAATAAAACATGCTGCATTTACTATATCTTACTGTCAACTTCACTTTTTGAAATGATCTTTAGTGGCTGTTGAAGAAAGTGTTCAGTTGTGTCATTTGATGTGTTCGTATGTGTTCATATGAGAGAGAGAGAGAGCATGTGACACTGTGTGGGCTCCCGATCGCCCGGAGGAATTTAGATGAGTTTGAACAGTGTCTTTCTTTCACACACCGTTTTATATGTGCGCACACACACACACACATACGTTTACTTGGCCATCTGAGTGAGAACATACCATAGACTTCTTCTGTTATATAAAACAATTTTTAACTAAAGGAAACATGCATTTCTAAAATATAAAAAAATGTTTTGTTTTTTAATTGAAGGTTTTCAATTGATGACTAATGTCATGGCTAATTAATGTCTAAATATATATGACCACAAGCCTAAAAGAAACATTTGAGCCAATATTTGTCATATTTAGCGCATTTTAAGACAAATTTATTGTCAACCTATTGTTAATTATTTATATTATAATCTCTGTGTGTTTTGTTTCTTGAGGTGTCCTTCAGACTTAGTAAAAACGTATAAATATGAATTAATGAATGTGTGCAAATATATAAAATATACAAAACCAATTACCAAGAGTATAACCCTTAACAAAAGTATAATATATTATTATATTTTAATTATTATATATAAGTAAAATATAATTATTAATATATTATAATACAATATAGTCTAAAGGTGTATAGTTTAGGGTGTCCTAAAAATATCCTATATATATATATGTATGTGTGTTCATATTAACTCTCTTGAAACTGTTTTGCTCTCAAACTATTAAGTAATTACATTATAAATCTTAATTTAGTTTTCTTGCAGACTTTGCAAATGCATGAGTTAGTGAATGACTATAAATAAACAAATATATATTAATATAATTAGCATGTTAAGAAAAGAAAAGAAAGTGAAGTAACGTGTGGCCAAGTATGGTGACCCATACTCTGAATTTGTGTTTATCTACTTTCTGAGACCATTATGATCTAAACTATTGTTAAACAATAATAACATTGTTCCATGTTTTGTGTTTCTTCAGGTGTCCCGCAGACTTCGTTGGCCCCCAGTGTCAGTTCCTGAACCCCTGCAGCCCGTCGCAGTGTCGTAACGGAGGCGTGTGCCACACACGGATGAAGGGCAATGACGTGGAGCCAGTCTGTGACTGCGTGCTGGGATACAGCGGCCCGCTTTGTCTGACGCCCGTCAATCATGCCTGCATGGGGTCCCCGTGCCGAAACGGTGGGACATGCTCTCTGCTCACGCTCGAGACCTTTACCTGCCGCTGCCCACCTGGATGGTCAGGTACGCATGTGCATAATTCACCCAGACTTGATGCTCGTCCTCATGGGTTGCATGTAGTGTTGCAACAGATCACAAAACTCACGGTTCGGATCATATTACGGATTTTGAGTTATAAATGGGATAATTTTTCGGATCAACAATAAAATAAAAAATTAGTGAACGCTTACGTCTATACCACAGCAGAAACAACTAATAAAGTCAGTAATAAAACAAGAACAACTACACAAATTACAAGCATAGATGAATATACAACATAACACAGTTACAAATAAAGTCAGTAACAGTAGAATGCAGGTGCAGAAGTGTAATAATTAAGTGTAAAATAACACAATAGTGCTCACTGCAAAAGGTAAATACAGATTAATCTTAAATACAGCTGTAGTGTTATTTAATTAGCAGACCAGACGGGTATTTACAGGCTTGTCTCTTTAAGACCAAATACTGACACACCTCTAGTTTCTTTCTCTGCTGTTACGTTCACTTAAGACAAAACTGACTGTTTACCAGAATACTTGCCAAAACGGGTATTTTAATGTAACTTTGTGTGTATGTGAAAGAGGAATCAATAGGTTCTTCACGTGCTGTCTGTTGCATAAACAGCGTGAGAGTCCCGATTCAAATTCTTTCACATGAATGTTTTAAAATTGCTTGAATGAGTAAATTGGCAAGACAAAAACATGCAAATGATTAGCTTTCATTCTGATGGTTAATCATAATCGGTTAATTCATGAATCACATGCATGCCGAACCGTGGGGCCTGGTCCGTACGGATCATCTGTTGCACCCCTAGTTGCATGATAGGTTAACCTCTGTCTTTTTGCAGGTAAAACATGCCAACAGGCTGACCCGTGTGCATCGAACCCCTGTGCCAACGGCGGACGGTGTTCAGCATTTGAGTCGCACTACATCTGCACCTGTCCTCCTAACTTCCACGGACAGACGTGTCGGCAGGACGTGAATGAGTGCGCCATCTCGCCCTCCCCCTGCCGGAACGGAGGCACCTGTATAAACGAGGTGGGATCGTACCTGTGCCGCTGCCCACCTGAGTACGCCGGCACACACTGCGAGCGCCTCTACCACCCATGTCACCCCTCGCCCTGCAGGAACGGAGGCACCTGCTTACAGACTAGTGACACCACCTATGCCTGCACTTGTCTGCCAGGTCAGTGTGTTATTTGTATTTCTCTTTAAGTTTAAATTTGATTTAACACATTTTTTTTATTGAATAGGAATAATTCAAATAATAATAAAAAAACTTTAATAAATGAGTTTTATAGATAAATATATTTTTTATAAATGAAAAAATTATTATAAATTAATAAATGAAAGAATTTTATTTATTGAATAGGAATAATTCAAATAATAATAAAAAAACTTTAATAAATGAGTTTTATAGATAAATATATTTTTTATAAATGAAAAAATTATTATAAATTAATAAATGAAAGAATTTTATAAGTATTTAAAAAACATTTATAAATGAATATATTTTATGAATGATTGAATTAATAAATAGATGAATACATTTTATAAATAAATATTTTATGATTGAATGAATACATACTTTTGTGAATGAATATATTTTATAAATGAGTAAATTATTTTATGAATGAATCATTAAGTTTTATAAATAATAATTTTTATACATTTATAAATTTATGAATGAATCAATCAATTTTATAAATACTTAAAATATTAAAGATGATCAATTGTGTAAACATTAATGAATACATATTAATAAGTTTTTACAAATTTAAATAAATCAATATATTTATGAACAAAAGAATAAATACATTTTATAAGTATATAAAGAAATGAGTACATTGTATAAACACTGAATGAATGACTTATTTTTGTAAATGAATGTATGAATTAATAAATTGTATAAATGTATGAATGTATAATTTTTGTTAAATGAACTAATATTTTTATGAATGAATCAATATTTATGAGTTAATTGCTAAATATTTTTTATGATTGATTGATTTGATTGAATGAATGAATCAATTATATAAATGAAAGAATGAATATTTTTTATAAATGAATAAATGTTATAAATATGTGAATGATTAAATAAATGAACCAATAAAATTGTAACATTTTCAAATAGTAAACATTTCAGTTTAGCTTGTTTTATTACCATTATTTATACTTCAAACTGGTTTTATTTCAGTCCTGCCTGCAGAAACAATAGTTTTTGTCTTTGCATACGTTAATAATTCTGCATGTGCACAGTTATTCATTAACAGTTTGTGCTTTTTTGTCTTAGTTTATATTTAATCCCAATGAATGACCTAGATGTCTCAGTTACTCACTCGAGCACATAAACATAATCCGTGTACGGCCTCAGACTCTTTGATGTGTATTGAACGTGAATCATTTGTCTCTCGCAGGGTTCACAGGTCAGACGTGTGAGCATAACGTTGACGACTGCACCCAGCATGCCTGTGAGAATGGAGGCAGGTGTATCGACGGCGTCAACACCTACAACTGCCACTGCGACAAACATTGGACCGGTACTACATTTTATACTCCACATTAATAATAACCATACAATGCAATAAATATTTTGCATGCACCTCACATGTGACCTCTGACCCCTTCCTCCTTCAGGTCAGTACTGCACGGAGGACGTGGACGAGTGCGAGCTCTCTCCTAACGCTTGTCAGAACGGAGGGACGTGTCACAACACCATCGGCGGCTTTCACTGCGTGTGCGTGAACGGCTGGACGGGCGACGACTGCAGCGAGAACATCGACGACTGTGCCAGCGCCGCCTGTTCACAGGGTGCCACCTGCCACGACAGAGTCGCGTCTTTCTTCTGCGAGTGTCCACACGGACGCACAGGCACGTCTGTTTGTGCAGTTTCAACCTCATTTTCTTACTAATTTAAACTGTTTATACACCAGTGTTATTGGAGTATTATTTATATCAAGTTTTTGTATTTTGTAAGTTTTTGTTATTATGGGCTTTTGTCTTTTTTATACTTCAATTTAAGTTTTAGTCATTTTCATACCTCTACTTATTTTATTTCATTTTCATTTCAACTTATTCTTATTTTATTTAAGTTGCCACGGCAACATTTCTACATTTCAAGTTTTCTGAGTTTGTTTTTCCATCTAAGATTTTATTTTATATTTTATTTTAATTTTATTTTAGTAAATTATTTGTTTTTCTCTTTTGCCCATATTATATTTTTAATTTTAATTTTATTTTAGTTCATTTTATTTTATGAGTATTATGTATATTTCTGTCTATGAAACCAACAGTTTTTATATTTTGTTTTAGTTAAGTTCAGTTTAGGTTATTTTATGAGCATGATTTATATTTTAGTTGTGTTTCATTTATGTCTATAAAACCAATATCTTTCATATTTTTATTTTTATTTTATTATTTTGTTTTAGTTCAGTTTAGTTTAGTTTATAGGCCTTATTTATATTTCAGTTGTTTAATTTCTGTTTATACAACCAAAAGCTTTTATTTTTATAATTGTTTACTTTTTTTTGTCAATTTTTGTCAAAATGGACAGTTTATATTTCAATTTGTTTAATTTTTATTCTACCTACGAAAACAATAGTTTTTGTCTTGGCATACGTTAATATTTTATTTTAGTTCAGTTTATTTCATTTTATAGCATTATTTATACTAAAATTGCATTTTAATTCATTTCTGTCTATGAAAACCATATCTTTTATATATTTACATTTTTATTCCAGCTTAATTTCAGTAACCAACACCTATTCTTAAGGTTTAATTTTAGTTAGCAATAACAAAACTGTTACCCACAGGCCTTCTGTGTCATCTTGACGATGCCTGCATCAGTAATCCATGTCAGAAGGGCTCAAACTGCGACACGAACCCGGTGAGTGGAAAAGCCATCTGCACCTGTCCGCCCGGGTACACGGGATCAGCCTGCAATCAAGACATCGATGAGTGCTCGCTCGGTAAGAATAACACATGATCGATTAGAAAGAACATTAAACACAATACAATTTTGCACTACAATACTGTTTGCATTTCAGGTGCAAACCCATGTGAGCATGGCGGACGGTGTCTCAACACTAAAGGCTCGTTCCAGTGTAAGTGTCTCCAAGGTTATGAAGGTCCACGCTGTGAGATGGACGTCAACGAGTGCAAGTCGAACCCCTGCCAGAATGATGCCACCTGCCTCGACCAGATCGGTGGATTCCACTGCATCTGCATGCCAGGTATTAGTCTTTGACCATTGACCTGCATCAAAAGCACATCATTACTGTTATTCTGATGGATTGCTTTGGTGTGCAGGTTACGAGGGTGTGTTTTGTCAAATAAACTCGGACGACTGTGCATCACAACCTTGCCTCAACAATGGAAAATGCATTGACAAGATCAACTCTTTCCACTGCGAATGTCCCAAAGGTGACTGCAGCATTATTATTTTTAGAGACACTAAAAATAGAGACACTCTGATCATAAAAACTAGCAATGAGGATGCATTGCGGGAAATCAAAATAAACGTGGTATGCATTTTTCCCTACAGGGTTCTCTGGGAATCTGTGTCAGGTGGATGTGGACGAGTGCGCCAGCACACCGTGTAAAAATGGTGCTAAATGCACAGACGGACCCAACAAATACACCTGCGAATGCACTCCAGGTACACATCTTCAAGTCATATTCTGCACTTTTGCAGTCCATTGAAGTCCATTTATAATATTAGTTGTGATATTCTCTAGCACCAAAAACATTTTCACATCTGTTTTGGTTCAAATATTCCACCTTTTTGAAGCTTTATAATTTGCAATCTGTTTTTGTAACTGTATCTTAAGGAATTTTAGAATTATTTATATTTTATATTCGAGAATATTTTGCATTCAATTTAAATTTTTTATTTTGCGGTTTTCATTTTAAGTTTATTTTATGTGCTTTTGTCATTATTAGTTTTTGTTTTAAGTATTTCTTTATTATTAAATTCTTTATCAACAATTTTTATTTTTTAATTTAAGAATCATTTATTTTATAGCAATATTTTAATACTCCAATTTATTTTATTTCACTCAGTTGGCAAGGCAAAAGTTTCTTTCGAGTTTGATTTAAGTTTTTAGTTTAGGTTTTTGATCTAGCATTTTTTTATTGTATATATTTTTATTATTATTTTATTGTTATTTATTATTTATTATTTTATCTTTTTTAATCTTAATCTATTTTATCTTGTTTTTGTTGTATTTTATTTTTTATTTATTTATTTTCCACACCAAAAACATTGAGGCAGCCTCAATGACATATGCAGCCTATGCAGAAATGAGACACACTCAATAAATAAATCTGTATCATATGTAAATTCCCGGTATTATAATATTATGATATGAAAGGCTAACCACTTCACATATGAAACGAGTGTCACTTCCAACATTCTAAATATGGCTTTTCAAATGTATTTCTGCAGGATTTGGTGGTGCTCACTGTGAGCTGGACATCAATGAGTGCGCGTCGAGCCCCTGTCATTACGGCGTGTGTCGGGACGGCATGGCCGCTTTCACCTGTGATTGTCGCCCCGGATACACGGGCCGCCTGTGTGAAACCAACATAAACGAGTGCTTGAGCCAACCCTGCCGAAATGGAGGCACCTGCCAGGACAGAGAGAACGCGTACACCTGCACCTGTCCTAAAGGAACCACAGGTAACACATGCACGCTCATAAAAACACTTGTGCAAAATATAATGGTGAGTTTATAGTTTATGATGACTTAATCATGTCGTGATTGCGTCCGCAGGAATGAACTGCGAGATTAACATTGACGACTGCAAGAGTAAACCATGTGACTACGGAAAGTGCATCGACAAGATCAATGGCTACGAGTGTGTGTGTGAACCCGGATACACAGGTGAGTCAGAGCAGCATCTCTGTGTGTGTGTGTGTGTGTGTGTGTGTGTGTGTGTGTGTGTGTGAGAACAGGTGAACAGGTGGCCAGCGAAGTGCAGAGCTTGTGTATCAGATAACAGATATGACTTAGGACAGAGACTGCCTTTCCCAACTGGGACACACTCTCACACAGGTGTGCTTTACATTAATGCTACGGCCCGAATGATCACAAGACTGACCCTTTGTATGTTGCATTTAAGGAAAAGGTACAATAGGCCCTGTTATACTGTGAATATAGGACAGCAGCAGGAGGATTTTCACAATTTAGCACAGCCTGCCTGATTATTCTTATACCTGTAATAAAAACATAAGAACACAATTTAAAGCAAAACTTCATTTTATTTAGGGCTGATATTGACTATTTAGTTTTCAACACAAATGTCTACTTAAATAACACTGAATGCAAAGCAGAAAAAGTAGTTTTTAATATGCCTAAATACACAAGTAAAAGTCATAAATTAAGGCTGTTGTATGTCCCAGTATTGCAACTTTATTTTATTAAGCAATGATATTGCTCACAATCCTTTGTGATACTTAAGTAGTGGACAGTTTTCAATGTCAGTTTTTCTACAAAAATAGCACTGAATGCAAAGCCAAAAGAGCAAGAATTTTAACTAATTTAGCTAATGCTTGCATGGAGATGGCAAGCATACACAACATAAAATACTATTTATTTATTTATTTTTTAGTTTTTTTGATGGTTTTTGTGTATATAGAGTATTTTTGTCATTCAAGTTCCTTATTTGTAACTTTTGCTATATACAGCTTTAAGTGCTGATGTTGCCCATAATCCTTTGCACTATGTAAGAAGGAGAGGACAGTTTACTTTTTCAGCCTCAATTTTACAACATTTTCTACTACAATAGCACTGAATGCAAAGCTGAAACCCTTTTTATATGCATGAACCTAAAAAATGTTTTAGCTAATTAAACTGACTAGATACTAATACTTGCATGCAAATAACATGCAGATGAAAAAAACAATTTCTTAGCCTAGTATGTCCTGATCATCAATTACAGAAATTCTCATTGCAACTTTATTTTATTAAGGGCTTATATTGGCCACAATCCTTTGTGCACATAAGAGAAGGAAAATTCTTTTTGAACACCTATTTTTATTTATTTTCCTATTTAAATGGCTTTGAATTAATGTTTTCCAGCATGCTTTTTCTCTGCATTTAAATTATTTAGCACAACCTCAAATGCCTTTTTTGTTTGCTATTTAATTAAAAAAAAAAAAAGTTTTTAAATTTTTTTTTTTTAATTTTTGATATTTAAAAAACAGTATCTAAAATGTATATAATAGTTAAACAGTCTATGGGTGCTGCAAGCGAACAGGTGTTTCTTGTTTTAGCATGGCCTGTACACTTTTTGAGTGGTACTATAGGTATTGTAGTATGTGAGAGAGAAACTGCAATAAAGTCCCATTGTTGTAAGAGAATCAAACAGTTACCCATTACCCTACAGAGGAGGGATGTTTGCGTGTGTGTGTGGAGGGGGTAATTGTTGTTCGGCTGTGTGTGAAATAGGGTCTGTCCTTTTGTATCTGCAAACAGCCCTCTGTAGGACCTGCCCTCCCCCCGGCGGGTGTGTGAGTGGGTCTGAAAGACAGAGAGAAAGGACGAATGAAAGAGCACAAGAGAGTGGAGGAAATCCTTTGTGCATTTGGAGCAGGGCTGGAGATTTGGGATGGGGCCCACACACACAAACACACACAAAGGCAGACAAAGAACAAGAGGTCAACACACATCTGAATCCCAAGGAACATTCCTTTACTATGCATCTTCACTTATTGACAGATATACGTTTCCAATTTCGGGTTAGATCACTGTAAGACTTTGGAAAGCATCATATATGATAATTACAGATGGTCAGTGAGAAAAATGACTGACAGACTGAATCAAATATATGGCCTTTGAGTTGTTTAACATCCTTTACTGTCTTAAATAGGTCAAAATTGGTCATATTTAAGTAAAATATTAAAAAAGTAATTAAAATGTAAAAATTAAAACACTTAATTATTATATATTATGTTACATTATATTATATTTACTTTTTAAAAAATATATTATTCCAAATGGTATTATTGTATTATTTCAAATAAATGGCATTCTTTTAAACTTTCTTTTCATCAAAAAAAATCAAAATTTAATGTATCACTTTTTCTACAAAAATAATAAGCAGCACAACTATTTTAAACGCTGATAATCAGAAATGTTACTTGAGCAGTAAATCAGGATATTAGAATGATTTCTGAAGGATCATGTGACACTGAAGACAGGAGTAATGATGCTGAAAATACAGCTGCGCATCACAGAAATAAATTACATTTTAAAATATATAAATTAGTTTCTAATTCTAATAATATTTGACAATATTACTGTTTTTACTCTAATTTTGATTAAATAAATGCAGCCTTAGTGAGCATTAATGACTTAAAAACAAATTTTAGGATCAAATCAAGTTCATCCTATAATATTTTCCACTGATTATGCAGTTGCACACAGAAATACACTATATTGCCAATATTATTGGGTCACCCCCTTCTTATGAACATGTTTGACTACTGTTGTAGTCAAACTAAATGTTGCATTTCGGAAGTTGCATTTCTCACTTGTCTTTACCACACATTTTTACACATTTATTTTCCTCACAGGCTCAATGTGTAACATCAACATTGACGACTGCGCGTTAAACCCGTGTCACAACGGCGGAACCTGCATCGACGGTGTCAACAGCTTCACCTGCCTCTGTCCAGAGGATTTCCGTGACGCCACCTGCCTTTCCAAACACAACGAGTGCTCCAGCAACCCCTGTATCCACGGCAACTGCCTGGACCACATCAACAGCTACAGATGCATGTGTGAGGCCGGCTGGACGGGACGCAACTGCAATATCAACATCAACGAGTGTCTGTCCAACCCGTGCGTGAACGGAGGCACCTGTAAGGACATGACCAGCGGCTACGTGTGCACCTGCAGAGCCGGCTTCAGCGGTAAGATGCTACGTCCCAATTCTTCCTAAATGGTGTGGAAGATTAGTCCTAATGGCTTGTCATAGTATGCATACTTTCTGGTCCACAATCCTTTGCAGTACATAAGAGGAGGAGTTTGTGATGGTTCATATTCAACCATGAATTTTTCTAATAGAAATGCATTAAATGCAAACTCTAAACAGCTGTTTTATGATTTTGAACTTAAAAAGTTAAGCAATAAAGAATTTTAAGATGATTAATATAGATATGCATGCAAACGGTGACAGGCTGTGTGAAATTGTATGCATTTTTTTAATGAAGTTAGTATTTTTAAATTTTACTGCAGTTTCAAAATTAAAGAATAAATATATAATATAATAATAAAATGCAATTTAAAAAGGTCAAAAAAATAATACAAATAATAAATTACTATAAAGTCATATATTTTATCATTAAATAAAATAAGTCTTAATTTTTCGAAAAGCACTTTTGCTGCTGTATATGTATATGTTTTGCATATAAAGTGATTTGACTGATAAATTGTACGACAGTTTTGCCTGGGTTAACTGATTTTCTTGGTGGACTTTAAGTATGCATGCAAGTTTTTTGGCCTCAAAATGTAAAAAAAAAAAAAAAAAAAAAAAATATATATATATATATATATATATATATATATATATATATATATATATATATATATATATATATATATATATATATATATATATATATATTTTAATGCATTATTAATAATAAAAAATAAATTACATTAAAAATAATCATAAAATTATATAATAAAAATAATTAATTTATAAAATAAGTTAATATGCATTTGCTTCAGTGGATTCTGAAGACTGCATGCATGGGCTAAAATATTCTAAAATAAAATATATTACGGCAATATTATTTTCAATGAATTATTAAAATAAAATAATTCTTACTGTAAGACTGTAACAAACTTAAAGTAATTGTAATTGTAAGCTAATTATATTTTTCAACAGAGTAAACATAGTATGTCACAATGCTGTTGTACTGAATTGCTACACACCCAAAAGCATGCATTTCTCCTTTTGTTTATTTCTACATTTTGTGTGATCTGATGGTATGTCTTGCATTTAGGTCCCAACTGCCAGACAAATATTAACGAGTGTGCGTCCAACCCCTGCCTAAACCAGGGCACCTGCATCGACGACGTGGCCGGATTCAAGTGCAACTGCATGCTGCCTTACACAGGTACGAACACACACGTAACAGCTATTGTACAGCTGGTTCTTGTTTTGAGACGCCAGGTTTTGCAGAGGTGTGTATAAGAATGTCAGGGGACGTGAAATATCAGCACTGTGTCGAGAGTGGCTACTCAAATAGGTCCATTTCCTGTTTGGTCCCTTCCTGTTTCCTGTTGCAAAGAATTGACAATAGAAGGAAACACCAAGTGACTTCCTGCTTCAGATGGTCACCATGGAAACGGATAAGGAAGTGCCTGCAGGAACCGAGCTGGAAAAATGAGGCAATAGAAGAGTGAGACTGAAATAACAAAGAACGATTTGACAGGCTTTTTGCTTATTTTCTGCATTGATTTTGAGGAAAAACCTGCAGAATTCTGGGTGGATTTAAACATGGTCAAATGTGTAATATACTTTTACTGGTAGCAGAAAACATATTCAAATTAGCCAAAATATTCAGGGGCTGTAAAGTATGCTTTTGCAGTGTTTTCCTGCCTGTATCAGTGTTATTTTAGTATCATGCATATACTATTATAGTTAATTTTTTTAAAGTTTATTTAAAGGGGACCTATTATGCCACTTTTTACAAAATGTAAAATAGGTCTCTGATGTCCCCAGAGCGTATTTGTGAAGTCTTAGCTCAATATACCCCACAGATAAATTTTTAAAGCTTGTTAAATTTGCCACTTTTAAGGTATGAGCCAAAACGTGCTGTTTTGAGTATGTTGCTTTAAATGCGAGTGAGCTGTTGCTCCCGGAGAAGAGGGTGAAGCTTCAAGAGCTCGAGCTCCGCATTAGCAGGGCTAGCCTTTGCAAAAAAACATTTCACTATTAATACAAACCTGCTATCTTTACAGACACCTACTCTGTTTCAAAGTCAGTCATCTGATTATACTGTGCATAATAAATATGCGTTTATGAATTACACAGAGGGGGAGCACGGCGGGATAAAAATAACAACATAGCTGGTCTCATGCTCTCACAAACTTTATAAGTCCCACTTCTGATTATGAGCTCGACAACTACAAGTGATCGACTCGCATTGCTTTCATACGCAACTTTTAACTACCACATTCCTATTCACGATCATTCTAGCAGCGCTTGAAGGCAGCATCAGTGAAAGCACACCAGAGACAATGATAGCTTCAGCAATAAGCCTTACAGAGTGCCAAGAAGCTCTTTCAGAAAGGCAATTTGGAAAACAAATGCGTGATACTTACTTTGTCTGGAGCTGACGTTCGTACACGAAGTGTTGGTATCGATTCATAAACATTTAGGGGACTTTACCGATTTTTTTTCCAGGATATTTCCTTCGAAAATGAAATTTAACCACAGTGTCCTCTGCTCAGATGAGGGGAGATTATGGCGACTCCTATACTCATTAGTGCATCCCAAAACACAACACTTGTAAAGTCTCTTTGGCGCCGACAGTGTATATATCTCCAGTAATGGCGGACCGTAGCTTCTCACTCAGGGCTGTGTTTATGCTAATAGGGCATAGAGCGTCACTAATGGGCGGGACTTTTTCCCCTCAGTGACGTGAACAGAGGGAGAATCTGAAACGGCTCGTTTGGAGAGACTGTTTATGATTTATTGGTTTTATTAAAAAATGAGTTGGTGATTTTTAACATTATAGGCTGGTTGTTTTCACACTGCGACCACACAACTGTTCAAACACCTTATAAAATAATGATTTTAGTATATTTTAAATTTTACTTTTATATTTATACATTTTATTTATTTTATATATTCAGTTTTTCATTATTTTTATATTTTCAATTATTTTATTTTAGTCTTAGTAATTTTTAACAAAGTTTTAACAATTTTGTTGTGTATTGATTTAATCATTTAATTAGTTTTTGTTTTGTTTTTAAGTTATTTTAGTATAATTTCAATTATTTATTTGTACTATTTAAAGGTTTAGTATCATTTTAACTAGTTTTAGATTTGTTTGTTATTTTAGTATTAAATAGTATTGAATATTTTAATGTTTTTATTTTTATATTTTCTGTTTTTTATTCATTTTACGCTTATAGCAATTATACTCTAAAGTTTTTATCATTGTGTTGACATTTTTTCTAGTTTTTGTTTATAAACATTAATTTCACAGTAATAAAAGTAATACATTTAATAATTATTTAGTAATTAAATAAGTTTTTATTTTTATTTTATGAATGTTTATTTTTCTTTCAAGTTACAAAAATGTTTTTTAGTTGGATTTAGGTTTTGTTAACAATAATAATCCTGGCCTACTGTGTATGTAACTTTTGCATCAGTTTTGACTCTTTCTCAATGTGTGTGTTTCAGGCGAGGTGTGTGAGAGCGTTTTGGCTCCCTGTGCTCTGCGTCCTTGTAAGAACGGAGGTGTTTGTCGCGAGTCTGAGGATTTTCAGAGCTTCTCTTGCGCTTGTCCTGCTGGATGGCAAGGTAAGAGTGTGTGTGAGTTTATGTGCATTTCATGTTCTCGTGATCTTCATCCTAACCGCTGTCGTCTCACTACAGGTCAGTCTTGTGAGGTGGATATTAACGAGTGTGTGAGGAATCCTTGCACTAACGGAGGAGTGTGTGAGAACCAGCGTGGAGGATTTAAGTGCCGCTGTAATCCCGGATTCAGCGGAGATCTGTGCCAGAACGACATTGACGACTGCGTGCCAAGTAAGACACGCAGAACACACGCAAACCGAGACAGCCTTTCTGGGCATCATAGAACATTACATGGTGCTCCTTATCCCTATAATGCTGTCTACGTAGGCAACTTTTCTTACTTTTTAAAATTTTCTAATCACTCGGTGATGTTTTATGCTGTCTTCTGTAATTGCATTTGTTTTTCTTAGTTTAATGTGCTTTATTGTACATTTCTATTACTAAAGCAGTTCAAATGAAGCAAAATAACAAGTGCACATGGTAAAATAAAATAAGGTAAAAAAGGTAAATTAAATTTAAAAATAAAACAGAAAATTTAATAAAATTTTGCTTTATTTGAAAATAAAAATATTAAATTATAATTAATATGTGTTTTATGGTGCATTTGTTTCTAAAGCTGTGCAAATAAGGCAAAATAAGTGCAAATGACAAAATAAAATGATTGTAAGAGAAAATTAAATGAAAAAATTTAAAGAATAAATTAATAAACTGAAAATTAAATCAAATTAAGTTATTTATAAATGTAATATTTAACATGCTTTATTTGCGCTGTTTTAATAGAAATGTGCAAAAGCAAAATAACATGAAATTAATGGAAAAATTTGATACATTTTTTTAAATGAATGTAAATGCAGAAAATTAAATAAAATGCCATTTCTGGATGGACCTAGTAATACTAAAGTAAATAAAGCAAAATAAGAATTTAATTAAATGAATGTTAAAAAAAAAAAAACATTAAAAAGAAAATTAAATAATTTTGTTGAATTGAAAAAAAGTATGTAACAACAATTTAACAAAAAGGAAAAGATTATGTGGCAACAAACAAGAGTTATTAGTAGTTAAGCCTGAATATTGTAGTGATGGTAATTCTTCTCTCTCTCTCAGATCCGTGCAGTAACGGCGGTGTGTGTCAGGACCGTGTGAACGGCTTTGTGTGTGTGTGTTTGGCTGGTTTCCGTGGTGAGCGCTGTGCAGAGGACATAGACGAGTGTGTGAGCGCCCCCTGCCGAAACGGAGGGAACTGCACCGACTGCGTCAACAGCTACACCTGCAGTTGTCCTGTAGGATTCAGCGGCATCAACTGTGAGGTCAACACACCTGACTGCACTGAGAGGTACACACACGACACGTTTTCAAATGCATTTTAAATTAAAAATTAATAAATGTTTCGATTGCATACAAGCAATCTCAATCTGTGCTGTTTCTCCTCTCCAGCTCTTGTTTTAATGGCGGAACATGTGTGGACGGCATAAACTCTTTCTCATGCGTGTGTTTGCCGGGATTCACCGGGAATTACTGCCAGCATGACGTTAACGAGTGCGACTCGCGCCCGTGTCAAAATGGAGGCACCTGTCAGGATGGATACGGCACCTACAAATGCACCTGCCCACACGGATACACCGGACTCAACTGCCAGGTACACAAACAAACATGTGCTACAACATAAATCTGTAAATGAGTCTAAAGGAATGTATATAAATTTATAGAAATATATTTAAATGGTTTCTATAGTTATATTAATATTTTAATATTTTATTTTTACTTATTTTATTTATATATAAAGTATTTTTTAAATATTTTATAATCAATATATTTTTTTCCCTTTAATTTTTATAAGTATATTTGCATGATATAGATATATTTGGTGCATGTTTTATTTCCTGATGTGTGTGTGTTTCAGAGTCTGGTGCGCTGGTGTGACTCTTCCCCCTGTAAGAACAGCGGCTCTTGTTGGCAGCAGGGGGCGTCTTTCACCTGTCAGTGTGCCAGCGGCTGGACGGGCATCTACTGCGACGTCCCCAGTGTCAGCTGTGAGGTCGCCGCCAAGCAGCAAGGTAACAATCACTACTAAATAGACTAGCACTTTTCTACCAAACCCATAACTTACTAGGCCTAAAATAGAATATTTTGCATGAAGAAACGGATGTTGATGGAAAACTAATAATAAATGTAATCATAAAAATGTCAAATTAAAATGGTTAAATAATTGTAAATTAAAAGTAATTAATATGCATAAATGAACAAGTAAATACGTGTAAGAAGTTTTATTTGTGAATGTAAATAATGTAATGTAATATTTTATTTGTTTACCTGCATGTCATCTGACCATTAACCAACTGTGTTATTAAATTTAAGATTTAAAATATAATAAAAATAATAAATTTTATTTACCAAATTTAAATATATTATCAAAACTATTACATTTCTTTTTTTTGCAATATTTGTAATTTCTGACCATGAATAAATTAGTAAAAATAAAATAAAAAAATGTACATAAGATGTGCAAAAGAGCTGTAAATTACTAGAGGAAATGTCTTTTAAAAATGTTTGCCACATTAAAATGCCATATTAAAAGTTGATGTATAATTTGCACTTTTCCTCAGGAGTGTCTGTGGCCGTTCTGTGCCGTAACGCGGGTCAGTGTGTTGATGTGGGTAACACACACCTGTGCAGATGTCAGGCCGGATACACAGGCAGCTACTGTCAGGAGCAGGTGGACGAGTGCATGCCGAACCCCTGCCAGAACGGAGCCACCTGCACAGATTACCTGGGAGGATACAGCTGTGAGGTATGAAAACACACACACACACACACACCTGTACATCATCAGTGTTGAGCAGATTACTTACAAATTGTAGTCCATTACTGATTCCATGACAAAAATTACACGTTTTAGGTAATATAATCGATTATTTTTAATTACTCGTAACTCAGTTATCACATTGATAATATAATTAAAATGTAATGTAATATAACATAGAGTACTTAATTTTTTCTGATTTCATAATCCAGATTACATGTAAGCACCGTACATCATCATTACACGAGTCTAACGTCTGTTTCTGTCCTTCAGTGCGTTCCTGGATATCACGGAGTCAACTGCAGCAAAGAGATAAACGAGTGTCTGTCTCAACCCTGTCAGAACGGAGGAACCTGCATCGACCTCATCAACACGTACAAATGCTCCTGTCCACGGGGAACGCAAGGTATGGACACATTCACACGCTCACAAACGCTGGATTCATCACTTCATGCTTCAGTAGGTAAACTGTATCAATTGTTTTCTCTGGCCGTGTTCGCAGGCGTTCACTGTGAGATTGACGTCGATGACTGCTCCCCGGCCGTGGATCCGTTAACCGGCGAGCCGCGCTGTTTTAACAACGGCCGCTGTGTTGACCGCGTGGGAGGTTACGGCTGCGTGTGTCTGGCTGGGTTTGTGGGCGAGCGCTGCGAGGGCGATGTCAATGAGTGCCTGTCTGACCCCTGTGACCCCAACGGATCCTACAACTGCGTACAGCTTATCAACGACTTCCGCTGCGAATGCCGTACAGGATACACCGGTACAAACACACATCTGACACGGTGCATGAATGAGCACAAATGATCACATTTTCAGTGAAAATAAATGTTTATCAATGAATATAACCAATATGATTAGAGTTAGTGAATTTCAAACAAAAAAAATAAATGGTAAGGCTATATTTTAGTTAAAAAAATAACCTTTTTAAGGAACATTTTAGTTTTTTTCAGGCTTTTTCCCTCGCAAATTCTTATTACTTTAATGCAGAGAAAACATTTCTCAGTTCTGCAAAACAATATTTATTGATTGATTTACTGATTTAGTATGCTTACTATATAATTATACATTATCACTATATTTCACTATATAACATAATTCATTATGCATTTATACTTCACAGGTATAATTTAAATCGTAAACATTTTTATTTATTTGATTAATTGATTATATCTGAGAAATATATTTCTAAGTATACTTACAATGTAATTTTCAATTTAAATACATTTAATTTATCTTATTAGCAAAAATTCACAAACTGATTTTTGTAAAGTTTTGTGATTCAGATATAATTTATAATTTAAACATATTTCCTTAATTTCTTGATTTATTTATAAATTTTGTACAAAGTATAGGAAGTATACTTAGAACTGTACTTGACAGATATAATTTATAATTTAAACATTTTACTTATTTATTGATTTATTTATCCAATCAGTACAACAAAAACTGATGAAGTATACTTAGAATTATACTTCACAGATATAATTTACAGCATAATAAAATTTTATTAATTTTATTAGCATAAATTCAGTACAACAAAAAATGATAAATTATATTTAATTATACATATATTATTTATTTTAGCGTAAATGAAATTGTGCAACGAACTATGAAATATACTTAGAATTGTACTTCACAGATGTAATTAACTATTTAAGCATGTATTTATTTATTTATTTATTGCATTTTGGGGGGGAATGTTTTATTTTTTAATTAGTTTTTTTATATATTTATAGGCAAGCGCTGTGAAACTGTGTTCAATGGTTGCAAGGACACACCATGCAAAAATGGAGGAACGTGTGCTGTAGCGAGCAACACCAAGCACGGATACATCTGCAAGTGTCAGCCGGTGAGTAAAAGCGCACATCTTTAAAGCTAATGCTATGATTTGAACATCACAAACGCATGGATCAGTTTAGAAACCCCTTTAAATGCACTTGTTAACCTTTGGCTCTCTCTCAGGGTTACTCTGGCTCCTCCTGTGAATATGACGCCCAGTCCTGCGGCTCCCTGCACTGTCGTAACGGCGCTACCTGTGTGTCGGGACACCTGAGTCCCCGCTGTCTCTGCCCGCCGGGCTTCAGCGGACACGAGTGCCAGACACGCATGGACTCGCCCTGCCTCAACAACCCCTGCTACAACGGCGGCACCTGCCAACCCATCAACGACGCCCCGTTCTTCCTCTGCTCCTGTCCAGTCAACTTCAACGGACTCCTCTGCCACATCCTTGACTACTCCTTCAAAGGAGGGCAGGGCCGAGACATCGCCCCGCCGCCGGAGGTGGAGATCCGATGTGAAATTGCTCAGTGCGAAGGCAGGGGCGGAAACGCCATCTGCGATACCCAGTGTAACAATCACGAGTGCGGATGGGACGGCGGCGACTGCTCTCTGAATTTCGACGACCCGTGGCAGAACTGTAGCACCGCCCTGCAGTGCTGGAGGTACTTCAACGACGGCAAATGCGACGAGCAGTGCGCCAACGCTGGCTGCCTGTATGACGGATTCGACTGCCAAAGACTGGAGGGGCAATGCAAGTGAGTGAAATTTTTATTGTTCATTTAATTAATTGCTTAATTTTATATTTTTATTTATTTGTATTATTTGCGTTACTGTTTTACTTTATAATATATTTATAAAAAAAATACATTGAGTGTTATTTTAAAGTCTTTTTTTTATCATTAGGGGCTTACTTTAAAAAAAAAAAAAATTATTAATTTGTTTTAGTTTTGCTTATATATATTATAATATTAAAGATTTTAATTTTCATTTAATTTTTACGATCTTTTATTAACTTATAAATAATAATAATAGAAAAAATAGTAAAATCGAAATAGACAAATCCGGGGGGAAAAATCAGAATAATGAAATGAAACATCAAGGCTTTCACAAGTTTTATTTTAGTCTTATTTATGTACTACTATATTATTTATTAATATATTTTTAAATTTTCACTATAATTTCAGTTTAAATTTTAGTCATCTTGTTATGCACATTTGTCAGTTTTTTTTGTTTTTGTTATATATATATTTTCAACAAGGTTTCATTTATTTTTTATTCCAGTTTTGATTTTGGTAATTTTATGGTTTGGTTTGGTTTTATTTTATTACTCATTTTTTTATTATTATTATTATTTAATTATTAAGGACTAGTTTTAATAAAAATTTTGCAGCCTTTTATTACCTTTAGAAAATGCATCCTAATGGAAAAATACAAGTGAATATTATGTTAATAACAATAATATTTACATATAAAATTGTAATTAAATTACAAATAGAGAAACTAGAAATTTTCCAGTGGAAAATTGGCCTTTAATTTAATTTTTTAACCTCTCCTTCAATCTCTCTCTTCAGTCCGCTGTACGATCAGTACTGTAGGGATCACTATGCAGACGGTCACTGCGATCAGGGCTGTAATAACGCCGAGTGCGAATGGGACGGTCTGGACTGCGCCGATGACGTTCCTCAGAAACTGGCCGTGGGGAGTCTGGTTCTAGTGGTCCACATCCCACCGGACGAGCTTCGCAACCGCTCCTCGTCTTTCCTCCGCGAGCTGAGTGGACTGCTGCATACTAACGTGGTGTTCCGCCGCGACGCTACCGGAGAGCCGCTCGTTTTCCCGTACTACGGCAACGAGCACGAGCTGAGCAAGCACAAGCGCGCTGATTGGACGGACCCGGCCCAGCTGCTGCAGCGTGCCAGGAGGAGCCTGACGGCCTTCATGAAGCCCCGCCTACGACGAGAACTCGATCAGATGGAGATCAAAGGGTGAGTGAAGGCAAACCACTGTCAGAATCAGAATATTTAAATGCAACTAATCTTATTATCTTTATATTTGTGATACAGGGCTATTCAATTAACTTCATTTGAGGGCCAGATTATCGAATTGAACATTTGAAGGGGGTGGGGGGGCCAACCGATCTTTTTCTGGGGGACCTATAAAATTGGAAATTAAATTTAAATGCATATTCAGCAGTAAAATTAACTATATTACCAACAGGGTAATATACAAATCTATAAAAGGTTAACATTAGTGCTGTCTGCCATTCAATTAAAAAAAATTACATTTTACATTTTTTATGTAAATAATTAAAAAAATGTGACTAAACGCATATTAATATATTTGTGTTGTCATATTTTCACACTGAACTTCCAAATTAATATAGAAACAACATATAGATTGTATATTTTAAATATGTTTAATGGCATCTTTTTACTAGCCTATTATTAATGAAGAAGTATCATTGATACAAATAATGTTACTGTTGTCTCTATTAAATCCATTTTTTCCCTTTAATTTTTAGCCATTAATTATAGCCATTTAATATTACAGTATAATTTAAATGTTATATTATTTTTAACATTTTAATAGGCTTTGAAAAATATAACAACTTTTTATGTGAACTTAAAACAATCTTCAAATAAACTGTAAATTGCATGCATAAGCTATATTGATTATTCTTTATTCAAGCTTCACAAGTTAATCAGCAAGCAGAGCAGTCAAGTGATTTCTCTTTCTGTATTTCTTTGATTTACATTAATCATTAATCACAGACTGCAGCAGGTTTCACTTTAAAAGCAGCGCTGTTTCTTTAATAAAACCTGATGCACATGACGCGGATGTGACACGTATCCAATTTTCTCCCAACTCTTTATGGTCATTTAGGATTTTATAACTGATTGTGTTTATGAAGATGATATTTATGAAGTATCTCTTCAAAACCACGTATTTTTACATCGTGTGTGGTTTTGTCCATTGAAGCGCTGGCGTGCTTGTCTGAAGCGGCTCAGTTTATGAATACAGCCAACCGAACAGATTTTCAAACTAACGTTATACTTCCTGCTTTGATAATAATTTTCGTCCAGTGTCGGCGCTATTTCTCGCCAGAAGTTATGACCGATAACGCTGTCTTTAAACTTGTTTAAACGAACATTAGAATTGTGGATCACTCCCTCACATAAGCGCTTGTCAAAACTGCCACTGGTCTCCAGTAGATTGTTGTTATTGCGTCTCTCCTTTTTCTTTTTGGCTGGCCCGGGCCAGTGTTGCCACCTTGTGGACAAACTAATTAGTGCAAGAACAATTCAAGGCGAATGTGCAACCTGCTACTCTTCCTCGGACCGGATGAAGATGATGCGGGCCGCCAATTGAATAGCCCCATTGTGATATTTACATGTTTATGTGTTGCAGGTCTATCGTCTATCTAGAGATTGACAACCGTCAGTGTTACCAGCAGTCTGACGAGTGTTTCCAGAGCGCGACGGATGTGGCGGCTTTCCTCGGAGCGCTGGCCTCTAGCGGCAATCTCAATGTTCCTTACATCATCGAGGCCGTCACAAGTGAGTGCCACATTTATACCAAAATCACTGTTACTTTAGTATTTTATGTACTATTATAGTACTTATTAATATTTTGAATTAGCTTATTATTTAAAAAAATATATTTTAATTTTAGTGAAGTGAAGTGACATACTGCCAAGTATGGTGACCCATACTCAGAATTCGTGCTCTGCATTTAACCCATCCAACGTGCACACACACAGCAGTGAACACACACACACCGTGAACACACACACACCGTGAACACACACCCGGAGCAGTGGGCAGCCATTTATGCTGCGGCACCCGGGGAGCAGTTGGGGGTTCAGTGTCTTGCTCAAGGGCACCTCAGTCGTGGTATTGAGGGTGGAGAGAGCGCTGGACATTCACTCCCCCCACCTACAATCCCTGCCGGCCCGAGACTCGAACCCACAACCTTTAGATTACGAGTCCGACTCTCTAACCATTAGGCCACGACTTCCCCAGAGAGAGTGTGTGTGTGTCTGTGTGTGTGTCTGTGTGTGTGTGTGAGCGTGTGCATGGGTACCCGCAGGGTCTTAAAAGCATTGAAAAAGTCTTAAATTTGATAATCTCAAATTAAGGCCTTAATAGCCTTGAATTTGGTATACAAATTTTCAGTTTTCAATTTAATTTTTGTAACTTTATGCTCTTTTGATTAGTTTTTTAATTATTTATACCTTTAAATTATTTCAGTTTTAGTTTGTGATTTTAGTACTTAAACTAATTTTATTTCATTTAGCTGCCAAGCAGCATTTCAAATGTTTTTCATCTAATATTTATATTGTGTTGTATTTCTGCTTTATTTTAATTAACAAAAATGATTTATACATTTTAGATTTGGTTAACTATAACACTAAATCATACTCTACACACTCCTGCATTAATAACTGTATCTGTGCGCAGGTGAGGACCCCCCTTCAACAGGAGAGATGTACCCCATGTTCCTGGTGCTGCTGGCTCTGGCGGTTCTGGCGCTGGCGGCTGTGGTCGTCGTGGTCTCCAGGAAGAGGAAGAGGGAACATGGGCAGCTTTGGTTCCCCGAGGGATTTAAAGTCACAGAACCCAAAAAGAAACGAAGGGAACCGGTTGGAGAGGATTCTGTCGGACTCAAGTGAGTGTGTGATTAAAGAGACAGTGTCATATAGAAATACTAGATTTAAAAAAAAAACTTACAAAAATTTTAAAATGTTGCCTTGGCAGCTAAATGAAATAATTTCAAGTACTAAAATTACAATTGAAAAATTTTTTAATTAAAGCTAAATTAAAATATTTTAATAAAAACTTATAAAATGACAAAAGCACATTACAAAATTACTAGAACTAAAATGAAACTGTAAATACAAAAATAAAAGCTACTTCAAATTTTGAATAAATACTATAAAAGTATATAAATAATACTACAATGCCACACATAATTGATGAAAAAAATGTTATAAAAAGTTATAATGTAATATAAAATATAATGTAATACATCTGTTTGCTAATGAATGTCTTTCACCTACGTGTGAGTTTTATAATGCAACTTAGTAATATAATTAATGTATAAAAATATATAACAATTAAATGGACCAAGTGATATTTTTGTAGAATTCTATATTTTGCACCTTAATTTATGTGCAGTGTTATTTTTGTATTATTTACAGCATATAATATTATTTTCAATTGACTTTTAATTTAGATTTTTATATTTTCTTTTTTTAAGTTTTTTTAAAATGTTTTGCTACATTTCTTTTGTGCTTTTTTCTTTCTTTTTTTTTGTTATTGAAATATCTGCTAATGAATGTATTTCATTAGTGTAAGTAACATTTATAATTCCATTTAATAATATATAAAATGCATTTTTATTCATAAAGTTCACAAAAACAGACATCATGTAGTTGCACGTAACGGTTTTCCACTTTTACCACTCACATTAATGATAACATTCCACTTCCCGTCCCATCAGGCCTCTGAAAAACTCGGACAGCTCTCTGATGGATGAACAACTGAGCGAATGGGCAGAAGATGACACAGTTAAACGATTCCGGGTAAGTGATGAAGCCCGCTGTGTGTTAGAGCTACTCCATGTCTCCGGATGGATGTGTAAGAGTGTGTATTTGTGTGCAGTTTGAGGAGCAGTCCATTCTGGACATGAGCGGTCAGCTGGATCACCGTCAGTGGACACAGCAGCACCTGGATGCTGCTGACCTGCGGCTGAACTCTATGGCTCCGACTCCACCGCAGGGCGAGATCGAGAATGACTGCATGGACGTCAACGTCCGCGGACCTGGTAAGCGCTTGCACCTTTACCATCACTTACTGATGACAGCTCTGGAGTTTTCTTTAAAGTGCCCCTATTATAGGTTATGAAAGGTTAATATTTTGGTTTTGGGAGTCCCCAACAACAGGCTGACATACATGCAAGTTCAAAAAACATAAATTTTTTTATAATATGTATTTATTTTTACCTTATTTGCTCAACGACTCCCAAACGATTAATTTTTGAAAACCCCTCCTTTGTGTGACACTAATCTGCGGTGATTGGTCGATTGGTCTCATTTTACATTTCATCATGTCTGTAACGCCTGATAAAGCAGCATTTGTGAGTGCAGTGCTGCTTTGTGTACAGCGTTACCGGGGAAACAGCTATTATTACTGCTCCAAAAGCGGCACCTAGTGGCAGAGAATGAATTTGCATTTTCATTCAGATCAATGCAAAAAATCTAGTTTTCCCAGGTCTGCATGCACAACAAGTAGGCGGGCAATATGCTAATGTTTCATGTGGATGTCAACATGAAACGACTTTTAAAAACGACTCATTTCGATTCCGAGTCGACTCTTTCTTTTGAGAGACAATAACTTTATACACGTTGCAGGATGTTTTCATTCACTTAGAGCTGTGTTACACACCGCATGGAAGGTAATTTGCAAAAATCCATAATAGGGGCACTTTAAAACTGTCCTCCATTTCTCTCGTAGATGGTTTCACTCCGCTGATGATCGCGTCGTGCAGCGGCGGAGGTCTGGAGAACGAAAATGGTGAGGCAGAAGACGATCCCTCCACTGACGTCATCACCGACTTCATCTACCACGGCGCCAACCTGCACAATCAGACGGACCGGACCGGCGAGACCGCACTGCACCTGGCTGCCCGCTACGCCCGCTCAGACGCCGCCAAACGCCTGCTGGAGTCGTGTGCCGACGCTAACGCTCAAGACAACATGGGCCGCACGCCTCTCCACGCCGCTGTTGCTGCTGACGCACAGGGAGTCTTCCAGGTAAATGAGAAAAATACATGGAGAATAAAGAGATTATATAGAGATTAATAAGAGAGTCTAAATTAATTTGTGTGAAAGCAACAACAGCTACATGATAAAAGATATTAATATTATTATTAGTGATAGTAGTAGTAGTATATGTTAATAATAGTAATGTTTGTTATTGTTTTTTTTTTTTTTTGTTAATTAAAATTTTAATATCAAATAATCTTGAAAGTAATATTTAGTCTTATGTTAATGTTAACTATATTAAAATATTTTTTGGTAATCAAAATAAATTTTAAATAAAATCAAATATAAATATTACATATTCGAAAATTTAAACTTGCATGAAAATTTTAAATGTGACCTTGACAACTAACTGAAATAAATTTTAAGTTGATGTAATAAAATTACTCAAATTAAAACTTAAATAATGAATGTTATTATTCATTGTAATAATAAAGGAATATGAATTAATAATATTAATACGAAATATAAATATTTCTCAAACTAATAAAGAAATTTAATATATTAAATGCATATTATATGTGTATTTCATATGTAAAATGTATTTTTAAATAATTTACATTTTATATATACATATATATATATATATATATATATATATATATATATATATATATATATATAAGAAAAATATTTGAACTCCCCTAAAGATTTATTTAGGATAATTAATTTTGCCAGAAAAAGTTTTAGAATTTTTATCACGTTACTGTAAAAGATCTTGTGTAATATAACTTGTGTTTATTTATTTGCTGTTTTTTCTTGTATTTGTTATACTTGTTATTTACTTATTTTTTTAATAGTTTTTGCAATGAAAATAGCCTAAGATGCCAATATGGCATTAAATAAAAAATATACTACTACTACGTACTAAGAGAAATATTTAAGAACTAATAAAAATGACAAAAGCATGTATCACTACTAAAATTTTAATTAAAATGAACCCCCCCCCCCCCCCCCAAATCTAAACATAACTGCTATAAATAATACTAAAATAACACTTCACGTAATTCATTAGGAACAATCAAGTTATAATATTTTATTTATAATATAACGAAGAATAATATTTGATGTATAATATTTTAATGTTGTTTTGTGCACATTTTGTATTTATAGCATGATGTTTTTATCTGCTGTTGAATATTGTGTTTGGCCACAGATTCTTATTCGGAACCGAGCAACGGATCTGGACGCCCGCATGCATGATGGAACGACTCCGCTGATCCTGGCCACCCGATTGGCTGTCGAGGGAATGGTGGAGGAGCTCATTAACTCCCATGCAGATCCCAATGCTGTTGATGATTTTGGTATGAACACAAGCAAGCATTATATGCGCAACCAAATCTCTCAAAACACCTTTCTTAGGTGTTATTTTGAGGATGCATGACTGTCCTAACTTACTCTGTTTTTATGTTTCTGTAGGTAAATCTGCTCTTCACTGGGCGGCTGCAGTTAATAATGTGGAAACTGCTGTCGTTCTACTGAAGAATGGAGCGAATAAAGACCTACAGAATAACAAGGTGGGTTTGTGTGTCAGTGTCAATGAATTTATGATTGAAAATGATAACTGTTATTTTTTATTATTCCAAATAAATAATGTTTATGTATCTGTGTTATTTTAGTATTATTTATATACTCATTATAGCTTTTATTAATATTTTGAATTTGCTTTTATTTTTACATTTTCATTTCAACTTACTTGTATATTTTTTGGGTTGTTTTATGTGACTTTTTATTCGTTTTTCCCCCCATTTTTTTTAATTAATATTTTTTATTTTTTAATTTTGGTTTTCATTTTTATTTATTTCCAGTTATTAATTTAAGTGCTTCATCTTAAACTTATTTTAAGTTTTCAATTTAACTTTAATTTTGTTATTTTATGTGCATTTTTTAATTAATTAATTTATTTGTATATATTTTATTTTAGTTAATATTTTCATTAATATAATTTTTTTTTTTTTCTCATTTTTAAACTTATTTCATTTAGTTGCCAAGGAAAAAATTCAGATTTTTGTTTTAGTTTGTTTTTCATCTAATATATTACATTAAATATTAAAGCATTAAAACTCTATTAAGCATGATTCATTAGTGCACATTAAAAAGCAGCAACTTGTGTGTTTTTGTAGCAGTGTTAATTTAGTGCTATTTATTTACTTCTAATAGTTTTTATTCATATTTTGAATTGGCTTTTGTTTACATTTTTAGATTTTAATTTTAACTTTTCATTTTTAGCTATTTTTAGCTCAGTTGTAGTAGTAATAATAATAATCAAATGTTATAATATTTAGGATTCATTTGTTTTATTTTTATTTATTATTTTATTTATTTCCTGTTAGTAATTTTAGTACTTTTATCTACTATTTATTTTATTTCAGCTTTCAAGTAACAAAAATATTAACGATAATACCCTTGGTTTGCAGGAGGAGACGCCACTTTTCCTGGCCGCTCGTGAGGGAAGTTACGAAACCGCTAAAGTCCTGCTTGATCACCTGGCCAACCGTGAGATCGCAGATCACCTAGACCAGCTTCCACGCGACATCGCGCAGGAGCGCATGCACCACGACATCGTCCGTCTGTTAGAGGAATACAACCTGGTCCAGAGTCCTGCGCTGCCCTTATCACCCCCTCTCTGCTCGCCCAACACCTACCTGGGCATCAAACCCAGCCCGGGCGGCGCCAACAACGCGGCCAAGAAAGCACGGAAACCGGGCAGTAAAGGCGTAGGAGGGAAGGACGGCGGAAAAGACATGAGAATGAAAAAGAAAAAGGGAGGAGAGGGCAAAAATGGAGGCATTATGGAAGTGGGTGTCCTCTCGCCTGTCGATTCGCTGGAGTCGCCCCGTGGTTACCTATCGGATGTCTCGTCCCCGCCCACAATGACTTCACCGTTTCAACAGTCCCCGCCCATCACTTTGAATCAGCTCCAAGGATTGGCCGACACCCACAGGGGTGGAGCTCTTCAGACCTTAGGGAAGCAGTTTGACTCCGCCCCTCCTCATCGCTTATCCCATCTGCCAGTGGCTAACAATGGAGGCGGAGCTCAAACGGCGGCGTGCGATTGGCTGCAAAGGGTGCAGCAACAGCAGGCAGGCTTCACAACCCTGATACCCACAATGCTCTCTGCCACCAATATGCCACGGGTCATGGGCTATCCCACAATGCAAAGCAGCCACCTCGGCATGCCATCACACATGATTCCCAACCACGCCCATCAGAATATGGCACCTATGCAACACCAAAACAGCGCTGCCTCTGGCCATGCCCTCTCTCATCACTTCCTTGGCGATCTAACCGGGCTGGATCTTCAGTCTGGCTCAGGACATGCCCCCATCCAGACCATTCTACCGCAGGAGAGCCAGCGCATGGCTCCGCCCATTTCTAGCACGCAGTTTCTGACTCCGCCTTCTCAACATGGCTATTCCAACCCTATGGACAACACTCCCAGTCACCAGCCTCAGGTTCCCGACCACCCGTTCCTCACGCCCTCCCCTGGATCTCCCGACCAATGGTCAAGCTCGTCTCCACATTCCAACTTGTCTGATTGGTCAGAGGGCATCTCGAGCCCACCCACCAGTATGCAGATGAACCATATCCCAGAGGCTTTTAAGTAGGCGGGGCTTTGGCATTGAGAAGCTAAACGGAATAGACAATTTTATATTAATGATGAAAACTCTTTGTATGCTAAGAACCATTTTTATTAATTTTTGTATTTATTTATATGCGTTTTGGACTACAGATATAAGAGTTTTTTTAATTTATACTGTATTTTATTTTTATTTTGACCATAAACTGTTCTGAAAATAATTTAGAAAAATATGACGCTGCCAGAATGTTTTTTGTTGTTGTTTTTAATTAAAATTTCAGTATTAATTAGATTTTATATGGTCCTTTTTAACAAACGATTAGTTTTCTGTGAACAAAAATGTAGAAAAGAGTCTTAATATTGTGAATTTAATGTATAACACATGTGCACACACACTCCGACATGCCTCTGCACACATTTGTTTGTGTTTTTACACAAGAGATTCAGAGTTCATTTTGAACCCGAATCTTTTCCCCATGGTACCTTGCTTCAGGTGTTTTTGGGAGCTTTTCGTATGTAGCGTAGCGTTCACTGTTATTTATTGCCTGCTGTAGACATGTAGGACATATTATGACATGTAGATGAGTTTGTGTGTGTGTGTGTGTGAGAGAGAGCGAAGAGACAGGTGTGTGTGTGTCGCAGTGTGATGACATCGGTGCACATGAGGTATGTTTGTTGCTTTCCAGACATGTTTTATAAATGCAGATCAAATTTTTTAATGGTGACATGGAAAAGACTGTCTTGTAGTTTGTGGAGAAAAAAGTATTTTGTTCCGTGATTTTGTAAAGTAAATTTTCTTGACACAATAAAGGACACCGTTTGGTGACATTACTTTTACTCTGTTGCCAAACTTGATTTGCCTTCAAAATATTCATGGGAATAGAAAAAAGCATCAGTATTATTATTTCTTAAACTATTATTTGAAAGATTTTTAAATGTTTTTGAAAGAAGGCTATTTTTGCCCATCAAGGCTGTATTTATTTGATCAAAACGGTAAAAACAATAATATTGTGAAATATCATTGCAGTTTAATCATTACAGTTCAATATTGTGATTTATATTAAAATGTAATTTTTTTATGTGATGCAAAGCTGTATTTTCAGCATCATTACTCCAGTCTTCAGTGTCACATGATCCTTCAGAAATCATACTAATATACTGATTCGCTGCTCAAGAAACATGAAAAGTAAATACTAGTGTATAAATGTATAGATTAAATCAATAGTCAGGGTATAAATTAAAAGACATTTAGGCATTAGGAAAACATTATTACTTAGATAAGAATTACTAAGATAAGATAAGATTACTAAAATAAGAAATTATAGGCACCATTTCTAATTTCCTAAAAGTTTTTTATATATATTATATATATAATTTTTATTTTTTTTGCATTTAGTTGTAAAAAAAATAAATAATACTCTATACAAGATGGTATTCCCCATCTTATTTCAAAACTTCACATACAACATGCAACAAAACCTAAAAAAACCCAGTGAAACATTTCTAAGTAAATACAGTATTAATATTTTAAATACCCATACTATGTTTCAAGTCCCTCACAGGCTGCATTGTATGTGGTTATTTAAAAAAAAAAAAAGGCATTTGACCCCAAAGCATCTCTGGATAGATGAGTGTAAATGATTTTCCCAGATTCAAGAGGAGCCCGTGACATTCACCAAATTAATTTTTCACTGATTCACCTCCGCTATTTAAAGACAGAATGAGGCTCATGATTCAGCTGCGACCCTCCATTTACAGCCTGGGAAAGTGCACTTGAGAATATACATCTAAAATTAAAACTACACTATTAAATATGAAATAATACCAGGTTCATGTGTCTTTGGTTTTCCAGGCTACTCATGCACTAAAGTAACTTTCAGTTTGTTCTGTTCCTGACAGTGACTCTGTCCCTGTGTGACTCTGTTTAATCGATTATACTCCTGCTGTGAACTGGAAGTGTCTGATTAATTGACACACATCAGAGAGTGTTTGTTGACTTTCTGTAGACATGCATTAATAGTTCATCAAAAAGAAAAAAAAATGAAAATTTACTGAAAATGTACTCACCCTAAGGGCATCCAAAATGTAGATGAGTTTGTTTCTTCATCAGATTTGGAGAAATGTAGCATTTTGCTACATGCATATGTGACCCTGGAGCACAAAAGCAGTCTGAAGTCGCTGGGGTGTATTTGTAGCAATAGCCAAAAATACATTGTATGGGTCAAAATTATAGATTTTTCTTTTATGGCAAAAATCATTAGGATATTATGTAAAGATCATGTTCCATGAAGATATTTTGTAAATTTCCTACTGTAAATATATAAAAACTTAAATTTTGATCAGTAACATGCATTTACCTTCATTTGAACAACTTTAAAGGCGATTTTCTCTATATTTGTATTTTTTTTTGCACCCTCAGATTCCAGATTTTCAAATAGTTGTATCTCGGCCAAATATTGTCCTAACATACCATACATCAACAGAAAACGTATTTATTCAGATTTCAGATGTATAAATCTCGAAAAATTTAACCTTATGTCTGTTTTTGTGGTCCAGGGTCACATATTGCATCACAATAAGTAATCCACACCACTCCAGTCCATCAAGTAACATCTTGTGAAGCCAACAGTTTTAACTTCAAACCTTCACTTCTGGCCAAACTGTGAGTCCATAATCCATAATAGCACTTCCACCACTGAAAAAAGTCCATCTTGTTTCCTCTCACATCAAAATCCATCCACATGGGGGGCGCTAGAGAGTAGCACATGGAGTTCACCCAGCTCCGTCACACTTGGTGCAATAAATCATATAAAACTTTGTTATTCCTACTTAACTTGATGAGTTAGCAAAGTCAGTATATTAACGATGAATAAATCAAAAAGGCTCCGTCCCTGACTGTTAACACGGTGGAAGACACTTCAGCTAGCCCGGTGCTAACCGATGCTAACGTTTGCGGTCAAACTAACTTTGGTAACTAGAAGCATGCATGTAAGAGACTGACTATTAGCTGAACATATATTTGTTTAATTACTGACACTTAGCCTGCATGTTAAAATCTTTATTTAAAATTAACATTATTTTGTAAACCTTTATTTAAATATGGCAACATAATATCGTGCTCTACAATATGTCTATGAATAAATCTCTGACAGAAACCCTGTCAGCCAATCACTGTGTGCATAGTTAGTAAGCATGCTGACATCATCCATAGCAACGAGCTCAACCCCGTCCCTTAGACTTCTCTCTATTCCTTAGTAAAAGTTTGTCTCAGCAGCTTTGTGAATAGGTTTTAAGAGAAAACTCTTAGCTAACTTTTACTGCTATTTAGGAGAACTCTTACTGATAAGATAAAATGTTTTGTGAATACGGGCCCAGATCTCGCAGGCAGAATATCAAGATAGCAGGTCTTCCTGAGAACATTGAGATGGGCAACCCCACTAGATTTGTTTCCGAACTTCTGCCCTCGCTACTAGGAGAACCTAATTTTCCACGTGGGGTAAAGACTGACCGGGCCCACCGCATTGGTCCCATCGGAAACAACAGGCAGCGAGTTATGATTGCCAGGATACATCACGATTCTGTTAAGTCTGAAATACTGCACCTTTCCTGTAACCAGAGCCCACTCTCGTTTAACGGCAGTCGTATCAGTATCTTCCCAGACTTCCCAGCGGAGGTGTCCACCCAACGCAAGCAGTTTGACAGTGTGCGGGAGAAATTAAGAGCCAAAGGAGTAAAATACGACCTGGACCCTGCTCGGCTCATCCTCACGCATGAGAAGACAAAGAAAATATTTTCGTCTCCGCAGGAAGCCGAATCCTACATTGACAGTCTTTCCTCGTGAATAAGACATTACTTTTAGCTGTTCGTGGCCTGTACGTTTCATGGACTGCTAAGTGTGACTTTTTATTATCATTACTATTTTCTACAGTCCTGACGGATCAGTCGCCCCACCTTTAATGTTCTACTAATTCTTAAAGACTATCAGGCCAATAACGCTATAAGATGTTCATGTATGTAGGTCTGAGATGTGGGTCTGTATGTAAGGGGATGTTTTTGCTTTCATTCACATACGAAATATTCCTGATCATGACGTGTGGAGACGGAGCAGTGTGTTGTTTCGAAGAACCGTTAATCCGTCACCGGTCGATTTTTGGTTTCTTTTGAGTTTATTAGGGCCCAAGCCAGTAAGGCGCAGGGCCCTATTGTTCTTCTAAGGATTATTAGGGCCCAAGCCAGTAAGGCGCAGGGCCCTATTGTTCCCCTAAGGATTATTATTTTTTTTTTTTTTTTTTTTTTTTTTTTTTTTTTTTATTATTTTTTATTTCGACTATCCGGGTACTTTTGGGGGCCTTAACGTGCCCGAAAACTCTTGAAAATTGGCACACACATTGGAACCTGCGGCCATTAGGACGCCGCTGAGGCTGGGACCCGGGCGTGGCACAGGGGCTCTACGGCGCCCCCTGCAAAATTGTCAGAAAGCTTGATGTATAGCTCACACATACTTGCACGTATTCATATGAAACTCGGTACACATATAGAACTCATTGAGCTGAACAACTTTCACGCAGCATGTCTTAGGCTCCGCCCAACAGGAAGTCGGCTATTCAGGGCTGTTTAAAAAGCGCATGCTCTGGAATTTGATATACTCCTCTGAGGATTTCCATACGATTGCCACCAAACTCGGTGAACATGATCTCAAGACATTGGGGACGCTAAATTGCGAAGATATTTTTGATATGTCGAACGGTTTGCCCGTGGCGAGGCGATGAAGTTATGGCGAAAAATGAGACCCAGGAAATGCGTAATAACGTCCACATACATTGTATGATGCAGATCAAACTTCAGTGATTTGTTCGTTGTATGATGCCGATCGGATAGATGTGACTATTATGACTGAAAGTTATAGCGCCACCAACTGGCTGCAGGAAGTGTGTCGTTTTCAAAATGCTTTGAATTCAGCATCTTATTTTTACTCGATTTGCTTCAAACTTCACCAGAATAATGTCAAAACACGGCCGATGTAAAACTGTGAAAGGAATATGGATATCTAAAATTATGTTACCATGGCAACGTGTCAAAGTTGAAAATTCGTTTCTGGTGATTTTGAGGCAGATAACATGTTTAGAATGTCATGAAACTCAACACACATATCAGTATTAATGATAGTTAGACACTGGAAAAAGCTCATAAACGGGCGTGGAAGAGGCACTCTATAGCGCCACCTTTTGTCAAAAATGGGGGGGTTAGTTTTAGCTACAGACACCAAACTCGGTACATAAATTGTTCTTATTAATCCGGACAACTTTCTAATTTACAGTCATTAGCTACGACCAACAGGAAGTCGGCTATATTTATTTTAATGTGGGTTTTTTTAAAAAACGGGCTGTAAACAAATTAATACTCCTCCAAGCAGAAACACGGAAATCACACCAAACATTTTTTATCATGATGCCAAAATACTGAAGATGCTAAATTGCGGACGGATTTAGGATATCTTGAACGATGATTTAATGGCAATTTATTAAAGTTACAGTAAAAAATAGATTTATTTTTTTTTTATCTTTTAAGAGCAGCTTCCAAACACTTCATAAAAAATTACATACACAGAACAATACAGTGTGAGGATATGTGATTAATTTCATGAATTTACAATACACTATGCAGAGGAGAAAATTAAAAAACTATCAGAGAGTTGATATACTGCTTCTGAGTGAGAGCTCCTGTCACTGCATCTGAGTGAGGGGTGGGGGTGGGGTGGGCTGTGAGTGACTGTGTGAGTGACTGTGTGGATTGAGCCAGTGGGTGAGAGAGAGAAAGAGAGAGAGAGAGGGTCTGTTTTTTTAAATCTTTAAAAAATGCTTATAAATCATTAAAGATTTTGATAACACTTTATAATAAGGTCTCAATTCTTAACATTAGGAAATGCATTAATTAACGTGAACTAACAATGAAAAATATATTTTTACAGCATGTTAATTCTTCCATGATAGTATGAACTAACAAAGAACAATTTTTTTAAAAGCATTTATTAATCTTTTTAATGTTAGAAAAATAATCATGTTCAAAAGATAAACTTTAAAATTTAATAATATATTAACACATTTTGGAATTAATATTGATCAACATTAAATGGTATATAATTATTAATGATTATATATATAATGATAGCTACAGACACCAAACTCGGTACATAAATTGTTCATATTAAGCCGGACAACTTTCTAATTTACAGTCATTAGCTACGACCAACAGGAAATCGGCTATTTTTTTTTTAATGTTTTTTTTTTTTTTTTTTTTTAAAGGGCTGTAAACAAATTCATACTCCTCAAAGCAAAAACACGGAAATCACACCAAACATTTTTTCTCATGATGCCAAAATACTGAAGATGCTAAATTGCGGACGGATTTAGGATATCTTGAACGATGATTTAATGGCAATTTATTAAAGTTACAGTAAAAAAGAGAAAACTTTTTTTTTTTTTTTTATCTTTTAAGAACAGCTTCCAACCACTTCATAAAAAATTACATACACAGAACAATACAGTCTGAGGATATGTGATTAATTTCATGAATTTGCAATACACTATGCAGAGGAGAAAATTTAAAAACTATCAGAGAGCTGTTTCAATGCATCTGAGTGAGAGCTCCTGTCACTGCATCTGAGTGAGGGGTGGGGTGGGGTGGGCTGTGAGTGACTGTGTGAGTGACTGTGTGGATTGAGGAGCTGGGTGAGAGAGAGAAAGAGAGAGAGAGGGTCTGTTTTTTAAAATCTTAAAAAAATGCTTATAAATCATTAAAGATTTTGATAACACTTTATCATAAGGTCTCATTTCTTAACATTAGGAAATGCATTAATTAACGTGAACTAACAATGAAAAATATATTTTTTACAGCATGTTAATTCTTCATTGATAGTATGAACTTACAATGAACTAGCAATGAACAAAATATTTTTAATATTAGAAAAATAGTCATGTTCAAAAAATAAAACTTTAAAATTTAAAAATATATTAACACATTTTGGAATTGATTTTGATCAACATTAAATGGTATATATTTATTAATGATGTTAACTAACAACAGTTAAATAATGTTTTTTAACATTGGTTAATTCACAAATAACATTAAATATTAACAATATATTTTTTACTTTATTCATTTGTGTTAGAAAAAATTATTCATGTTAGTTAATGGAAAAATAAATCATTAAAAAATTCTTATAAATCATTAAAACCTTTTGGTAACTATAATAATTTCTCATTTGTTAGCATTAGTAAATGCATTAACTAACATGAACTACCAATGAAAAATATATTTTCACAGAATTTAAAGTTTTATATGTTGTTCTGTGTGTGTGTTTCACAGAGTTGATGGTTTGGATTAACTCTTTAATTGCCGTATCCCTTAAAACCAAACTGCCAGAGGGTTACTGTGATGTGTGTGCTCGCTGGGCACCGTTTTATCGATGCCACCGGGGTGGCGTATGCTGACGGCTTGGGCCCGTCATCGCTGCTTGCAGCTATATTTAGGGCCCAAGCCAGTAAGGCGCAGGGCCCTATTGTTCTTCTAAGGATTATTATTTTTTTAGGGCCCAAGCCAGTAAGGCGCAGGGCCCTATTGTTCTTCTAAGGATTATTATTTTTTTTTTTTTTTTTTTTTTTATTATTTTTTATTTCGACTATCCGGGTACTTTTGGGGGCCTTAACGTGCCCGAAAACTCTTGAAAATTTACACGCACGTTGGAACCTGCGGCCATTAGGACGCCGCTGAGGCTGGGACCCGGGCGTGGCACAGGGGCTCTACGGTGCCCCCTGGAAAATTGTCAGAAAACTTGATGTATAGCTCACACATACTTGCACGTATTCATATGAAACTCGGTACACATATAGAACTCATTGAGCCGAACAACTTCCGAGCAGCATGTCATAGGCTCCGCCCAACAGGAAGTCGGCTATTCAGGGCTGTTTAAAAAGCGCATGCTCTGGAATTTGATATACTCCTCTGAGGATTTCCATACGATTGCCACCAAAGTCGGTGAACATGATCTCAAGACATTGGGGACGCTAAATTGCGAAGATATTTTTGATATGTCGAACGGTTTGCCCGTGGCGAGGCGATGAAGTTATGGCGAAAAATGAGACCCAGGAAATGCCTAATAACGTCCACATACATTGTATGATGTAGATCAAACTTCAGTGGTTTGTTCGTTGTATGATGCCGATCGGATAGATGTGACTATTATGACTGAAAGTTATAGCGCCACCAACTGGCTGCAGGAAGTGTGTCGTTTTCAAAATGCTTTGAATTCAGCATCTTATTTTTACTCGATTTGCTTCAAACTTCACCAGAATAATGTCAAAACACGGCCGATGTAAAACTGTGAAGGGAATATTGATATCTAAAATTATGTTGCCATGGCAATGTGTCAAAGTTGAAAATTCGTTTCTGGTGATTTTGAGGCAGATAACATGTTTAGAATGTCATGAAACTCAACACACATATCAGTATTAATGATAGTTAGACACTGGAAAAAGCTCATAAACGGGCGTGGAAGAGGCACTCTATAGCGCCACCTTTTGTCAAAAATGGGGGGGTTAGTTTTAGCTACAGATACCAAACTCGGTACATAAATTGTTCTTATTAATCCGGACAACTTTCTAATTTACAGTCATTAGCTAAGACCAACAGGACGTCGGCTATATTTATTTTAATGTGGGTTTTTTTTTTAAACGGGCTGTAAACAAATTCATACTCCTCCAAACAGAAACACGGAAATCACACCAAACATTTTTTCTCATGATGCCAAAATACTGAAGATGCTAAATTGCGGACGGATTTAGGATATCTTGAACGATGATTTAATGGCAATTTATTAAAGTTACAGTAAAAAAGAGAAAACTTTTTTTTTTTTATCTTTTAAGAGCAGCTTCCAAACACTTCATAAAAAAATACATACACAGAACAATACAGTCTGATAATATGTGATTAATTTCATGAATTTACAATACACTATGCAGAGGAGAAAATTTAAAAACTATCAGAGCTGCTTTTGAGTGAGAGCTCCCTGTCAGCCTGCAGCTGAGTGAGGGGAGGGGGTGGGCTGTGAGTGACTGTGTGAGTGACTGTGTGGATTGAGGCAGTGGGTGAGAGAGAGAAAGAGAGAGAGGGTCTGTTTTTTTAAATCTTTAAAAAATGCTTATAAATCATTAAAGATTTTGATAACACTTTATAATAAGGTCTCATTTCTTAACATTAGGAAATGCATTAATTAACGTGAACTAACAATGAAAAATATATTTTTACAGCATGTTAATTCTTCCATGATAGTATGAACTAACAAAGAACAATTTTTTTAAAGCATTTATTAATCTTTTTAATGTTAGAAAAATAGTCATGTTCAAAAGATAAACTTTAAAATGTAATAATATATTAACACATTTTGGAATTAATATTGATCAACATTAAATGGTATATAATTATTAATGTTTATATATATATAATGATAGCTACAGACACCAAACTCGGTACATAAATTGTTCTTATTAATCCGGACAACTTTCTAATTTACAGTCATTAGCTACGACCAACAGGAAGTCGGCTATATTTATTTTAATGTGGGTTTTTTTTTAAACAGGCTGTAAACAAATCCATACTCCTCCAAACAGAAACACAGAAATCACACCAAACATTTTTTCTCATGATGCCAAAATACTGAAGATGCTAAATTGTGGACGGATTTAGGATATCTTGAACGGTGTTTTAATGGCAATTTATTAAAGTTACAGAAAAACTAGAAAACTTTTTTTTTTTTATCTTTTAAGAGCAGCTTCCAAACACTTCATAAAAAATTACATACACAGAACAAGACAGTCTGAGGATATGTGATTAATTTCATGAATTTACAATACACTATGCAGAGGAGAAAATTTTCAAACTTATCAGAGATATCCTGTCTCTGTGCTTCTAATGTGTGCGGTGGGTGACTGGGTGGGTGACTGACTGTGTGAGTTCAGTGAGTGTGGAGGGGGAGAGAGAGAGAGAGAGAGAGGGTCTGTTTAAACTTCTCAATAAAATCCTTAAAAAATGCTTATAAAGCATTAAAGGTTTTGATAACACTTTATAATTAAGTCTCATTTGTTAACAGTAGGGAATGCATTAATTAACATGAACTAACAATGAAAGATATATTTTTTACAGCATGTTAATTCTTCATTGATAGTATGAACTTACAACGAACTAACAATGAACAAAATATTTTTAATATTAGAAAAATAGTCATGTTCAAAAGATAAAACTTTAAAATTTAATAATATATTAACACATTTTGGAATTGATTTTGATCAACATTAAATGGTATATAATTATTGTTGATGTTAACTAACAACAGTTGAATAATGTTGTTTTTTAACATTGGTTAATGCACAAATAACATTAAATATTAACAATATATTTTTTACTTTATTCATTTGTGTTAGAAAAAATTATTCATGTTAGTTAATGGAAAAATAAATCATTAAAACCTTTGGTAACTATAATAATTTCTCATTTGTTAGCATTAGTAAATGCATTAACTAACATCAACTACCAATGAAAAATATATTTTGACAGAATTTAAAGTTTTATATGTTGTTCTGTGTGTGTGTTTCACAGAGTTGATGGTTTGGATTAACCCTTTAATTGCCGTATCCCTTAAAACCAAACTGCCAGAGGGTTACTGTAATGCTTGTGCTCGCTGGGCACCGTTTTATCGATGCCACCGGGGTGGCGTATGCTGACGGCTTGGGCCCGTCATCGCTGCTCGCAGCTATATTTTTTTTTTTTTTTTATTTTTTATTTCAATCATCCGGGCACTTTTGGGGGCCTTAACGTGCCCGAAAACTCTCGAAAATCGGCACGCACATTGGAACCTGCGGCCATTAGGACGCCGCTGAGGCTGGGACCCGGGCGTGGCACAGGGGCTCTACGGCGCCCCCTGGAAAATTGTCAGAAAACTTGATGTATAGCTCACACATACTTGCACGTATTCATATGAAACTCGGTACACATATAGAACTCATTGAGCCGAACAACTTTCACGCTGCATGTCTTAGGCTCCGCCCAACAGGAAGTCGGCTATTCAGGGCTGTTTAAAAAGCGCATGCTCTGGAATTTGATATACTCCTCTGAGGATTTCCATACGATTGCCACCAAACTCGGTGAACATGATCTCAAGACATTGGGGACGCTAAATTGCGAAGATATTTTTGATATGTCGAACGGTTTGCCCGTGGCGAGGCGATGAAGTTATGGCGAAAAATGAGACCCAGGAAATGCCTAATAACGTCCACATACATTGTATGATGTAGATCAAACTTCAGAGATTTGTTCGTTGTATGATGCCGATCGGATAGATGTGACTATTATGACTGAAAGTTATAGCGCCACCAACTGGCTGCAGGAAGTGTGTCGTTTTCAAAATGCTTTGAATTCAGCATCTTATTTTTACTCGATTTGCTTCAAACTTCACCAGAATAATGTCAAAACACGGCCGATGTAAAACTGTGAAGGGAATATTGAAATCTAAAATTGTGTTGCCATGGCAACGTGTCAAAGTTGAAAATTCGTTTCTGGTGATTTTGAGGCAGATAACATGTTTAGAATGTCATGAAACTCAACACACATATCCATTTTAATGATAGTTAGAAACTGGAAAAAGCTCATAAACGGGCGTGGAAGAGGCACTCTATAGCGCCACCTTTTGTCAAAAATGGGGGGGTTAGTTTTAGCTACAGACACCAAACTCGGTACATAAATTGTTCTTATTAATCCGGACAACTTTCTAATTTACAGTCATTAGCTACGACCAACAGGACGTCGGCTATATTTATTTTAATGTGGGTTTTTTTTTTAAACGGGCTGTAAACAAATTCATACTCCTCCAAACAGAAACACGGAAATCACACCAAACATTTTTTCTCATGATGCCAAAATACTGATGATGCTAAATTGCGGACGGATTTAGGATATCTTGAACGATGATTTAATGGAAATTTATTAAAGTTACAGTAAACAAGAAAAAACTTTTTTTTTTTTATCTTTTAAGAGCAGCTTCCAAACACTTCATAAGAAATTACATACACAGAACAATACAGTCTGAGGTTATGGGATTAATTTCATGAATTTACAATACACTATGCGGAGGAGAAAATTTAAAAACTATCAGATCTGCTTTTGAGTGAGAGCTCCCTGCCAGCCTGCATCTGAGTGAGAGCTCCCTGTCACTGCTGCTGAGTGAGGGGTGGGGTGGGGGTGGGGTGGGGTGTCAGTGACTGTGTGAGTGACTGTGTGGATTGAGGCAGTGGGTGAGAGAGAGAAAGAGAGAGAGGGTCTGTTTTTTAAAATCTTAAAAAAATGCTTATAAATCATTAAAGATTTTGATAACACTTTATAATAAGGTCTCATTTCTTAACATTAGGAAATGCATTAATTAACGTGAACTAACAATGAAAAATATATTTTTACAGCATGTTAATTCTTCCAGGATAGTATGAAATAACAAAGAGCAATTTTTTTTAAAGCATTTATTAATCTTTTTAATGTTAGAAAAATAGTCATGTTCAAAAGATAAACTTTAAAATTTAATAATATATTAACACATTTTGGAATTAATATTGATCAACATTAAATGGTATATAATTATTAATGTTTATATATATATATATATATATATATATATATATATATATATATATATATATAATGATAGCTACAGACACCAAACTCGGTACATAAATCGTTCTTATTAATCCGGACAACTTTCTAATTTACAGTCATTAGCTACGACCAACAGGAAGTCGGCTATATTTATTTTAATGTGTTTTTTTTTTTTAAACGAGCTGTAAACAAATTCATACTCCTCCAAACAGAAACACGGAAATCACACCAAACATTTTTTATCATGATCCTAAAATACTGAAGATGCTAAATTGCGGACGGATTTAGGATATCTTGAACGGTGTTTTAATGGCAATTTATTAAAGTTACAGAAAAAAGAGAACTTTTTTTTTTATCTTTTAAGAGCAGCTTCCAAACACTTCATAAAAAATTACATACACAGAACAATACAGTGTAAGGATATGTGCTTAATTTCATGAATTTACAATACACTATGCTTAGGAGAAAAATTTCAAACTTAGAGATCTCCTGTCACTGCTTCTAATGTGTGCGGTAGGTGACTGGGTGAGTGACTGACTGTGTGAGTTCAGTGAGTGTAGAGGGGGAGAGAGAGAGAGAGAGAGAGAGAGAGATAGAGAGATAGAGAGAGGGTCTGTTTAAACTTCTCAATAAAATCCTTAAAAAATGCTTATAAAGCATTAAAGGTTTTGATAACACTTTATAATTAAGTCTCATTTGTTAACAGTAGGGAATGCATTAATTAACATGAACTAACAATGAAAAATATATTTTTTACAGCATGTTAATTCTTCATTGATAGTATGAACTTACAACCAACTAACAATGAACAAAATATTTGTAATATTAGAAAAATAGTCATGTTCAAAAGATAAAACATTAAAATGTAATAATATATTAACACATTTTGGAATTGATTTTGATAAACATTAAATGGTATATATTTATTAATGATGTAAATTAACAACAGTTAAATAATGTTGTTTTTTAACATTGGTTAATTCACAAATAACATTAAATATTAACAATATATTTTTTACTTTATTCATTTGTGTTAGAAAAAATTATTAATGTTAGTTAATGGAAAAATAAATCATTAAAAAATGCTTATAAATCATTAAAACCTTTGGTAACTATAATAATTTCTCATTTGTTAGCATTAGTAAATGCATTAACTAACATCAACTACCAATGAAAAATATATTTTCACAGAATTTAAAGTTTTATATGTTGTTCTGTGTGTGTGTGTTTCACAGAGTTGATGGTTTGGATTAACCCTTTAATTGCCGTATCCCTTAAAACCAAACTGCCAGAGGGTTACTGTGATGCGTGTGCTCGCTGGGCACCGTTTTATCGATGCCACCGGGGTGGCGTATGCTGACGGCTTGGGCCCGTCATCGCTGCTTGCAGCTATATTTTAGTTTTTCTCTTTCTTTGTGTTCTGTTCGTACTGGGGAAGTATTGTGCCAGCTTATTTCTGTATTAGATATATTAGTTTTTCTTTGTTTTGTTACTCAGCAATACCCATGCTTGTACTTAAATAGTCGCTCAGTTTACCCTATGATTTATCTTTCACTGCACTTTGATGAGCCCCCCTAAGAAACGTTTGAATATTTTGAGCTGGAATGTGCGTGGCTTTAATCATATTGTTAAAAGATCCAAAGTCTTCGCACATTTCAATTCTTTACATGCAGATATATTGTTTCTGCAGGAGACTCACATGAAGCATTTCAATGACTTAAATGCAGATGGAGCGGTTAAATGTACCACTCTACATACTCTTCAAAGGCCCGTGGGGTGTCTATATTAATACGTAAGAATATTCCTTTTCAACATTTGAACACTAAACAAGATATTAATGGTTGTTATCTTATTGTGACTGGTACTGTTTTAGAGAAACGCTGAATATTACTTTAAAATTTCTTCAATCTCTTGGACAAAATTAGTGAGGATGAGAGAGAAAGCTTAAATATTACACTGAAAGACATTTTGACAGCTATTAAGAATTGTCCCAATGGTAAAGCGGCTGGCCCGGATGGCTTTTGCATTGAATCTTATAAGGCTTTCTCTGATCAAATTGCCCCCTTGATGTTAAGGATGTTCAAAGATTTAAAAAATTAAAACAAAAAATTACCAGAGACACTTTATTCGGCAAATACTGCATTGACTTTAAAGAAAGATAAAGATAGTACAGACCCATTTCCCTTCTTGGTAGTGATATTAAGATATTTACTAAAATTTTAGCAAATAGGCTAAGTAAATGTATTAGTTCAATAATACACAAAGATTTTCTTTTCATAATGTACGTAGACTTATGAATGTTGTAAGGCAAACATGATAAAATAGCTATTCTAGCCCTGGATGCCCATAAGGCATTTGACAGGGTGGGATGGACTTATATCTTAAGTACTAGAAGAATTTGGTCTGGGACAAAATTTTTCTTCGTGGATTAAGATGTTGTACCTTTGCCCCTCTGCCTCAGTTCTCACAAACAATAATAGATCCCCTCCTTTTCTTCTTCACCGTGGTACCCTTATTAGAGAGTTTGGTGCCCTTTCCGGATACACAGTTAACTGGCAGATAAGTGAATTTATGCCATTATATGATAATATAGATTCAGGTTTTATTAATAGTCTCCCTTTTAAAACTGTAAGTGAATTAAAATATCTTGGTATCACTGTCCCTAGACATTATAAAAGTTTGTACGAAACAAACTACAAAGTCATTATAGATAAACTGAAGAAAAATATAGATTTGGCGAGTACTCCCTCTAACAATGATTGGTCGTGTTAACGCAATCAAAATGGTTATTTTACCATTTGTTTCAAAACGTTCCCATCTTTTTAACCCAGTCATTCTTTAAAACACTATCATGCCGTTTATCTGGGGATATAGAGCTCATTGTATATCTAAAGCGCATATTTGTAAAACAAAAGAGGTAGGAGGCCTGAAACCATCTGGGCTTAAGACGGTACAGTTACTCAGTCACTTAATAATTTCGTTCATCACTTCAGAGAAGTTTTTGGCAAACCTGTTGGAGATACCTCTATCAGTGACAAACTGTACCATTTACGCCAAGGTTCTATGTCTATTAATGAATATGCTCTCCAGTTTCGTACTCTCGCAGCAGCCAGTGGATGTAATGAAAGATCGCTCTTAACAAGTCTATCGGCAAGGGTTGGAGCCCCGACTATGTTTGCAACTCGCTGCTTACGATGACTCATGCGGTTTGGAAAGCCTCATTCAACTATCCATAAGATGCTCGGATGTTATCATTTATTAAGGAACAAAATCAGCCATCTCGTTGCACTCCATTCCTCCGCCACCCAGAAGTTCATAACCCTCCAGAACCAATGAATGACTGGACACTCGACTTTCCTGCAACGAACGACAGAGAAGGTTGAACCTCGGCCTCTGCATGTATTGTGGAGCAAACGGACATCTACGGGCATCTTGTCCAGTTTGTCCACCTCAACTTTTGGTGAGTGCCATTCAGCCGGCAATTCAAAGCCTAAAACCATTATCAATCGAAGTTCTGCTTACTGCCTCAAAATTCTCTCTTCCAGTCTATGCCCTCCTCGATTCCAGCCGGAACGCAGAATATACTGTGCACAGAAAATAATGGCGCCCCCCATAGTTCAAAAACAATGCAGATTTTTTTAAATAACATACATTTTCATGGGTTTTCTACTACATATTGAAATAAGAGACATTATTTATGTTATATTAAGCTATACATGTCTTAAACCCGGGGATCCCTTTAAGATTTGGTATCAGCTCAGGAAAACCTTTAAACCCCCTCAGACTTGCTCACTTACCCCTATAGCTTGTAATCATGCACTCCCTCCCTCACAGACGGATAGAACTTTTTTATCATGGAAAGAAAAAGGAGTTCTGTCTATAGGAGATTTATATATATACAATGTATTTGCTTCTTTTGCTCAGCTCAAAATTTGAGCTACCTTCCTCTCATTTTTTCAGATATTTACAAGTACGGAATTATGTTAAAATTAATATCTCTAATTTTGAAGTTTACAAGTCCCCTGAATATCTTTATTTATTTATGACCTCTGAACTCAACTCGTTTCTAAATATGTTGAATATTTTAATGATTCTAGAACTCCTTCAACGCAATACTTAAAGATGTCTTGGGAAAAGGACTTGGGGATAGATATTTCAGAAGATAACTCCAAGGTATTAGGTCTTGTTCCGTCAACTCTAATTTGCAGTTTATTCAGTATAAAGTTGTCCATAGATTACACTAATCTTGTACCAAATTACATTCCATATATCCCTCTGTGTCATCTTTGTGTCTTAAATGCAAGTCCAATGAGGGTACACTGACTCATTTATTTTGGTACTGCCCAAAAATTTGTAAATTCTGGCAATATTAGGCTTGGCCCGCTTCCTAGAGAAGTATACTCCCAACCAGATCCAAACAGTTCAGTATGGGATGACCATAGCAAAAAAAGACAATTTTGTTGATGTGGAACAAAGAGTTTTTCAATTTGAAACATGGCTTACAGAGCTCAGTAATGTGTTACATATGGGAAAAAAAATAGATATGAGATTGCGGGTAAACCAAAGAGATGATTTGCTGGCACGGGGGTTGGGGGATTGTTCTCTAAAATGTGAAAAGTTTAAAATAAAATATAAAAAAAAAAAAAATCCACCCACATATTTGTTTAGAGCTGTTTGGGCTTGTAAACGGGGCTTTATCTGTGTATATTTCTCACCTGATTCAGACCGGACTACTTTTTTTCAAATGATTAATCGCATCCAAAATAAAAGTTTTTGTTTACATAATATATGTGTGTGTACTGTGTATATTTATTATGTATATATAAATACACACACATGCATGTATATATTTAAGAAAAATATGCTACGTTTATACATTAAATATATTTATGTATGATATATGAATATAAATATATACATGCAAATACATCGCGATTAATCGTTTGACAGCATTAAATATTATGAATAGAGGACTATTTTAACGATTTAAAATGAAAAACACCTTAATGATGGATCTGTTCCGCACGTTAATTGATGAACTGCTATATTTGATGGTCAGTAGGCCTATATTTTGTTTTTAGACTTGGCTAATTGTGTTCCGAATGTATCAGACTACAATCCAATGTAACGACAGTTTATAATATATCAAATCGTCTCTCTCTCACACGCACTCAGCACTAAAGCTCATCAGTCACCTGCCATGAATCGATGGTTCCCAGCTTTCTCAGCAGGGGTGAGGGATTTGGTCAATAATAACCCTGGTCAGATGAGCTGATGCTGTCCTGCTTTGCCCTCGGTGACTGAACCCAGTGCATTACTCTCATCAGCTGCAGGCGGTGCTGCAGAGCAGAGGAATCTCAAGGACACCTGCACTAGATGGAGAAAACAGAAATTAAATTCGCTGGTATTTTAATATGTAATGTTCTTAACTAAATGACTATAAGAGTAGTTTTGTTCAATGTCAGTTCGAGTCCTTACATAGCCTACCAAATACCAAGACGTTATCAAATTGATGTAAGCTATTTATTTATTTTTTCCCCAAATTAACATTTAACTCGTTGCTATTTGTGAAAAAAGTTAGTGGTAAAACTGCTACTTACTGTATAGATTTATAGATCAAATCAATAGTCGGGGTATCCATCAAAGTAAATAATAATAAAAAAAACAGCACACAGCAAATTAAATAAATATTATTTAGTAAAAAATAAATTATAGCAGCAAGTTCTCATTGTTTTCCTATAATCGTGCATATATTTTATAAATATTTTCTTATAGTCATGCAATATTTTTACATAAAAACATAAAAATACAGTTTAGATAAATAATAAATAAACAAACAAACATTAAGGAATAAAGGAATATTCCATTAATAATGATAATAATATGCATATTAAAAAATAAACATTTCGTTTAAATGCAAATATTGTACATTATAAAATGATGTATACAAAAATAAAACAACTAGAAAAATGTATAGCTTTCTTAGTTCAGTTCAGCTTAGTTTGTGTATAAAGCGCACTGTTAATAAAATAGCATACCATTTACCAATGTTAATTGTTGTCTATTAATGACTATGAAATTTGGTCAAATCTAAAAGACTTTGGAGAGACTTTATTTTTATGTTTCACGTCTTTAATACATATTACTGTTACTTAACAGCAAATAAATAGTCAATTCTTTCTTTGTTTAATTCAAAGAACAATAACATGCAACATTTGATCACGAAATGACATCAAAAATAAGGAAAAGGATAGAAAAAAGTAGTAGTAGTTGAAAGCAAAGTTCAAAACAAAGACACAATATAGCAATATACATAGGGCTACATACACGTATAGCCTACATATATATCAAAATCAAATAAATATAAAGTTCACAAGCTTTTTACAGCTTTGTTATTCAAGGAGTCTCTGATATATAGATACATATTTCAGTCGACAAAACCATAAAAATGGGTTTCTTATTAGTAAACTTGATGAATGTGAAATTTGGTCCACAGTATAAGTAAATTAATTAACTGATCTGTTCCCCTTGGTCAGAATAGTCAGTAAATCCAAAGATTACAGGTCAAATGAATGTATTGATCATGTGGTCCATATGATTGCAGGACGCGCATGCGCACTGTGCTTCCATGAGCTCGCATATATATAAAGATACATAGTGACAATAACAGCGGCGTCTCCCATGACAACGGCAGCCAGACAATGAACGAGGGCCCGGATGGCAGAAGAGACACGAGCAAAGATGTCGTTTTGAACCGGGACTTGTTCCAAACGCGTTCTGTCCTCCGTTTACGTGATAACTGCTGAATATCTGGCGGCGCGTCATGTAGCGGAGGCCGCGCTGGTTAAACGCGTCGGGAATATTCACGCATCTTTAAAGCTGGATTGTGGATCTGACGCGTGGATTGAGGTAAATTCGGCTCGGTTTTGGCCGCTGACAGGTGCACACAGATTATATTTCTGTGATAGTGATAGTAAAGCGGCTCCTCCGTTCATTCATAGTTCATGCAGTGAGGATTTCACGCAGATATACATCATATTTAATTGTTTTGTGTTCAACACAAACATGCTTTCATCAATCTGTGCGAGTGATTGCTCTTCTGTGTTCATCATCAAGAAATCTTTCATTGTTTGGTCTGTTCTGGATCAGTCTGGGCCTGTTTTGGGCTGCTTATTACAATGACTGCAAACTGTCTTTATTAAAAGGGTGTGCTGAATACCCAATGCACTGGTGTTGTGCTGAGGTAGTACCATGGTACACTGATGGTATTTACCATGGTACATCACAGTCAAAGAAGTTTCATCTGTCAAATGTGCAGCAGTACAGTGCTTGCTGTCTTTTGTAGAAGCTGGCTATTTATGAAATATATCAGTGACATTGTTTTTGTTGTGTGCACCTATGTGCTCTTGTATCTTCCTATCATTTTTGATGTCTTCTAGTCATGATCCAGGCGTATTGTTAGATCATGGCAATGTTTCAACTCTTTAAAAGCATAATTTTTATTCTTCACCTCATCATAGGACCGTTTTTCACTTTTTCCAGCTTACTTCCAGCATTTTATTGGATACAGATTAGTTTACGCTCGTAAATGCATGATGAGTTGTCAACATTTGGGTCTGTTTTCCTAAAAGAGATATTTTAAATGTGTGTATCCTGAAGATTTATTTTTATTTTAGCATATATATGACTTCAATGCATCTTTATAAGGAACAAAACTCCAGTTATTAAAGGTATAGTTGACTCATGTCATTCAAAACTTGTGTAATACTTTGCATAGCGATGACTGTCAAGTTTCCGAATGAACCCTAAAGGACCATAAAAGTCTACCATATATATTAAAAATCATCTGAAGCTATGTGATAGGTTTATGAGGAATAGAAGACAAAATTAATTACTCTTTTTTTTTTTTTTTGATTAACTGTTTAAGATGTTTTCAGTAACTCTTGAACATCTGTGTGTGTTTAGGATGGATGTAGGTGCGCTTGCAGGTGGGGACGGTGTCCCGAGAAGAGCGGATTCGGTTGAAGGTGGACTTGAAATCGTGCCGCTGGAAATGTACGACTCGGCCAGAGCCAAGATAGAAGCAAACCTCCGCTGGTTGTTCGCCAAAGCGTACGGGGAAGGTAAGTGCATCTCTTTTCTGCAATCCCCCTCTTGCAAACAGTGGCACCCTTTGAATTTCAGTATCATGATATTTATAGTTTCCTCCAAGGTTCCCCAAAACCATAAAAGTACCATGATATTTAAAAAACACCTTTTGGTGTTTAATATGATTTCATGTGTATAATATGTATTATTTTAAAAAATTAACCTTTAACTCCTGTTGCTATTTGTGACAAAAAAAAAAAAATTCAATAGTTGGGCTATCAATTAAAATTGAAAAAACACCAATGAATACAAATATTATTACATAATTACATCTACAATTTGTTTTTTTCTGTAATAATATTCATATAAATTGCTGTATGGTGTTATTTAAATCAAAATTGCATCTACAATTTGTTTTTGTTTTTTAATTTAAATAACACTATACAGCAATTTATATGAATATTATTACAGAAAATAAATTCCACAATTTTAATTTTTAAAAACACCATATAGCAAATTATACAAATATTATTATAATATTTATATATTATAATATTAAATATTATTATAAGTAAAAAATGATGGCCACAATTATTAAATAACTAAATAAAAAGATGTTATTTTTATATCATTGTTTCTTATTGCTGGACACTGTGTTCTGGGCAGAATGCACTCTTGTTTGGCCTATCACATCTATTGAACTGCTTGCTTTGGATGCTGGCAGTGAGATGTGTTGACTGGCATGGAGAAATAGTTCTGAAGTGGCAGAAGTTGTGTGTGTGTTTTGATGAGAGTGTGTGTGTGTAGCTTCATAGCAGTTCTCACAGTCCACAGTGACCACGGCTCTATACTGACCACAAGAGAGCTTTGGAAAGGACCTGACGTTCTCTCAATGCTCTTGAGTTGAGAAGAGCCTTTGGAATAAAACAATAGTGATCGATGCATGAACGTTTGTGCCAGTGAAATGGATGTGTGTTTGATAGGCAGGAGGAAGCTGGTGGTGTGCGTGTGTGTTTTCCTCTAGCAGAGCGTCTTGAGTCTAATCAGAGGACAGAAATAACAGCGACTGTTACATCACAAAGCCTGCAGACTGAAATATCTGTGTGTAATTGTGGGAAAGCATCGGTGTGTGAACGTGCGGTGCCCTCTGCTAACATACGTCGCGTTTGTAACCCTGAATGGGGCTAAATGAATTTTGTAGGTGATTTCTTCAGAACAAAACTAATTTAGACTAAAGGTAAAAATAATGGATGCATTGAAATAGAAAAGTCCTATGTGATAATTAAATAGTTTTATATAGTATGCATTTTACAATACACTGTTTCAAAGCAGCTTTACAGAAAATCAGGATGTTGATGTTTATAATATTATAATATCTTCATGCCTTTTAGTTGCAATTAGCAGATTAGAGTCGGGTGGTAATAATGTAAATATATATTCAACTTTATATAAAGAGCGGAGTAAATAGTTACATTTTTTGTGGTGAGGAAAAAACGAGGTTGAGATTTGCTATATAGTAAATATCTCTTTTATACAGTTTGCTAATTCATATTGCTTTACATTTGTTTACTGTATATATGCAAATAAAGTTTGATATGATATTAACGGAGTGTCTATTTACACTAACTCCGCATTTTCTTTTTGCAATGGAAATTAAAAATCAAGCAGTTGAGATTTAGTATATTATATCATTTCTATGTGCGTTTTTTTGTATGAATGCAAATTAATTTTGATATAATTTTAATCCTACTTTATAGAGCTGTGTTAATACAATGTGACGCTAATATAATATTTTGTATACATAAAATTGTTTTTTATGTAGATGATTATGCTAACTTTGAAATGAGAATTTTTGATTATTATTTGAAATGAGCTTTGTCATGATTTCGTATAGATCCGTATTGATCTGTAAGATTTCTTTGACTTTGATGACCTCATGCATAAGAATGAGGGAACAGGATCTAAATTAAGCACCCTCATTTGCCTAATGTTTTATATTCATAATATATATGTTCAATGCATTGTCTGTGTTTGAAATCCCATGCACACTGTCACACTTGCTAAAACAGCTTTTACATGTAAATGACCTTTTAAATCAACAAATCTGAATGTAAATGCTCAGCTGGTATGCATGCATTTGTAATATTTCAGAGTATTGTTGAGTTATAGTATTTGACTGATTGTCCTTTCTCAGAGATTTTCAGGGTCTGAAACCTGAAGCTGCCTCCTCAGCTAGAGCAGAGATAAAGATTATTTGATGTGATATTGCGGGTTTATGTGGAGTTTTGCTCTGAAGCTCTTTGTCGAGTGTTGAAGGTGTGGTCAGATGTCATTGTGAGGGGAAACCCTCGTGTGTGACCCATTTCTGACTGTCAGCCTTTATTTATTAATGAAAGAGAAAGGGAAAGGGAAGTGGTGTGTGACCCATACTCTGAATTTGTGCTCTGCGTTTAACCCATCCAAGTGTACACACAGTAGTGAACATACACCCGGAGCAGTGGGCAGCTAATGCGGTGCCCGGGGAGCAGTTGGGGGTTTTGGTGCCTTGCTCAAGGGTCTCACCTCTCACACACACACACACACACACACAAACCTGTCTGTAATGTGTGTATAGAATTTTTTATTTTAATATAATCTTAGTAATAAAAAAGATTTAACGGTGTTTGATTTAGGATTTAGTTTTTGTTGCAGTAGAATCTTTAGATATTATTGTTATTATTATTATGTGTATATATATATATATTCTCAGTTTAATATTATAAAATCGTTTTAAGTATATTCTTTGGATCGTAATGCGTGTGTATATAGAACATATATAATATTATCTTTAGTTAAGTAATATACAATAAAAATGTTGTTGTCAGCTTTGTAATGTATAGAATTTATTATTATTATTATTATGTATATACAAAATTATAGTCGCTTAATATTATTCTTATTATTGTTATTTGAATGTTTATACAGCGTAATATTATAAAATTATTATTATTGATACAATTATTAACAATGTATTAAAATTATTAAATATTCTGGTCTTTTTAACAAATGCACCAGGATTAATTAAAAAAAAATAATTTGAAATTAAAAATATATATGTGACCCAGGACCGCAAAACCAATCATAAGTTTTTTGAAATTGAGATTTATACACTGAAATATCTGAAAGCTGAATAAATACGCTTTCCATTGATGTATGGTTTGTTAGGTTAGGACAATATTTGGCTGAGATACAACTATTTAAAAAAAAAAAATCTAAATATTGAGAAAATCGACTTTAAAGTTGTCCAAGTGCAATATCCTTAGCAATGCATATTACTTATAAAAAATTTAGTTTAGATATATTTACGGTAGGAAATTTACAAAATATCTTCATGGAACATGATCTTTACTTAATAGCCTAATGATTTTTGGTGTAAAAGAAAAATCTGTAATTTTGACCCAAATTTCAACAAATATACCCATGCTACTTATGACAGGTTTGTGGTCCAGGGTCACATATTATATTTTTAAAAATATGTAATTTTAATATTCTGGAATATTTAAGGGTTATCTTCACTGCAAATGTCTTCATTGAAAAAGATGAAAAGTGTGTGGTTAAGCGTGTATTTTAAAAGAAAGTGGTACCATGGTAATCTGATTGGGACATTTGAGACATTTAGAGATACTAGAGTTCACTCTGTGCAAACAGTACAAATTCACTGATTTCAACAGGAACAGTGTTTTGCAAAGAGTAAAAAAACACAGGAGAAATCACAAAGAAAGTGACGCTGTCATACAGCTGAATTGAACATTTTAACTGCAATGTGGTTGGATGTAGGCATTAGTTGACCAGATACAGTTTCAGAGTGACAAGTCTAATTTTACAGCTTGATTTTAAACAAATTTGCCTCTTTCCACCTCAAAATAAGTCCCATACATTCCCAATTTCCCATCTTTCAACGTCCCACCAGAGCTGTATTGATTTAGTGTTGTCTAATGTAGGATTTGGCAAATGCACACTTGCATACGTGCACACACACACACACACACACATCTCATCAGGGGTTATTAGACAGTCAGACATTAAGGCTTTAATCTGACTGGTTGACCTTTGACCTCCTAATTTAACGAAACCTCAGATTGACCCTTGGCAGAGTGGAAAAATATACAAAAAAAAAATTACCTGTAAGAAAGAGAAATAAACAATTTAACGTAAAAAGTGGCATTTTGTACTTGCACTGATAATAAACGGTGACCGTTTTCCACCTGCAGTGCTGTCAGCATTACCTAAAGCTGCTTATCATCTTGACCACGCTCTCTTCTCACGTCTGAATCAAACACACGAGGTCAAACACACCAACAAGTGAGATAAACATAGTCTCGTCGCTTAGCTACATTAGCTTAGAAGTTAGCTATAATTAGCCTAGCACTGAAGACGTGAATGTGTAATCACACTGAGACGCCTGATGTCATGTCTTTCTGTGGAAGTGGAAGTGTTGGTTGTTTGATTCGGCCAGCAAGATGTTAGCCATTCTAGTGGCTGATCTCAAAATCACCTTTCGTTTTTTAGTTTGTGGAAAATTTCCACATCTTTGTCTTACAGTCTTTTCCATACAATCTTTCTACAGTTCTTACAGACTGATTTGTCAATGCTCCACTTACAATTTATTGATAGATAGAGGTCACATTTTACCCAAAATGTAAAAAGAGAGTGAGAGAGAAATTATATTTTACTTTTTTAGGACAATTAAAATAATTTATTATGACAATAATATTTACATTTATTATTATATAATGTTATACATATCGTAAAATCTAATCATTATATATTATATACTTACTAGATAATTATATACAGTGGTGTGAAAGTGTTGGCCCCCTTCTTGATTGTTTATTTTTTTGCATGTTTGTCACACTTTAATGTTTCAGATCATCAAGCAGATTTAAATATTACATTTACATTTATGCATTTAGCAGACGCTTTTATCCAAAGCGACTTACATTGCATTCAAGTTACAGTTTTTACATTTTATCAGCTCTTGCTGTCCCTGGGAATCGAACCCATGACCTTGGCGTTGCTAGCGCCATGCTCTACTATTTGAGCTACAGGAAAGTAAAATATTAATCAAAGATAACACAAGTAAACACAACATGCAGTTTTTGAATGTGGTTTTTTTATTATGAACGGAAAACAAAGTCCAAACCCACATGGCCCTGTGTGAAAAAGTGCTTGCCCCCTAAACCTAATAACTGGTTGGGCCACCCTTAGCAGCAGCAACTGCAATCAAGCGTTTGTGATAACTTTCAATGAGTCTGTTACAGCGCTGTGGAGGAGTTTTGGCCACTCATCTTGGCAGAATTGTTGTAATTCAGCCACATTGGAGGGTTTTCGAGCATGAACCGCCTTTTTAAGGTCATGCCACAGCATCTCAATAGGATTCAGGTCAGGACTTTGACTAGGCCACTCCAAAGTCTTCATTTTGTTTTTCTTCAGCCATTCAGAGGTGGATTTGCTGGTGTGTTTTGGATCATTGTCCTGCTGCAGAACCCAAGTTCGCTTCAGCTTGAGGTCAAGAAACAGACGGCCGGACATTTAGCTTTTGCTGCAATGTGGTTGGATGTAGGCATTAGTTGACCAGATACAGTTTCAGAGTGAGAGAAAAAAGAGGAAATCAATCACTTTTATAGTTTTAAGGATTCATCTGTATTTAGTTTAGATTTTAGTGTTTGATAACTTTATTCAATTTCTGTATATTTTTGCTGAGGGGCACACGTAGATAAATATGACTTACTGTATTGGGTTTATGTGAAGATTGTTTTAAGTTCACTTAAATTAGAAGTTATTTTTATAATAAATTTTAAAACGGATAGCTCTTAATTATAATGTAAAGTTGAATGGTTATAGTCAATGGTTAAATATTAGGTGGAAACATTTTTATAGGGAAATCAGTATTAATTGGTATCAGTGATACTGGCCTTCAGTCATAAAAATATAAAAAATATACTGTCTTTATGTTGTTGGTAGATTTAATTTGAAGATTGAATGTGAAATTATTGCAATATCAAAGTATATTTAAAAACTTTAATGTTAGGTGGGATTAATCGCGATTAATTTCAGAAAAATGTGCGATTTAGTTAATTTTTTTTAATCGATTGACAGCACTAATATATGTGTGTGTGTGTGCGTATGTTCAATTTCAATATAATATTGAAATTGACTAAATTGTGTGTGTGTGTGTGTGTTGTTATATATATATATATATATATATATAACAAATCAGTAGACATGTACTAGTTGTATTGGGCTGTTGTAATTCTGTATATTTGTTTAGTGTTTGTGTGTTTTGTATAACTCTCTCTCTCTGTGTGTCAGAGCACATCCCGGCGGACCTGCGGGACCCGTTCTACACGGATCAGTACTGCGTGGAGCACATCAAGCCTCCGGTGCTGTCGCTGCTGCTGTCCTCTGAGCTGTACTGCAGGGTGTGCGGGTTGCTGCTGAAGGGCGACCAGGTGTCTGCGCTCAGCTCCCATCAGGCCATCATCCAGACGCTCGCACGTCGGGGGATATGTGTCAGAGAAGCAGACGACACGCCCGTCTCCCACAAAGACCTCTCTTCCACCCCCATCAAGATGGTGCGATTTTCACCTTTGACTTCTTACCTGGAGACAGTGCCGAGCTTACAGTGTGTCTAATAGAGTGCAACAGTCCACTTCCAGAAGTAAAATCACATTGGCTTTACACATAGTGAAACTAAATAATAATGTTTAAATCTTAAAACAGACCTACCTACCTTTTTTAAAATATCATGTATAATTGCTGAAGAACTAAACTACCCATAATCCTAAATCAAGATAAACCAATCAGGAAATCTGCTATTTATCATAAAAACAGAAAAGCAGAGAAATAAATAAGCTAAAAATACCATAAAAAAAAAATAAAAAAATATATATATATATATATGTATGTGTGTGTGTGTGTGTGTGTAATTTTATAAAAAAAGAAAAAAAAAAGATGTTAAAAAATATATTTTTTCTTTTTTTTTTTCTTTTTTTATAAAATTACACACACACACATATATATATATATATATATATATATATATATATATATATATATGTATGTATGCGTGTGTGTACATATTTTAGTACATCAAGTTAAGCTAAATGAAAATGAGGAAGGCAAGGCAATTAGCTGAAATAAAATAACTAAAACTGAAACTAAAATAAAATGTTATTTTAAAAACCTATATAGGCATGCTTAAAGAAACCCTAAAACTACAATTTCTGTAGAGAATATAGATGAGAAAGATACTTCCTAAATCAAGGCTGCTGAAAGTGAGCAGTCACTGTTGCTCTCTGTTGTTTATGTGTTTGTGTTTGTGTGTGCATGTTTATGTGGTTTATGAGGACACAAATTTGTATAATGACATGGGTATGACAGAGGTATTACAATATGAAGGTGGTTTATGAGGACACTGCCTATGTCCCCGTAATTCAAAAGGCTTAAAAAACATACTAAATGGTGTTTTTTTGAAAATCTAAAAATGCACAAAGTGTCCTGTGAGGGCTAAGTTTAGGTGTAGGGTTGGTGTAGGGCAATAGCACACACAGTTTGTTCAGTATAAAAACCATTACGCCTATGGAGAGTCCCACAAAAAACAACGTGTGTGTGTGTGTGAGAGAGAGAGAGAGATTTGGAAAGGTTTAGCTGAGGACAGAACTCAGGCACAGTAGGACCATCTGTTCAAAACCTGCTGGGGTGATGGAGCGCCACGGCTAGACGTGTGTGTGTGTGTGTGTGTGTGTTTGTAGCCCAGTGGAAACATCCATAGCGTTTCTCTAATGGACCAACATGCACCCAAACACAAAGTCTCTTTTAGTTTCCATTCGCTAATTTTCAGAATGATTATACTTATGAGATGAGCAGCCATGAGCATCACCACATGACAGCACATCATTTACTCTCTTTTTGTTCTAGGACTAAGAAAGAAATATTAAATTTTATTAAATCACTGGAAGGTTCATCAATCACATTGCAATTCTGACTTCCAAACATGTAACTTCCCAGCAGTTTAGTTTTATTTATAGTATTATAATATATTATATATTTATTAGTATAGTTATAGTATTTATTAGTAACTATTTATTAGCATTTATTAATATCTTGTTGGCTTTTATTTTTAGTCAGTTTTTATTTTAATTTTAGTTTGATTTCAAATTTCGGTTTATATTTTTAAGTTTAGGTTTTAAGTTACTTTTTATCTAATATTTATATTTAATTTAATTTCAGTTACCGAAAGTTTGTTTTAATATAATAACAGCACTGCTCCCAATGCTCTGTGTTTATGTACTTGTGTAGAGTGTGTTTCTGGATGAGACACACAGACTCCTCTCCCATCATTAAGCGCAGGCAGTGCACTGGTGTTCTGGTTTCCTTTCTTCTACTGTGTGTACAGCAGCCGGTTCCCTGACAAACACACACACACACACACACTCTTCCTGCATCGTGACTCAGAGCCGTGTGTGTTTATGAGCGGCAGTGAGACTGCAGCACTGATGTTCTCCTAATATGGCTGAGTCTGTTGACTCATTCATCTTGTTGAGAGATTCTGTAAACGTCCCTCTATGTTTGGGATGGCCTACTAACATTACTCAAACTGCTTGCACTATTTTTCTATCAGTAAGCTGTGTACTGTGCACATTAAGCTAGATTCCTGTACATATGAAATGTGATTCTATGTTTATCTTCTTATTCAGACCACTCTAGCGTTATAAATGCAAATTCTAATTATAAACAATATAATTTATAAATGCTAAATGATCTAGGGATGCAGAATACATTGACACCATATTGGTAATTTATTTATTTATTTATTTCAGTTGTTTGATATACAATATTTTTCTCTTTGACTCATCATTTGATCAGTTTGAGAAAAGTTAAAAAAATTTTACAGAAAGGTTTAGTCCAATGCAAAATATCCATATTATTTGATGAGATGATAACCAATCCCAGATTTAAAATACACGTAGTGAGGTTATGTGATGTCAAAGTAACAGGAATGGTAAATGTTATAATGTTTAGCAATAAACTATTGTTAATATATTTTTATATAATATAATAAATTAAGTATTTTAAAAATATATTGAATATTGTTAGAAAATATGTATATATTAAATATATTATTAAAATATACTGTTATAATCAACTACTGTAAATCTGTAAATAAGTATTGTTATAGTATTCCATCATTTTTTTTTATTGCATATATTTTTTATTCTGACCAAAATCACTGAAACACACACAACACAGTTATGACTTCTAGATTTCTATTTGTTTTATTTTAGTATTATTTATGTACTATTATTTGTTCATATGTTTAATGTTTTATTTGTGTTTGTTTCGGAATTATGTTCTTTTTTTTTCATTTTTATAATTTTTTTTCTATATTTCTAATTTATTTGTATTTGTTTTTGTTAGTGCTGTCAAACGATTAATCGCATTCCAAAATAAAAGTTTTTGTTTACATAATATATATGTGTGTGTACTGTGTGTATATATAAATACACTCTCATCCTTGTTTGTGTATGTAGAGTTCTCATATCCCGCTGATAGACGCTCTGATGATGGCGTATACGGTGGAGATGATGGCTATAGAGAGAGTCGTGGCGAGTGTCAAGCGCTTCTCCACCTTCTGCGCCTCTAAAGAGCTTCCCTTCGACATGGAGGACGCCATGCTGTTCTGGATCAACAAGGTCAGCAAGGTTTCATTCCTTTTAATCAGGACATTTAAGTTCAAATATAATGTTAGTCAAGGTTTCTTGCACCAGGCATGTTATAATTTTGTCATTTTCATCCTCTCTCTGAGCCTTAGAAATAAATGTTATTTTGTTACTGTACCTTTAAGACTCTTTGTGAAGATCATCTACTCAAAGCACCCTAAGACAAATGAGCAGAGTGAACACAAAAGATTTAGAAATTATTTATAAAGGGTTTTTAAGTTTCAATATTAAAATGGTATAAAAAGCATTGATTTGTCTTTTTTTCAGGTTTTTTTTGTTGACGGATAGAAAGTTCAAATTAACAGTTTATTCAAAATAAAAATCTGTAGCATTATAAATGTATTTAATATCCCCTAACTGAAACAAAAAAAGTACTAAAACTTTAAAAACTGATTCAAAATATGAATAAAAACTATAATAGTATCTCAAAAAACTCTGTAGGAAAATAAACAAATTAATAAATAAATAAAAATTTATAAAAATAAAGTTGAATCACTAAAAATGATTTAAATTGTTGTATTGAATATTGTTTCACTTTTTTTGAGATTTGAGAAGTGACCTACCTCAATCAAAATATGTGAAAGAGTTGGAAGTGAGCTCAAAAACGTTTGTTTGTGGATAAAAATGACCAAACTAAATAAAATAAAAAATGAGGATATATTCCTTAGACTTATTGGAAGTGTCAGTATAGTAGCAACTAATATCTTTAAAATAAAAGATTGGGCGTTTAACTATATATCTATATATATAACTATATAAGAGTATCAATTGAACCAAAACTTCTGAATTATTTCACAAGACAAAAATGAATCTCTTAATGATTCATCCTCACAGATAATGTGGACTATTTTGGTAAGACATCTAATTGGTCACATGTCATATCATCATAATTTTTTGCTGTTCAGTTTGAATAAAAGTTCCAGTCTTTTGAGTATGTTTTCATGGTATATGAAACTCTTTTATTAGAGTTTGAAATGGAGTACACTGATCTGTGTGTGTTTGTGTGCTGCAGGTGATTCTGAAGACGAGAGAACTCTCCGAGAAGGAACTCAAGATGAAACAGCCGCTGATGGATTCGCCGTGCCATCAGAAGGTCTGACCAATCACGAGTCTCGAAACCGTCTGATAGTAGAGCAGCACCCAGAGTGTTAGCATGCAGGCCTGTGTTCTCCTCGTCGATTGGCTGAATCACTCGTTGTGCATTTTACTACACGGTTTAACCCTGTTCTCTGATCAGATTGCATTCACTTAAGATCTGATCGTTCTCTTCTCCCTCCACCTCTTTCTCTGCTCGACGTTTAACCTTTATGCTCTTCCTGTTTGTCTCTCTCGTCCCGCCCCTTCCTGTCGGATAGTCTCCCTCAAAATGGTACTGGAAGCTCGTGCCTGTAAGTGCCACAGCGCCCCCTGTGTCTGTCATGTCACATTGCGGGAAAAGCGTGACTAGATGTGTGTGTGTGTGTGTGTGTCTCATTGTGCATCTCATGCGTTCATCCGTCTGTCCATCTCTCTCTCTCTCTCTCTCGGTCTCAGCCTGATCTCATGAATGCTTTGGCCCATTGCATGCTGGAGCCGGTGGAATTCTCTCGTGTGGTACAGTACTCGTGCTCTCTCACATACGCTTACGGACCCAAACCCAGTGCTTTATTTATTTATTTATTTATATATTTTTTAGTAATTACAAACAAAAACCTGATGTAGATCGAAGTCCTTTCAGGTCTCAAATCGACTAGCAGACGTCTAACACACACTCTTCAATACTTCACTCTCCTATTCATCCATCTGTCTTTTCATGCATCCACACATCCAATCATTCTAAAATTCTATATTATTATATACAATTTTATATATTTACTTTTTGTTTTAAGATTTTGTTTATATGTAATAATTATACTAATTTTAACAGTACTAATTTTAATGATATATACAGTATATATTTGCACTCACACACATTTTTATAATATAAAATCAACTAATTTATATTTACTAAATTTTTATATAATTATATATAAATTATTATAGTAGATTATAACAATAATTTAATTTAGTTTTTGTGTGTATATGTGTGTGAATGGTTAACATTTTGTGTGTGTGTGTGTGTGTGTGTGTGTGTGTGTGTGTGTGTATATATTATATATTATGCACACACAAAATGTTAACCATATTTTGAGAGAAATTCATTGCCTCATAAGAAACCACTATGCCACACAACACATTCCACACATATGGAGGTAATTTTGCATGAAAATAATAATTTTTATTTGTTCCACTGGAAATGAAAGTCCTGTCATGTATGTATTGTAAGCATGCAAAAATAATTAAGAGCTTAGGCAGATTGTTCAGTGAATAATCACATTTATCATATGGCATCTGAAGACTTGGAGTGTTGTGCTTTAAGAAGTTGTACAGACTTCTTTTGCCATGTTTCTTTGTCATTTTTGGAGCTCGGCAGTCTTAAATTCTATCCACATTTATTGTATGGAAAAGATTTGTCTTTTTATTTGAACAGTATTTAAACAGTATGAACAAAAACATGTTTTTGGAGTGACATGAGGGTGATTAATTGATGACAGGATTTTCATTTTTCAGAGAACTGTCATATTTAAAGCTGCAGTCCGGTTTTTTGGTTAAAAATGATCCGAAATCAATATTTGAGCAAGTACATAACCAGCCAGTGTTCAAAACTATCGCCTTGCTTTAGCCCGATTCACAACGGTTAGCTTATAATAATGTTTTCTGATTTGAGTGGTACTGGTAGGTTTTCATGGGACATTCAAGCATGCATGGCACTGCGTCATTACGTCACGTCTGTAAACATAAAGAAGGTGTCCCAGCTAGTAGGCTATCGCATGTGAGGATCCTGCAGGTGACGGCTCATTTATAGCCTTTTCTCACAGCAGCTAGAATAATTAAATGTATCATTTTAATGGCGGATTGTGATCCAGAAAGGATTATGTGTTTATGAAACACATAATTAAATTATATTCCAGTTTTAAATGTGCTTCTGATTACAGATAGCCTGAGTTTACACAAGATTTGTATTTTAAAGAAAACCAGTTCAAAGAGAGCATAGTTTGCTTTTTGGGTTAAAAGAAATTCGAATGGTATGACAATTAGATATTAGTCTGCACAGAAATTGAAATCTACACGCTAATACACACTATACTCATAGTCACACAATGCTGATCTTGCTAACATTAATAATTTGAGAATAAAGTATAACAGTTATAATAATTTGCACGGTTTGATGTGATAGGAGCTAACAAATCTTTACATTACTTCACCTTTGGTAGCATGATTTATGGTGATGCTTTTTTTCCTCAGTTGGGCAGAATAAACGTGGCAGACTTGTTACTTGTTCAGATGGCAATATACGGTGAAAATTCTTATTTGGGTCATATATTCCAAGACATAGGCTAGAATCTGTGATTGCGAAGTACAGTAAACATCCGCGCTGGAGACGTGCCGGAGCACAACCCCACGCACGGAAGATAATTCCGCAAGAAACTGCAATTCCAGGTTTTCAAACAGAGATGGCGACAAAGAGGCAAAACTTACGGACTGCAGCTTTAAAGTGAGCGGGTGATTTAGTATGTGAGAGACTGTGCGTGTCTGATCTGTGTTAGACGCTTTATAAGTCCCTGTCTGCTCACTCTCAGGTACGGTACCGTAGAGAACAAATGTCCGGCCGGCCGTTCCCACACCTGGCTGTGATGGAGGATCTGATGAAGGATGTTTGTGATGGAGCGGCTCTGCTAGCGGTCATTCACTTCTACTGCCCTGAATACATGAGGCTAGATGGTATATAGACACAATGGGCCACAAATGAGCAGAATAATCCTGTCAATTCATTCTTATGTAAATTATTGCAATCAATTCAACTCAACATTTTAAATCAGGATTCTTTGGTGAATAGAAAGTTCAAAGAATGTTTAATGCATTTGAAATAGTAATGCTTTGTAACATTATAAATGTCATCTTTATTAGATATTTGTCTGAAGGAGGTGCCGTCTCTGTTGGACAGTGTGTATAACATCCATCTGCTCCGGGAGTTTTCTAACGAATACCTGAACAGGTGTTTTTACCTGCACACTGAAGATCTGCTCTATGGGCCACCTGTGCTGAAGGTTCGTACTGAAATATATTTCATTCAGTAATACAAAAGTATAGATAAAATAGCTACCTTCTAAGAAACCAAATGCACTGCATGCATTTAGTTTCTTACAAATGCACAGCACTTCCAAATTAGGGCTGTGCAATTAATCGCATGCGATTGTCATGTGCATCTCGCCAGTAAAGCCGGTTCTGTGATTAGTAGTAAATCTCATCACCTGCTTTAAGATGGAGCGGCATTTATTACACAGAGCCATAGTTCACTGACAAGCTAGGCAATATCACGTTCATTATCGCAGAAGAATTGCCTTTGTACATTTGTATTGTGCATCATGGTCATATTTGTTGTACTGTCTTTAATTTACGCAGATTCTAATTAAAATCAAATAAAATAGAATTAAATTAAATAATACAGTAATTCTATTTTAGTTCAGTATATATTTACTGTATAAAAATGTTTAATTACCTTTGAGAATAATAGAAATTACAAACAAAGCATCTCTGTGCATTAGTCTTGTTCTTGTTCCTCCAGCATAACGTGATGGTTTTCATTGCTGAGCTCTTTTGGTGGTTTGAAGTAGTGAAGCCGGACTTCGTAAAGCCAAGAGACCTTCAAGAGATTAAAGATGGTTAGAATCCAGTCTTTAAAGCTCACTACTTTTGTTTCGATCTAAAAATGTCTATCTCATGATTCATTCACTCTTTATTTAAATGCTATGTTGTGATTGACAACCCATTGCTCCAATCTGACAGTGAGAGCGTCTCTTCAGCCAAAGAGTTCCCGCCCCCATGTGCCCATACCCAATGCCACCAAGCGAAGCTTCCTAACTCCCTCTCCTTCAGCCGACTCACTGGCGACAGCTACCACTCCTGATGGTTGTATGCGGTATTACTTGCACCCTGAGGAGTCCTTGTCTGTGTAAGTCTGTTTGACGTACCTAATGATCTGTTGCACACTGCAGTACATTTATTGCATTACATTGATTGTTTTATAAAACCAATATTTAATTTTTGTTTCAGAACAAGCAGAAGCCCCTCCCACGCGCTCCTCCCACTGCGGCAGAGACAGCAGAAGCCCACTCAGGGGGAGGAGGATGCAGGTAACTATATCTTCTAATCAGAATTTCAGCAATATTCACATATTGCATTTAAATCAATAAAATGTATTAAATTGAACAGTTGCCACTCTATTTTTCCATCTTTCTCTATCATTGTGTGAGCAGAGCTCAGGAACAGGTCAAACTCTTTGTCCCGTATGGATGGACTCATGCTTGGATCACAGTTTGCCTGGACAGAACGGAAACTAAGGTTAGGGTCAGGTCAAATTTTTTAACTATAACTAAAACTATTAAAATCTTTTTTTTTATTTTTTTTTTATGTTACTATAGTTTAACTCAGCTTTATTTAAAATATTTTTGTAATATTTATTGGGATATTTGACTTTATAAAATAAAATAAATATTAGATGAAAAACTTATAAAATATATTTTTTTAAAAATCTGAATTCTCGCTCTGGCAACTAACTGAAATAAAATAAGTTGAAGATGAAGTACTAAAATGACTAAAAATGAAACTGAAATTAAAATGAAAAAAATGCTCATTCAAAACAAATAGTGTAATAGTGTATAAATAAAATCCTATGAAAATTATTTAATTCATTTTATTTGTGTGTGTTAATGTCTGTTTTTGGAAATCTAGGATATTAAATACAAATAAAAGCTACTCTATTTCTTATATACTTATAATTAATATGTAATTATTATATATATCTAATTATTTTCTTCTTTTTATTTGGAAATTGCGAAATCTCTGTAGGTTTACAACAGCCCAGTCCATGAATGAATGACTAACCCGTTCAAATCTCAAATCTGTTTTCTCAGGCCCATCTCTCAGATGGAGATGGATTGGGAACGTGTATGTGGCGATAATGTCAGCTTGGCTCGATCCATAAGCAAGGACAGTTTAGCTTCCAATGTCATCTCCATCACTCCACGACACCGCATCAACGGCCAGCCCCTCCCCCAGACACGTCACTATGACAACCAGGAGGAAGAGGAGGAGCTACTGGCTGTGATTAACCCAGAGGGTGCATCTGCATCCAGAGACACCCGACCCGAGAGTTTCTTCTTGGAACCGTTGCAACCCGCGGTTTTACGACCAAATAAGGAGAAAACAGGGGTTAGTAAGTGGGAGGAAAGTGGAGAGGGGCGGAGTCAGGGACGCCGGGGGGCATATACGCCCACAGAATGCACTCTCAACCGGACGTTTACGCCGATTGGTAGCATAGAGCAAGCAAGCTCTCGATCACAATCTCCCGGAAGCTTATTCCTGCAGGATGACGCAGAGTGTGTGCGGGACAGTCCGCTCGGAGGCTGGGAGGACATCGCCTCGGATACAGAGTTTGAGGAAGATGATGAAATAGAGGTCCAAGAGCAAGAGCTTTCCAAAGCAGTTCTGATGCACGCTGGGAGGAAATGCATGGGACTCGGAGAGGAAGAGGAGTCTGAGAAATTGTGCGAGGACGTTTGCTTGCGCGAACGGGATGATAAGGAAGGCACGAGTGGAAGGGCGAGTCCTTGCCCCAGCATTTTGTCGCAGGCCAGCAGCACATCGACTGGCACTGGCCGTATGACGAGTTTCGCAGAACGCCGTAGACATAGAGTCGGATTCCCTGATGGTTGTTACAGCACCGGGAGCTCGCAGACAACCACTCCTGATGGATCCGAAAGCATGCAATTCCCTTCAGATGCGAGTCCGGGAACATCAGGTGGCCGACCTGGTCTCGCTTCCGAACTCGTACACCTTCGCATGCAGCTGGAGGAGAAACGGCGCGCTATTGAGATGCACAAAAAGAAGATGGAGAACCTTTCGGCTCGGCAACGGCTGAAGCTGGGAAAAGCGGCATTCTTGCATGTCGTTAAAAAGGGGAGGAGCGACACACTGCCACACCCACTCAAAACGGAAATTGCGTTTAAAGAGAAACCACTTTCGAAGGATGACTCATGCGTTGAGGTTCTGAAAGCCCAAGGAATAGACGTGGAGTGTAAAGAAATGCCAGTAGAGGAGGATAAGGACAATCGTTTGAGTGTAACAGGAGGGGGCGGGGCTTCGGATGATGTGGGCGGAGAACCAGATCTCGGCGAATGTAGCCGTTCCATTGAGCTCCTGAACGAAGCGATCGGAGCGATACAGCAGCAAATGACGCAAATGTCTCTCCAGCAGGACTTGCTCATGAAACAGACCATCCAGTCTCCGCAGGAAACCAAACCGAGCACTGTGCCGCCCTTAAACGAACACCCGCCGGAGCAACCTGAGACTAAATCGCGCCTCTCTGTGCAGTTCACGGAAACCCTTTCCACTGCGACCAAACGTCCTCCCAGGCTCAGCTCGAGTCGTACACCTCGGACGAAACCTAGTGACCTCAAACTGAGCAAAGATGCAAACAGTCGTCCAGCAGAGAAAGCAAGCACTCCGACACCGGGAGGCAGGACCCCCCGGGCTGAGAATGAAGAAGAGGGTGAAGCTAAAGAGGGTGGGCGTGGCTCAAAAGGAATTATTCGCAATACTATGTTCAAACTGCAGGACACTGCAAACCGACGCGCTGACAGCTTCGACTCGCCCCAAACCAAACTCCCCCTGGTGGAACCGTCGCCTGTCGATCCGACCCGGGAGCGGAGCGAGTCCAGCGGCTCTGGAAAGGAAAATGTTCCCATTTCGTCTGAGGAAAACAGAACGAAAGCACAGCTGATTGAAGTGGACCTATCTGAGCTGGCTGAACCGTCTGAAACTAGCACAGAACCTGATGGGGAACAGAAATCTGGACTGGGCTTCTTCTTTAAGGTACCATAGCATTTTTACAAAAGACGACGATGATGATTATTTATTTATTATTATTATTATAGATTTTTTTATTTAATATTATAATATGGTTCTATCTATCTGTGTTATATTGCATTGTAAAAAATTTAATTAGAATTATATTGCGTTATAAAATGGAAAGTTTCAGCCCTAAGAAGAGATGTTTTAATGTGATTTATTTTTATTATATGTATTATTATTATTATTATTATTATCATTACTATTATTATATCTCAGAAGAGTGGGTTAATATTATATTTATTATTATTATTATTATTATTATATCTAAGAAGAGTCGGTTATTATTATTATTATTATTATTATTATTATTATTACCATTATTATTTAAAAGTTTGGTAGCACTTTAGAATAGGGAACACTTATTCACTATTAACTATGACTTTTCCCTCAATAAATTCCTAATTTGCTAAATTGCTTTCCTAATTAATAGTTAGTAAGGTAGTTGTTAAGTTTAGGTATTGGGTAGAATAAAGTCATGTAGAATAAGGCATTAATATGTGCTTAATTAGTCCTAATAATTGGCTTATATGCTAGAAATAAACATTTTTTATTGAACATTGATGTCTTTTACCATTTTGCTATTGCTATCATTTCTTAAAGGCCATAATAATGTTAAAAGGCACCAGTGATCAATAGTAAAAAATGTTTTTAATTAAAAAAAATTGCAGTATAAAATTGTGAATGTAAATGATTTTGTTCACAATTGCAAATGATTTTCTCTTTTAATTATTTGTCACATCTTGCCCTAACTATGTTTTTTTTATTTATTATTATTATTTGAAATTAAAACCAATGTCTCAATTTTCCATTTCTGTATGTAGGATGATCAGAAAGCAGAGGATGAACTGGCTAAGAAGAGGGCGGCGTTCCTCCTCAAACAGCAGCGTAAGGCCGAAGAGACACGAATACGTAAGCAGCAGCTGGAGGCGGAGTCAGAGCTCAAGCGAGATGAAGCCAGGTATCAGTGTCTTTGTGTGAGTAAATGCTGTAGAAGGGCTGCTGCAGATACATTTGATGTCATTTGTGTTTGTGTTAGACGGAAAGCTGAGGAAGAGCGTGTGCGTAAAGAGGAAGAAAAGACTCGTAGGGAGCTGATCAAACAGGAGTACCTGCGCAGGAAGCAGCAAGAACTTCTGGAGGAACAGGGTGGGACCAAACCACGCCCACGTAACAGGAGGGCCCGCCCTAAATCACTGCATCGTGCTGAATCTTCCTGTTCTGCTCGTGAGAAAGCGTTACTTTCAATGTGCCATATTTCTGACTTGACCAGCCTGAATTTGTGCATCTATACATGCTTGCATTTGATTTTAACATCACTCTTCCTCTCTCCAGCGGTTAGTCTCTGTTCTGCTCCCTCCGGATCCTCTCTCTCATTGGCCTCTGCTGCTACTGAAGGTGACAGTGTGGCGTCAGGAGGGGCCAGTTCACACAGGTGAGTGGGAACAGACCATCATCCGTGTGCAATCCACTTTTCTGGACTTAAAATGATAGGTGTACGCCAAAATGATGATTTTGATAATGATAATTAATAAATTAATATATTTATTTTTATTTATTTATTGTTAATTAATTTACTGTATTTTATCTTTAAAAATGGAATTTATTTTTAATGAAACAATTTATTTATTATAAATTAATTTTATTTTTAATGTATTTGTAGTGTATTTATTTTTTATGTATTTTTCTCAGTTAATTTTCAGTTTACTTAGGTTTTATTTTAATTTATATATTTTAGTTAATACATTTTTATGAAATACTGTATTTTGTTGAATGTATTATAATTCATAATATTTGTTTAATTTTTTTTAAATGTATTTGTCAGCAACTCCTAACTCATATCTACATTTACCAGATTATAATAACACATAATTCCTGAATGTTTGTTGTAGGGGGGAATCTGTGGAATCTTTTCCCATATTGAGCCGAAATGCGAGCAGGAACATGGAACGAGACTGGGACAACGGCTCAACGGCCTCATCCATCACATCTGTAGCAGAATACAATGGTGAGACACACATTTTACAGCTCTTCTTGAATGTGTAAATACTGAATTATGTTATTTGTTTATTCAGCCAAAATAACAAAACATTTGTGAAGTGAAGTGACATACTGCCAAGTATAGTGACCCATACTCGGAATTCGTGCTCTGCATTTAACCCATCCAACGTGCACACACACACACACACACACAGCAGTGAACACACACACACCGTGAACACACACCCGGAGCAGTGGGCAGCCATTTATGCTGCGGCGCCCGGGGAGCAGTTGGGGGTTCGGTGCCTTGCTCAAGGGCACCTCAGTCGTGGTATTGAGGGTGGAGAGAGCGCTGGACATTCACTCCCCCCACCTACAATCCCTGCTGGCCCGAGACTCGAACCCACAACCTTTGGATTACGAGTCCGACTCTCTAACCATTAGGCCACGACTTCCCGTTTCAGCACCAATAGCTCACTTTGTGTTTTTCCTTTCTGTCCACAGGCCCCAGATTATTTAAGGAGCCTAGTGCAAAGTCCAACAAACCGATCATCCAGAATGCCATCGCTCACTGCTGTCTCGCGGGAAAAGTCAATGAAGCCCAGAAGAACGCTATTCTGGAGGTAAGTGCAGTTTCTATGACAGCACACTTTAAGGATGTTCAAACCTATATGAACCATACTACCCTACTTATGCAATACATATTATGTATACTGTGCATAGTATATTTGCATGACTTGTTATATTTATCTGTATATACAGCTGTATATGTTTGAGTATGTAATAACTCATTGCCATAATTCCACAGGAAATCGAGCGTTGTGAATCCAACCACCTGATAATCCTTTTCCGTGACGGGGGATGTCAGTTCAGGGCGCTGTACGTATATTCCCCCGAAACAGAGGAGATCGTCAAGCTCAAAGGCACTGGACCGCGTGCCATCAGCCGCAAAATGATTGACAAACTCTACAAATACAGCTCCGACCGCAAGCAGTTCACCGTCATCCCCGCCAAATCTGTGTCGGTCAGCGTAGACGCTCTCACCATCCACAGCTACCTGTGGCAGGCCAAGCGGCCGAGCAGCACGTCAAAGAGAAAATGATCCCGCTTCCAATTGGCTCATCGGATCCAACCGCTGCTTTCTGATTGGCTACTGGGTTATATTCCAGTCTCTTAAACCGCCGTTTTGCTAATGAGCAGGCCTCCTAATATTCTATTGGCTCACCAGCTGCCGCACTCCTATTGGCCACTGCGCTGTTGCACAAGCAGAGCTGAGGAAGTCAGAAGTGGGTGGAGCTTCATGTTTGATTGACAGAGTTAATGAATGTGTTTTAGGATTACGTCATCGTTCAGTGTTGTTGTTTTTTAGGCAGGAATCTGCGTGTGACACTTTTCTGTTTGATTTTACCATAGTATTAATTTATACAGGGAACAAAATGACACTCCCACTACTTGAACTATGAATTATGGTTGCTATCGTTACACGGCACGTGCGAATGTGTGTACAAGCGTGTCCGGTTCTTTGCATTTCTCATACCTCTCCATATGCTGCTGTTCATACGTGACACTCACTTTAACAGTGCAATGCAATGAACACGTGACAAAGGATCCGAGTGTGTGTGTGTGTGTGTGTGTGTGTGTGTGTGTAGATGTTGACCTCTTCATGGTTTTAAAATGTTTTATCATGAACTGCTTCTGTATTATTCATCTTTCCTTTTCTTCATGTATTCACGCTGGCTGCTGACAGTATTAATGTACTTTCCTAATTCTTCACTAAAGAATCAGATTGTCATAGAAACACATTGCCACTGATTGTGTGTGTGTGTGTGTGTGTGTGTGTGTGTGTGTTCAGTAAAGAATGTATGCACTCCAGGGACTCCTGTGAGCAGGGCTTTCTGTTGTATATGTTTGGATTGTACAAAACTTTGCTTTAACTTTTCTTTATTAGCCTCTTAATTGTTATTATTTACCATATATTTATTTTAAAGAAAAACACTGAAATTTAATAAATTATACAACCAAAATGATGTCTTGCTTGTGGTGTAATTTTAACAATCTGACCAAAATAGAACTCAAAAATATCCTAATATTCTTCTATAACATAATTGAACACACTTCAATCAGTCCATCCCTCTCTGATGCGGAGTCTCTGGGTTTGGACCATAAGGTGAACTCATATTTAAATTATTACATGTAAACACCACATTTACCGGCTTTACATGATGAAAGTGAAACTTTAATGATGCATAGTGTTTAAAGCCATGTTAAAATTAAATGTTTACGGCCTCATGAAGCTGTTCGCATTGAGGATTTCCTAGAAGCAAGGATAAAATAATATTTAACCCCCCTAACAAAATGAGAGGTGAAATGTGGTACCCTACTAACAATTATTGGTTCCCAGAATGTTAACAGCCGATAATAAAAACAATAACAGCCTATCCGCCTACAAAGTGACGTCATCGTTCTATTTTCGAGCCTACGCATAAGCCACGCCCACAGCGGAAAGCGGGACCAATCACCGACGGCCCTCTGCGAGCAGCATTAGAATGTCAATTGGTTCGTGACGTCACAGTCATATGCCAGTATAAAAAAGCTGTCTTTTGATAAACCTGATAAATCACTTGCGGTTCGTTGCTACTAGTTGTTTTCACTTTGCACATCTTGCAACCAACGCTAGTCGTTTTATTGCTCGTTGTATTCGAGTATTTTCCTTACTTTGCATTTCTTCCAGCCAACGTTAGTTACTATTTCAGAATGCTACTCACGTTGCTAGGAATAATTGCTTTAATTCAAAGAGAGCGGAAACAAGTCAACACCTCCTCAGGTCAAGAAGAAAATACAGACCAGAGTGATGCACCACCTCTGAAGAGTCCTGATGATGGTAAATGAGAATACCCAGCAACTCCCTTTCTGTACTGGAGTCTGCACAGGACTCACTTATTTGGATGTTTAAAGTTTTTTTTTTTGGAGGACACTGTCAAGAATTTAGGTGCTTAGCTGAAGTTCAGTTTTATAAAGTTTAACTTAATACAACACAGCAGAACACAAATTTCATATTTTAATTTACACAAAAACTGAAATACACAAAGGAAATTTGCAAATCAATATTAATTACATTAAGTGATGTTTTAGTTAATTATTATGACATGACAACTAATTCAATGTCTGAATGTCATGATCTAGTCACATAAATATTTAAGTTACATGCTAAGGTTACCATGCAAGATTTGGATGACCTTATTCATATTCATACACCCAACTAATTTAGGAGCTGTAAAGGCACTATTTTAATGTTTGATTGTTTTTAAACATTTCTCTTATTTAGAAACACAATGCTCATGAACATGCCAGAAAAAAGACATCCAGACATTGACCAATTACTGAAAAAGTAGAAAGCAATGCCTCCAAAAAGTCACTTCATAATTTAATAATCACAAGCTTATAGTTGGAGTAATATGAGTATGCGTTAAAATGGTTATAAAATATATCATAAATGTTCTTTTAATGATTAATATATTGTGGTCCATAGTCTCCCCTTTAGGTCAAGAAGTCGATGACACAGGTACAGTCTGTGCCACATCCGACTCTGTTGTTGACTTCTCTCCAGCTTCTTTCTGTGCCGCATCCAGCTGTAGTGATGACATCCCCCAAACTACAGTCTGTGCCACGTCCGGCTCTACTGATGACATCCCCCAAACTACAGTCTGTGCCACGTCCAGCTGTAGTGATGACATCCCCCAAACTACAGTCTGTGCCACGTCCAGCTGTAGTGATGACGTCCCTCAAACTACAGTCTGTGCCACGTCCAGCTGTAGTGATGACGTCCCTCAAACTACAGTCTGTGCCAAATCCAGCTGTAGTGATGACGTCCCTCAAACTACAGTCTGTGCCACGTCCTGCTGTAGTGATGACGTCCCTCAAACTACAGTCTGTGCCAAATCCAGCTGTAGTGATGACGTCCCTCAAACTACAGTCTGTGCCAAATCCAGCTGTAGTGATGACGTCCCTCAAACTACAGTCTGTGCCACGTCCAGCTGTAGTGATGACGTCCCTCAAACTACAGTCTGTGCCACGTCCTGCTGTAGTGATGACGTCCCTCAAACTACAGTCTGTGCCAAATCCAGCTGTAGTGATGACGTCCCTCAAACTACAGTCTGTGCCACGTCCAGCTGTAGTGATGACGTCCCTCAAACTACAGTCTGTGCCAAATCCAGCTGTAGTGATGACGTCCCTCAAACTACAGTCTGTGCCACGTCCAGCTGTAGTGATGACGTCCCTCAAACTACAGTCTGTGCCAAATCCAGCTGTAGTAATGACGTCCCTCAAACTACAGTCTGTGCCACGTCCGGCTCTACTGATGACATCCCCCAAACTACAGTCTGTGCCACGTCCTGCTGTAGTGATGACGTCCCTCAAACTACAGTCTGTGCCACGTCCTGCTGTAGTGATGACGTCCCCCAAACTACAGTCTGTGCCACGTCCTGCTCTACTGATGACATCCCTCAAACTACAGTCTGTGCCACGTCCGGCTCTACTGATGACATCCCCCAAACTACAGTCTGTGCCACGTCCTGCTGTAGTGATGACGTCCCTCAAACTACAGTCTGTGCCACGTCCTGCTGTAGTGATGACGTCCCTCAAACTACAGTCTGTGCCACGTCCTGCTGTAGTGATGACGTCCCTCAAACTACAGTCTGTGCCACGTCCTGCTGTAGTGATGACGTCCCTCAAACTACAGTCTGTGCCACGTCCTGCTGTAGTGATGACGTCCCCCAAACTACAGTCTGTGCCACGTCCTGCTGTACTGATGACGTCCCCCAAACTACAGTCTGTGCCACGTCCTGCTGTAGTGATGACGTCCCCCAAACTACAGTCTGTGCCACGTCCAGCTGTACTGATGACGTCCCCCAAACTACAGTCTGTGCCAACTCCAGCTGTAGTGATGACGTCCCTCAAACTACAGTCTGTGCCACGTCCTGCTGTAGTGATGACGTCCCCCAAACTACAGTCTGTGCCATGTCCAGCTGTACTGATGACGTCCCCCAAACTACAGTCTGTGCCACGTCCAGCTGTACTGATGACGTCCCCCAAACTACAGTCTGTGCCACGTCCAGCTGTAGTAATGAAGTCCCCCAAACTACAGTCTGTGCCACGTCCAGCTGTAGTAATGAAGTCCCCATTTGGACGTCACATAGAATAAAGCTGGATGTCTGTGCCCTGTTAGACCGTAGTGATGAAGTCCCCCAAGCTACAGTCTGTGCCACATCCAGCTGTACTGATGAAAGCAATTCTGCCAGATTAAGTGATAACATCTCATTTTTTACTGGCACATCTATATTAAGTGATGACATCTCGTTTTTTACTTCCACCTCTAAATCAAGTGATGACATCTCGTTTTTCACTTCCACATCTAAATCAAGTGATGACGTCTCGTTTTTTACTGGCACGTCTATATTAAGTGATGACGTCTCGTTTTTCACTGCCACGGCCAAATTAAGTGATGACGTCTCGTTTTTCACTGCCACGGCCAAATTAAGTGATGACGTCTCGTTTTTCACTGCCACGGCCAAATTAATTGATGACGTCTCGTTTTTCACTGCCCCGGCCAAATTAATTGATGACGCCTCATTTTTCACTGCCACGGCCAAATTAATTGATGACGTCTCGTTTTTCACTGCCATGGCCAAATTAAGTGATGACGTCTCGTTTTTCACTGCCACGGCCAAATTAAGTGATGACGTCTCGTTTTTCACTGCCACGGCCAAATTAATTGATGACGTCTCGTTTTTCACTGCCCCGGCCAAATTAATTGATAACGTCTCGTTTTTCATTGCCATGCCCAAATTAAGTGATGACGTCTCGTTTTTCACTGGCACATCTAAATTAAGTGATGACGTCTCGTTTTTCATTGCCACGGCCAAATTAATTCATAACGTCTCGTTTTTCATTGCCACATCTAAATCAAATGATGACGTCTCATTTTTCACTGCCACGCCCAAATCAAATGATGACGTCTCATTTTTCACTGCCACGCCCAAATTAAGTAGCGACGTTTTATTTCATTCTGACACATCCAAATCAAGTGATGACGTCTCATTTTTCACTGCCACGCCCAAATTAAGTAGCGACGTTTTATTACATTCTGACACATCCAAATCAAGTGATGACGTCTCATTTTTCACTGCCACGTCTAAATTAAGTAGTGACGTTTTATTTTATTCTGGCAGACCCAAATTAGATGATGGCATCTCGTTTTTCACTGCCACGTCTAAATTAAGTTGTGACATTTTATTTTATTCTGACACATCCAAATCAAGTGATGACATCTCGTTTTTCACTGCCACATCTAAATTAAGTGATGACATCTCGTTTTATTCTGGCGCATCCAAATTTAGCGATGACATCCCTCCAAATTTTTTCTCTGCCAAGTCCATATTAAGTGTTGATGTCCCTCCAGCCAGTTTCCCTACGATGTCCAAAAGTAGTGATGACGTCCTTCCAGTTTTATTTCATGTCAAATCCAAAAGTATTAATGAAGTCCCTCCAGCTTTATTCCCTGTGACGTCCAAAGGTATTAATGACGTCCTTCCAGCTTTATTCCCTGTGATGTCCAAAAGTATTGATGACGTCCCTCCAGGTTTACTTCATGTCACATCCAAAAGTATTGATGACGTCCGTCCACTTTTATTTGATGTTGCATCCAAAAGTAGTGATGACGTCCCTCTAGTTTTATTTTATGTCACATCCGACTGTAGAGATGTAGATCCGACTGTTGACGTCCCCCAAGCTTCAGCTTGTGCAGCACCTGACTGTAGTCTTTATGCTCCCCAAAATCAGTCAAGCCAGCTACAGGATAATGAGACGACAATTATTGGTTAGTTTGCTACCACAACATAATCCAACACACACACTTTAAGGTTTATGCTTCAGATTGACTGTAATATGCATTTTATTTAAGAGTAGTTAACATGGAAATGCAATTAATTTAAAGGTATTTAAATTGTATTTATGTATGACAATTACAGGTAACTTGAACAGTTTTTAATGTGACAAATGATTTTTTTAAAGGCACATATAGTATTTGAATTATTATATGTTTTTCTCAATTCTAGTTTTTAAATAGATGAAGTGCTGTCACTGTGACATTTTATGTTGACATCTCTTATTTATCTTTCAACAGACATCAATTCACGGCATTATGAAATTGGTAGTCAGCTGGGTGAAGGAGGCTTTGGAGCTGTTTATGCAGCGACTCGTTTGGATGATGGCCTACAGGTGTCAGATTGTATTACTTACATTATTTTTCTAGCTAATCATTTTTGTCTTATTCTACTTGTCTTGCTCTCTCCTGTGCAAGCACTATATGTGTACATTAACTATTTAAAGCACTTGTCCTGTCAGACCTGTTTAGATTATTCACACTTTATATTAGGTGGCCTTAACTACATCAAAAAATAAGTACAATGTACTTGTAGTCATATTGTATTTCAACACACTTTTGCTGCTATTGAGGTGGGATATGGGTAAGGTTAGTGACAGTTTTGGTGGTATGGGTAGGTTTAAGGGTGGGTTAAGGTATAAGGGATGATTCAACAGTGTAATTATAAATGTAATTATAGAAATGAATTACAGATGTAACTACATATAGGTATTTAAAAATATATAAGTACAATGTAAGAACATGTATGTACACAATAAGTACATTGTATCAAAAGATTAATTTAAATGTAAGTACACTGTAGTTAAGGCCACCTAATATAAAGTGGGGCCGACTATTTAAATTCATGAAATTGTACGTCTATTCAGGGTTAATATTTGAAATGATGTGAACTCTGCTGACAAATGAATTGTAATTCTTACACACATCCCTTTTTTGTTTTGTTGATCAGGTGGCGATAAAATTTGCATCCAGCAGGAACAAGAAGTTCATCAGCATTGTAAGTAGACTGTGCTCTCTCTGTGTTTCTCCTCTCAGTCACTGTTTTCAGTTTCAAACATCTCATATTAACATTAATCACAGACTCTAAGTGATTTTTCAGTATGCAATTTGCCATCGTCAACAGTTTGTCCAGGAATTGTTTAATTCCTATATCTTTCTAACCATCTTAACAACTGTCTTTCTTCTAGGACGGTTATTCTGAACCTCTTCCTCTGGAGGTTGCTTTGTTAATTCTTGCAAACAAAGGCCCCAGGGTTGAGGAAATCATCCAGCTTCTGGACTGGCAGGTGGATCCTGACTATTACTTTATGGTCCTAGAGCAGCCCATGCCCTGTCAGTCCTTGTATGAATATTTAAAGTGCTACAAGGGCACCATGGAAGAGGACGTGGCACGAGTTATTATGCACCAGGCTATATTCGCAGCTCGAATGTGCTGCCTTCGTGGAGTGTTGCACCGGGATATAAAGCTGGAAAACCTGCTGATTAACCCGGACACACTTGAAGTCAAATTGATTGACTTTGGCTGTGGTGCAGTCCTCACTGACGCGGGTTACACGTCCTTTGCTGGTATGTATGATCCCTCAAAGCTGTGAAGTGGGGCCCAAACTCTGGTGCTGAGTTGAGGGCCGCTCACACAGGACTCTGAGTGAATCAAGCTCTCATGAAGCATCATGGAATGGGATCCACTGTTGTGAATCAAATGGCATCAAATAATTTCTTACATGATAATGAATATTTAGTTAAAATGCTGTGTTAATGGAAACAAAATCTCTCCTTCAGGCACAAGAGAATACTGCCCTCCTGAATATCTGATGACCGGCCAGTACTACGGTGAACCAGGGACAGTGTGGTCACTTGGGATCCTCATGTTTGTGATACTTTTTTGTAAATTTCCAAAGAGACCACACCTGCACAAGATTAATGATAAAAACTGGACCAAAGCTGGCTTGTCAAAAGGTGAGATCTTCACTTCAGCAAAACTCAGCTGTAATCCAAAATCTGAGCTCAGTGTCTTAATTAAGAATGGTCATTGTGATAATTTGACAGAGATCAGGTGTGAAGTTCAAGGTACTAATCAGACATCTCTCTCTTCTTTCTGCACAGAGTGCTGCGATTTAATACGCTGTTGTCTACAGATCGATCCGAAGCAGCGAATTGAACTGGGGAAACTCAGTCTCCATGACTGGTTTATGGTAAATACATTCTGTTGATTTTTGAAGTATTTTAGCTTTGTTCGCTCTTTCTTTTTTATACAGTTTTCTTTTCCTATGTGCTGTAACTGTCATACAGTCAGTCCTCATGCAGAGCTGTATGTTTTGTTTAGACCTTCTGAAATGATTTTACCTGTTTTTAAACATCCAGTTTTTTTTTTACTCCAAGAATGTTATTTCTTGTTGTGCATTTCTTTTCTATGCTGTTTATGTATTTTGACACTAAACCTGATTTCTGTTGTTTCAGACCGCAGACAAGCAGAACAACAACACAATAATGGGTGAGTTTGGTACCATAAGCCTAACACACAACACACACTTTTTTAAGAATAGTTTATAAATAACACAGAAATTGACTTATTCAGCATTCAACAAGATTTAATTTACATTTATTTAAATGTGTGGAAGGTGAAGGTTTGTGTATTACACAGAAAAAAAAACACACATGTATATATTTATTTATTTTATGACTACTATAGTTTCCTTAAATAGTCCTGTAGTGTGCCAGTAGTTTTTAAGCACAGATATTTAATGTAGTGTCATTATATCTTTTAACAGACATCAATTCATGCCGTTACGTAATCGGCTGTCAGCTGGGTGGAGGCGCCTGTGGAAGCGTTTATGCAGCGACTCGTTTTGACAATGGCCAAAAGGTATCAGTTTTCATTACTATCTCGAATGGAGTAACTTGATAATTATTTTTGTCCTATATTATAGTCATCTGACTAAGCACTCTAAATGTATTTTTTTATTTACTATTTAAAGCACTTAAATTGACAGACCTGTTCATGGTAGACCATGCTCTACCAACCCGATCTCATGAAAGTGTGTATAAATAGTACGCCAAATAAAAGTGAAAACTTGTGGTTTTCACTCGCAAAAAGGGACTTTGGCGTGTATATGCTAGGATTAGGGCATGTGAAAACTGAGTTTTATATGCACGATAAACATGTTTGTATCATTAATATGCCAAAGTTCATTTTAGCATATCAATACCACGAGTTTTTGTTTTTATTTGGCGTACTATTTATACATTTACATTTATGCATTTAGCAGACGCTTTTATCCAAAGCGACTTACATTGCATTCAAGTTACAGTTTTTACATTTTATCAGCTCTTGCTTTCCCTGGGAATCGAACCCATGACCATGGCGTTGCTAGCGCCATGCTCTACTATTTGCACTCTACTAAATACGCATTTTCATGAGACCGGGCTAATGTTTGAAATGTTGTGAACTTTGCTGACAAATTAATTGTAAATCTTACAAACATCTCTCTTTTGTTTTTGTTGATCAGGTGGCGATAAAAGTCGTCTCCAGCAGGAACACAAAGTTCATCAGCATTGTAAGTAGGCTGTGTTCTCTCCGTTTCTCCTCTCAGTCATTTTCAAACATCTCATATTAACAGTAATCACAGACTGTAAATGATTTTTCGGTTGGCAATCTTCCAATGTTAAGAGTTGTTCAGGAATTGTTTAAGTCCTATATTCATCTAACCATCATAACAACTGTCTTTTTTGTAGAACGGTTATACCAAGCCTCTTCCACTGGAGGTAGCTTTGCAAATTCTTGCAAACAGAGGCCCCAGGGTTGAGGAAATCGTCCAGCTTCTGGACTGGCGGGTGGAGTCTGACCACTACATTTTGGTCCTAGTGCGGCCCGTTCCCTTTGAGGAACTGAACTGGTTTCTCCTGCAGAAAATGGATACCATTCAAGAGGATGTGGCACGAATTATAATGCGCCAGGCAACATTCGCAGCTCAAACATGCTGCAGACGTGGAGTGTTTCACCGGGACATAAAGCTGGAAAGCCTTCTGATTAACCCGGACACACTCGAAGTCAAATTAACTGACTTTGGGTGTGGTGAATTCCTCAGTGGTGTGGGTTACACGTCCTTCGCTGGTATGTATGATGATCCCTCAAAGGTTATAGTGAGTCTCAAACTCTGGTGTTGAGTTGAGGGACGTTCACACATGACTCTGTGTGAATCAAGCTCTCATGAAGCATCATGGAATGGGGTCCACTGTTACAAATCACATTAATTCTTGAATAGTAATGCTTATTCAATTAAAAATGCTATGTAAACAAAATCTCTATCCTCCAGGCACAAGAGAGTACTGCCCTCCTGAGTATCACATGACCGGCAAGTACCACGGGGAACCAGCAACAGTGTGGTCACTCGGGATCCTCTTGTTCGTGATCTTGTGTGGGGATTTTCCAAATAGACGAGACCTGCGCATGATCAACGGTAACAATTGGACCAAATATGGCTTGTCGGAAGAATGCAGCGATTTTATTCGCTGCTGTCTGCAAATCGATCCGAAGCAGCGGATTGAACTGGAGAAGCTCAGTCTCCACGAATGGTTTATGGTAAGTTCATTTTGATGATTTTTAAGTATTTTTGATTTGTGTTGGTTTATTTATCAGCTACACATTAGCTTTTATTGCAAGTGTCATATAGACAGATGATAAATTTTAATGCTGAATGTTTATACTTTCTGATATATTTTTTTATATATATTTTTCTGATATATTACTGTAAATATGCTGCCTCTCTTCGATTTGTTTTTATATGTTGTGTTATGTATTTAAACAGAAACCCTGATTTCTGATTTTCCTGGTTTTTATTTCAGATTGCAGACAAGGAGAAATGAGGGGGAACAAAAGAAAATAGTGTAAGTAATGACAGGAAAGACAGGAAGTTCAGTGACGGCCATGACAGGAACCCAAGCCCCCAGAGGGTAGCAGAAGTGGAGCAATGTACCCTGATGAAAATATTCATGGCTGCCCCAGTCCTAAACCACAAACATTATTAATCATAATATACAAAATAATAATAATATTTAAAAAATATAAATATATATTAAAAAAAACAGATAAGTAAATAAATAGGTGCTTAAAATATAATCAAATTACATTTAGTTAATATAAAAAGTTTATTGTTATTATTCATTCATATCATTAAATAAATATATAAAGTGCATGAAATAAATTATATTTTATATAACAACAATATAGTTTATAATATATGTAAATATATAAACTTCAACAAAAAATAATATATTACAAAAATAAAACTATTAAAAATAATAAATAATTCAAATATAAATAAATATAAAAAGATGCAAGAAATTAAATTACATTTTCTAACAACCTTATAGTTTATAATATTTACATATTATATACATTTTTTAATAAATAAATATAAATTGTATATAAATATATGTGTGTGTTTATGTATTTATAGCTGTATATACAGTGGTGTGAAAAAGTGTTGGCCCCCTTCCTGATTGTTTTTTTGTTGCATGTTTGTCACACTTTAATGTTTCAGATCATCAAACAAATGTAAATATTAATCAAAGATAACACAAGAGAATTCACTTCTCTCCAAGAGATAAACTTTGCCCCCTAATCGATATAGAATGTTGTCGCCGTTTCCTAGAATCTGGACTGACTGTTTTAATCCACGACGGTCCAGGCCTTGTGCAATTTCAATTTCAGCTTCAATTTCCGGTTTATGGTTCAGATCCGTCGAAGCATTATTAATTGAAAAATTGCAGACTCGGACAAATTGGATTGTATTGGATTGAAGCTGATTCTGTTGGTCCATATACTGTAGATAATGTTTTGATCAACAAGATGTTGCAGTAGCTCCGTTGACCGTGCTGTCAAGATCTAGGAAAGCCTGTGATAACTGCAGAGTTTTTGAGGACAGCCGCTCTTTGCTCACAGGGGATGTAGCGTAGCTGTAGTCACGAGGAAGTAGTAGCGAATCTTCTGTACATTCGAGCGAAATAAATTGTTGGGGGGAAATGTCTTGTTTCTGCATTTCGGATGTTGGTTGGTTGGTTGTTGAGATGTGGGTGTTGCACTCAATAGTGGAGGAAGGTGAAGGGGCCTGGTTAGGGATTTGAGCATTTTCTTGAAAATAATTTACGTATAAATAAATGGACAATTTTTATGATGTAGGCCGAAAATGAGCTTCCCCTCTTTGAAAGACCAGCAGCCGCCACTCGTATATATACATTTTATATTATCATCTCACACATGGATTGGCATTTTCTATAATAAAAATACATATCTGATATGACTTAATATATAATTAGCATCAAACAAAAAATATAAGTCATATTCTCAAGGATTAAATATTAAACGGGAAAAAAATGATTACACAACCATCAATTAGGTGGCGATATGCACTAAGCATGTAAACGACCATTGAACAACAAGAAAGAAACAGCATGGTGCGCTTTTTCTTAGCATCCGTTTCCAGAGTGACTCGTCGATTCATCGCTCTGTTGAGAATGTCTTGAGTCTTAACTTTTGATTGTGCAAAATTATTACAGTAAACATTACCATTTTAGATATTTAGTAGCTATTTAATATGCAATTATTAAATAAAAAGGGTAATTTGCTCAAAGAAAGTTAAGCTTAGCATAGGCCTATAATTGTGCACAAAATGTTATAGTGTGGTTTATTTTAGGATTATATGCTATGAATAGTCTAAATGAGCCAATGGCTGTTAAGTATTTTTATTATATTCTTTGGTTTTGCCTTTAAAACCATGTCATTTGACAAACGTATATATATGGTAGCGTAACAGGAAAAAAAAATCCTATGTTCAAGGCAACATAAAAAGTGCTAGACGATTTTTCAACCACTAGATGTCGCACGGGAGACCCCCATCTCAGACCAAAACAAACCACGCCTCCGCTCTCCGTATGGCCACGCCCTCTCGGGACATGAAGGCCTAATGAATTTGTGTGTAATGTATGTAAAGTGACGAAGTAAGTACTTTACTTTTACTGAGCGGTGTGGGTGTCTCCCTAAATGCATGGAGGGGCAACGGCTTGCATAAAATAATAAACACAAACACCCCATCCGGATTAGATATAGCTCCCTGCTAATTATGTCATCATACTCTATATTTTTATACAGAAAATAGCTGTTTGCTGATTCTATATGTAGAAAAAATCTGTAACATAATGCTGCAAGAAATTAAGAACAATATAAAAATCCACATTTAGAGGAAAAAATTATTAATTTATTAATGTATATCACATGCATATGCAATATTACATATAATGATGTAAATATTATATATAAAATCACCTTGAATACTTATTACAGAAATCTTAACTTAATCTTAACTCTTAACTTTTTATCATCATATCCATACACCAGAAAAAGTAACACATTTGTGAATACAACTTTGACAGTGAATTAGTTGATCTCTTTATTCAGCAAAATGCAGCTGTTCCCATGAATTTCTTCTATATTCGTGGAAATTACTCAGTATTTTTTTTTTCCCATAACATAGGTTATTTAATAAAGTTATGTTTTCAAGCCACGAAAATTTAAAATCATTGCATTTTTTAGAATTGTCTTTTTTGCATGGATATGAGTAGCTACTTTAAAAGGGACTGCTTTTAAACATTTAACTTTTAACACAAAATTAAGCAAAGCTTGCAAATTTTGTTAGGCCTATACAAAAATACAATACCATTTTACTTCAATGGCACCCACAGAAATATAAGATATAGCTAATTTGAGAATTTAATTCCAGTCTGTTTCTCACACTAAACCATCATATGAATTCAGAAGAAATCTGAGAGAAAGGCATGGGCTACTTTTCTAATGCTTTCTAATGCTTTTATGGACCTCAGAGTCCATTTACATTAATTCAGTGGAAAAGATCAGCATGAATATTGTGTTCCACTAAAGAAAACCAAACAGGTTTGGAAAGACGTAAGGGAGAGTAAATAATTATTTTCACTTTTCTTACTCTGCTGATAAATCGGTCAGGCCTACCACGCTGGTTTCTGCTGGTTTGATGGTTTTGACCACTTTTCCTGCTACAACTGGCTGCAGAAGCATGGTTTTTCTGCAGTGTTTATTGTCTAAGTGATCACAAATGTAATTGGTTGTAGAAGGGTTCGAGCATCAGTGGCTCGTTTTTGATGTGGGATACTGATGTACAAAACCCTCCCATTTTTGACCAGACATAAAAGGCAAATGAAACATTGTTTGTTCATTCTTGTTCCGTCACAAGATGCATCTGCAAGTCTCCATCGTTCTTCTTTTCATTCTTCTCGCTGGAGGTACAGAAAACATACAGCATATTTAATATATTTTGTGATGATAGATGACACTGAATGCCTCTCTCTGTCTGTTTATCATTTAAGGATTCTCTCTAAACTGTTATGATTGCCGGGATCAACAAGGAGATACTTGTCCAAATACGAAAACATGTAATGATAAACACACCAAGTGTGCAAGTACAAAAACAGTAGAGTACTTGGGTAAGTTGAGTATGATGAAGTGCACTTTTACTGTTATAATTTACTGGTACTGGCAAAGTTTTGTTTTTTAAAATCAAGAGTTTAGGACAAAAAAAATATTTGGAATCAGAAAGGAATTTTTTTAACCTTAAGTCATGTAACTGGTTGCCATTTCTTGTTTTTCACTATTTTTGCCTTCACTAGTTCAGTTAAATACATGTAAGTATTCCATGAATTATTGTAATATGTTATTTCAAAATTTTACAAATATGAAACACCTTGTCAACCCAACATATTTGACTTTGCCATTTAAGAGTTATATAGTGCTACCTTTTTGTTGTTTTTGACGTTGTTTGTTGTGATAGGACGGTATAGAAACCTGACAGAGGTATGGGTAAGGATCGGAAACTCGACTCGCCCAAAGCGCAACCAAGCTACATGTAGGAGCATGACAGGTATAGTGCTACTATTCTGGTATCCATCTCTTGATGTCCATTTAAAACTAGAGATATGTTCTCTCTTTTTTTTTTGAGTTTCACTATATTATAGTAGAAATGAAATGTTTACTCCAAAACCAAAATATTTACTCCAGTGCAAATTGCCATTCTTCTAATTCATTCTTCTCTCTTTTTTATGTAGCTCCCCCAAAGGAAAAATTTTCTTGGAGCTGTGTTATGCCACGTGAATGTAAAAGCTGGTCTTTTAGCACTGGCTGCTGGAGAAAGATGATTTATGCCAAGTGCTGTTACACCAAATTTTGCAATCAAAAAAAGGCTACAGGTCTCATTCTTCATTTGACTAAAACCAAGTGCCAAATGACCAAAGTATACGACACAGTATCTACTGAATACTAAAGGATAAACATTATTTGTGTAGAAAATAAAAATAAAATATGTTTTATACATTAAAAAGCATTAAGATATTTTTTGGAATGCTATGGAATTATATAGTAAATCTGGAATAGTGCTATTATTTATATAATAAAACTATATCGTTTTTTTAGTGCACTTGAATGTTAATCCAGCATCCGAGGAAATGTTGTTTGATTGCAATGCAATATTTTATTTACAAATCTTGCAGGTTTTTCTTCAACCTCTCGTAACCCCAATGGAAAGAAATGTTTCACTTGTGATGATGAGGGCTGCTCAAAAGTAATGAGTTGTTGGGGGGATGAAAACCACTGCTTTACTACAAAAACAAATGGTAAGAATGTAGGAGTTTTCTTCTCATAAACTATTAATTAGCAATTTTGACCTATAGACAATGAATTGAATCAAAGGTCTTTTTAATTTTTTGAATACAGTATATATAAGTCACTTTAGATGTGTGTGGCACTTGACTTCTGTTTTCTTACATGTTAATAGAAACTTTAAAGGCTATCAAAGGATGTGCATCGAAAACTGCCTGTGATCGGGAGCTTGGACGGACTTTAAAAACTTATGGGAACATCACATGTTGTTCAGGGTACCTGTGTAACGGTGCTGAGAGCGTCCCTCAGAGCTTCCTGTTCCTCTGCTGTTCTCTGCTCTCCTTCATCCTGCTGCACTGAATCCAGAAGCAGTGATCCTTACATCAGCATTTTAATAAATTACTGTGCATTATAAAGAAAGATGGTATTGTCTGAAATCATTTGATTAAAAACATGATGGCTTCATTTAGGCATGGGAATACACTGGACTTTTAGGTATTCTGAAAAACTTGTGAAATTCATACAAAATCCAGTGCTCCGAACATATTAGATGGTAAGAAATACTGAAATTCAAGTGCATTTTTCAATTAAATGTTTCATGCAAATTGTTTTTCGGACTATTTTGTGATAATATAAGACTAATAGAAGTAATAGAAGAATATATATTTTTTTAAATGAAGCATTTTAATGGAGATTACAGACATCTGGATCTGGTAAAAATAAAGGTGCTTTATTGGCATGCATGCTTTCATAAAGAAGAACCTGTAATATCCATGAAATATTTTCATTCCACAAAAAGAAAAAATATTTGGAATAAATTTTCTTTAGATTATCAAAATATTTTTCACACTAAAAATGGTTCTTCTAAAAATGTACCATAGGTTCTTTGAAGAACGCAGATTGGTTCTTCCATGGCATCACTGCAAAAATCCATTTTGGAGACTTTATTTTTTTTAAATATCGGATAATTGTAAGGTCATCAATCAAACATCAGTTTCAAACATCTTCCAGAACCTGTGTATATAGCTCTTCTCTTGTTATTGCCTCCTTAAAGGTGCCATAGAATGGAAAACTGTATTTACCTTGGCATAGTTGAATAATAAGAGTTCTGTACTTGGAAGTAACATACAGTGAGCCTCAAACACCCTTGTTTCCTCCTTATGTAAAACAGGTGAATCAGAACATAACACCGACTGTGACGTTACAGTCGGAATCACTAATAGTTACAAGCGAGGACAACTGTGAAAATGGCAGATCATGGAAATAAATGTTCTGTTTCAGGCTGTGCAGGGGATAAGAAGTGCAGGGATGAGTTGGTGTCTGTATTCAGAAAAGCAAATAACGTGCTCTAATAAAATAGCGGTAGCCTGTTACATTACAATACATAAGATTTCACTTATCACATAAACAGAGTAAGAACCCTTACCAAAAAGTAGTATACTTCAAGTTGATTTTATTAAGTATACTTAAGTAAAGTTCAAGTATATTTTTAAGCATACTTTATGCAGTAAGTATACAAATATCAGTGTACTAGTAGCATACTTGGATACTCCTTGGGACTAAATTGGCCCACTTTCTAGTATATAAAAGTATACTTAAGTATAACAATAATAATAGTATAAAGTATAACAGTAGTAAACTTTGAGTACACAACTAGTTTACATTAAAGTTTTTAGCTTGTACTGCAACTATACTAAAAGTGAACTTATAGGTATACTGATAGTTTACTAATTAAATACTTGTAGTAGCATTTTTAGTACACTTTGAAGCAGTGGCGGAGCTAGACTTTTAAAACAGGGGTGGCAAAGGGGTGGCAAGGTATTATTTTGGGGGGTCAATATACAAAGTGTTCAATTACACTAAAAATTAATTATTTTCCACAAAATGTATACAGATTAATTAAAGTTGTTTATTTTCCAAAATTTCTTTCTTCTGCTGAACAGAAAGGAAGATATTTAGAAGAATGTCAGTAATCAGACAGTTTTAGATACCATTGACTATGGAAGTCAATGGTATCTAAAACTGTCTGATTATTGACATTCTTCTAAATATCTTCCTTTCTGTTCAGCAGAAGAAAGAAATTCATACAGGTTTGAAACAACATGAGGCTGAGTATATGATGACAGAATTTTCATTTTTTGGTAGAGTATCCCTTTAATGTTTTTTGTACATGGCTACTCTACCTACCACTTGGTCCTTTTGGTGCACATGTGATGCTTGAGCTGGGTATGGGGAGTTCAGTGCATTGTTCTTCTTTTTCTATTAGGTCTGGCTCACTGTCTTCCTCATCACTGGTAGAAATAACCGTCTCACTCTGGTCTTCTTCTGAATTTGAATTCATTATAAAATTATCATTGGATATTATACCATAATACTTTGCACAAAAATCATCACACAATCTGAATTTAAGACACAATTTACTGCCTCTGCTCACTGCTCTGACCTGCTGGTGATACACTGGGTTCTTGTGTGTCATCATCTTTCTCTTCTTGACTTCCCTGTCCACCACCTACATATGGTTCACTACAACAGCTGACACTGGGATCTGTTTGGCCCTGATCTGCACCTGACTTTTGCTTCTTTAGAAAGAAGTTGGTGATATCGCTTTTTCTCTTCATTCTGCTGTCCCTATTCAAAGGAAAGCTTGGTTACACACCTCATGAAGAAACCAAAATTTGGAACAATTTGCTTGTTATTATTTACCATGAGTACACCATTACTACAAATACTAAAGTAATACATTACGACAAAATGTGAGTATATTGAGGTCTAGCCTATTTGACAACACAAGGAAAATTGCTTAAAGACGTCTAGACATGTTATGTTAAGTGCTAATAAATTGTATGTCTACACAAAGTTACTTCAGTACATCTCTACAGTCACATCTATTCAGGGATGCAAACACATGTATGGTCAAAAAAAGAGAGAGGTTATTGAAGCCCTCGCCCCGCGGCAAATATCCAGATACTTACATAATTGTGATGAATTTAATCCTTTGTAAGTTATCATTTTGCATTGTAAGATTACAGTTAACACCTTTAAATATTACATAAATGTATTATGTATTTTTATTAAACTTAGTGAGTATATAAATGAGCAGCAAAAAGTAATTCGAAAAAGTAAGCGATTGAGTGAGTGAGGGAGGGAGGGAGTGAGTGAGAGTGCGTTCGCGAGCGAGTGTGTGTGACTGTGTGTGTGTGCGCGCGAGAGTGAGTGAGTGTGTGTGTGTGTCTGTGTGTGTGTGTGAGAGAGAGAGAGCGCGTGTATGTGAGAGAGTGTATGTGCGAGTGTGTGTGTGTAGGCTATATGAGTGAGCTTGTGTATGTGCGAGTGAATGAGTGTGTGAGACAGCTCGCGATGACTGGTCGGAAAACAACGTGTAGTCTGACATGTTTCTTGTCCACGACGTGACAAAATTTTTAGGAGTCAAAATCGTGTAATCTGACACAGTGACAATCGTAACAGACAAAAAAAATCGATTCGAATCGTAAATCGAGTTTTTTATTTAAAAAATCGCAGATCTTCCTCGGTCCCGTGTGTGCTGCCGCGATGTTTTGGAGCCGTTTGGAGCACGAAAGAGCTGCGTGTCAGCTTAACCAATGAAAAGTGTAGCAGCAACAGCACGCTGCACGCTTGTGCGTGCTGTGTAAGGATGCATTCACGTCCGCTGGGAGATTTGAGAAATGTTCGTAAAAATCAAACAGTGTAATGTTTTCAGCGGGGTGGCAACAGGGGTGGCAAGGACTTCGTCCCACCCCAACTAGCCCTCTGGCTCCGCCACTGCTTTGAAGTATAGTCTCAGTAAACTACTAGCTTAGTAGTTTTATACTGAAAGTATACGCGTAAGTTTGTTTTGTTTAAAGTAAACTTTACATCATACTTTAAGTATACTACTATGTCCCTATTTAGGTATTAATTTGTATATATTTTGTTATATGAATGTCTGAACATACAAAACACCAAAAGAAAGAACAGAGTATTTACTTCTAAACAAAACATTTTATTCTAGCTTCATGCATTCTTTTTTTAACACGTGAATGTGGGTAAGTTTCATAAATAAAAAATAAAGAACATTTTGAACAAAAATCTGAAGAAAGAATATGGATTCAGAAAGATAATGAAAAAGGTAGATGGCTATCAACACCCCAAAGCTTGGCAGTCATTATTACCTCTTCATTGGTGACATTTTATTCCATAACGTTACAGAGTTTTGATGCTGTTTTATGTCTGATGATGGTGTTAGATTACATGTGGAAGCATCTGTTATTTAGGTTTCTTTTTCACTTGTGTTTTTTGGACATTTTTTACAGAATATGTGTACTAGCGGCCCCTAACATATAACAATGAAAACACAGATTCTAGGAGCACAAGTATAGCTCAAATATATTTAGACTTTTTCGAAGTATAAGTCAAGTACACTTAAATGCCATTTTAAGTATATTTCTGAAAAGTACATAAAGCCCATTTCTGAGAAGTATATGAAAAGTAGACAAAGTATACTTCCCTATTTTTATTTTTGTTTAAAACAAGTATACTAATAACCTTCCTGTAGCTCAAATAGTAGCGCATAGCGCTAGCAACGCCAAGGTCATGGGTTTGATTCCCAGGGAAAGCAAGAGCTGATAAAATGTAAAAACTGTAACTTGAATGCAATATAAGTCACTTTGGATAAAAGCGTCTGCAAAATGTATAAATTTAAAAGCACACTTGAATAAACTTCTTTTCGTAAGGGGATAGATAACTGAGGATGATGGCGCATGATTTACAGATCACCACTGACAAGCATCTGATTTGGTCAAATGTGTGGTAAGTACTGCAGCTCCATAGCATAAACAGAGTAAGTGCAATCCCAAATCTCGAAAGTGAAAGTGAAACTAAAAAGCGATGGCGCATTGGAAAGCAGTTTCAATGCCCAGCATATTAATAGCGGCTCCCTGATGTCTGCATTTTATTTACAGTATAATCACCCAACAATACAACTGCACGAGAAAGTATTGACATATGAAGTGTTCATTTGCAAAAACCTATAACTCCAATGTTTCTTTTTTTTTTTTTTCAGAAATCACGTTTTTTTTATTGCGCATTCCAAGTTATATCAATCAAACTGCAGTTGGGTTGTTTTGATAAGAAGAAGATAACACAGGTTCATCAAGTTCGTCGAAATTATCCATCCTCGATCACTTTTAGTCAGCTTTGGCAAAACTCCTCTCAGCTAGCATGTCTTTTCAAAGTGAATGTAGCCTTGTCACCTGACATGAATACAGCGAGCTGATTCGCCAAAATGGACTTATCGGCTTCTGTTAAAAAACAACAAGGGCGCTTGTCAGCTTCTGCAGTAAAACGTGAACTCGCGATGCCTTGAAAGTGGACAGTACAGTCTTTTTTGACGAAACATGTTTAGGGTTTAGATCGCGATATATGTGGAGAATAATGCACAGTTTTTGCAAAGGAACTCTTCATATATTCCCTGTGTTTCCTTCTTGCTGTGAGCTACTGAAATGAGCCGCACTGTGAAACAGCCAATCAGAGCAGAGCTCAACATTATTATTCATGACCTTTCCAAATAAGGTAATAACAGACCATTTGATTCTAGGGAGAAATCCTAGGGTTGTAAATGGACATGTAAAACCATTTCTGAATTTTTGCCCTTACCTAAGCCACATAATTATGTAGATATCAGAGAACAATTTAAAATACTGTATCAATGCATTCTATGGCATCTTTAAAATGAATTGCTTTTGTAGGTCACTTTAGATCAAATTAATCTTTAAAAGTTTGAAATGAGGAACATCATGAATATAATTAACATGCTCACATGTACAGTACATTCGAGACATTTAGCATCCACAATTATTCAGTGAAATGTAGGCTACAAGATGGCAAGAGGTTTTTAGTGAAACCCACATAACCACTGACACACAAACACACACAGATATGCAAACCATACATATATCTACATTTTCCTTGTAACACGCAGGTTTTTTATTTTTCAGTGGTTGGGACTTTCCACTGACCACAATTTTTTTCATGTTGGGCTTGAAATGAAACCCTCACTCACAGGGCCGTACGCAGGTTTTTATAGATACCGAGGTCCCAAAATGGGCATGCTCCCCCGAGAAAATTAGATTTTCCTGTCTTACATGTGTGCATTTAAAGATGTTTTAAGGCTCATAAATTGGATAATAATATAGGTTTAAAACCAAGTTAGTGGGCAGTAGCATAAATCATTTTTCAAGATAACAGATTCTTAAACATGAGAATCAGATTAAATGTTGCAATGAATGATCCATGCTACAAACTGGATATAGAGAAGATATAGTTTGTTTATGTTTATGAATTGAATAAACTCAGTTATAATTATCCTGGTAAACTTCAGTAAAATCACTTGTCTAAAATGTTTAAACATAAATATTATTATAATTATTAATATTATTTATTTTTTTAATTCACACTGAGAGAAATTTATCTTTTCCAATAAGTTTAAACTGTTTTTTATTTTATTTTAGGGGCATTTTTACATTTTCTAAAAGTGTCCATTACCTTTTGAGTCAAATTCTTACATTTAATCAGTGAAGAAGAATAAGACATTTGGGCTGTTACCAAGCAAATTAAATTGGTGCATCTGAATGCATCTGAAGTGGCATTTAGATGTATTTACACACTGTTTAATGCAAAACATGAATGCATTTAACCTGCAATTACAATAAATAATGTTTTGATATATTAAACATAAAACATTGAATACTGATAATTGAAATAATTTAAAACATGAAAAAAAATCGAAGAGTCTCGTTGAAGCCTACAAGATCCAGGGGGCGTGGTTGGATCCAGATCCAACTCCTCCCACCTTACATATACCTAAACCTACCCATCTCCACCCCCTGATCCCTAAGCCCACCCATCTCCACCCCTAAACCTACCCATCTCCACCCCCTGATCCCTAAACCTACCCATCTCCACGCCTAAACCTACTCATCTCCACCCCTAAACCTACTCATCTCCACCCACTGATCCCTAAACCCATCTCCACCCCTAAACCTACCTATCTCCACCCCTAAACCTACCCATCTCCACCCCCTGATCCCTAAACCTACCTATCTCCACCCCCTGATCCCTAAACCTACCTATCTCCACCCCCTGATCCATAAACCTACCTATCTCCACCCCCTGATCCATAAACCTACCAATCTCCACCCCCTGATACCTAAACCTACCCATCTCCACCCCCTGAACCCTAAACCTACCAATCTCCACCCCTGATCCCTAAACCTACCCATGTCCACCCCTAAACCTACCAATCTCCACCCCTGATCCCTAAACCTACCCATCTCCACCCCTAAACCTACCAATCTCCACCCCCTAGATGTGGATCCAACCACGCCCCCTGGATGTTGTGGACTGCAGCGAGCCCTACTTGAAAAAAGTCGAAACGTGGAGTTAAAACCACTAATAGGTGGCAGCAAATCACGGTTAAGAAGTGAGTCCTTGCGATTGAACCGAATCATTTAAACGGTTGATTCACTCCGCAAAACAGTGCCGTGACCATTTTTGTTGACGCGAAAACAGGCAATATAGTGTCTAAAACGTAAGTCTCTTAATTAACTTACATTTATAGAACTGTTGTAAAAAAAAAAAAAAAAAAAAAATCTATATAATAATTGCTCCATAAAAGTATTTATTGCAACATTTCGACCCTCACGTGAATTGGAGAAAAACTCACTCTTTGTGTGAAATTGATTAGCTATATGAAGTGCCCTCATGTCTTGAATTTGTGATCATTCTAAATGCATCATGCACTGAAAGAGCGCACTCGAAATGCGCGCGCGCACAAGTCTAGACTTCATGTACTGTATGCGTGCGCTCTCTAGGGGTGTTTCAAATGCTTTTTGCAAAATACTCGATAATGTCAAATTGCACATCGTTAAAACAACAATTACGATATATATCGCACACCTCTACCGCTGAGGCATCTCAGATAAGAAGATCTGTTATCTTGGCTTTTAATCCTTGCAGCACCAAATCAGAATTAATATAAGATTTTTTACAACTTCTGTTATTGGAAAAAAAAAGACAAAAAAAGACTCCCTGCTCACTCAAAAGTGTTAAAACTCTACACATCAGTGGCGGATATTGTAATGTGTAATGTAAAAATGTATTTGTCTATAGTGCCTAAAACACACCTGAATGCCCGTAGGATTCAATAATACCTAATAAATACCGTTTTCATAAACTAGTGGAATTTCGAGAACCGCCCAACTCCTTAAACTTTGCGCGTGCTCGCACGGTGACGTCACGGATTCTAAAATGGCGGTTCCTACGTCTGTTTTGAAATTATTCATAATCTACCGCTCACAATTCAAAAATAATACAACGGGCATCATGTTTTGAAAGAAATATTGTTCACAGATAAAACAAAACACTCTTATTTCGATCCAGAATGGATTCTGTGGTCGGAGAGGATCAAACGCTGCCGTTTGACATCAATCTGAGGTGAAGCGCTTTATTTTTTAAAATTTCTGTCAGGTTAGCGTTAGCATGTTAGCACGAGGGGAAAAACGTTTAAAATAAATGCGACAACAGTTCCTACCAAATGTTTTCAATTTGTTATTCATCATTAGAATTTAAAAGTGTTTAGTGGTAACACACTCGACAGATGAGCTAATGTTAGAATTACAGCACGTTAAACTATTCTCCGAAGTCGTTAAGATGAATTGTTTTAGATTTGTATGACTTCATTTAACCTTTATCATGATTTATGTGGTGAATGGGGTGTTTTCATTCTGTATTATCTCAGAAATTATGCATTTGTTGCTTTTATGTCTTACACTTTCATCTGTCTGACAGCTGCAAAGACGAATTACTAAAAGTCTATTAACTTAGTTGGTTTCATTGAGTTTCAATTCATAAATAAATGCGCTTCTAATATGTACGTTATACTTAAGAATGTTAGAAGTAATATGTTCTGTTGGACTGAATTTTAAAAAGTCTGCATCCAGCTTTTGTGGTTATTAATATATTATTGATCGTGTCACAGCATCTCACAGCCTTCATGTTAAAAACAAAACACATGATCCTCTTAGTTAAATATAGCAGGGACTCGATGTCCAAAGCATCTGGGCACACGAGGCTGTTTTTGACATTGTTTACTGCGTTCAGGAGTCAATGTTTGAGGCAATGTCAAAACATTCACAAACCGACAGGGATCATTAAATAATTATAATGTAATGTATTAATAACATTTTGTATGCATCAAATGCAGTGCATTAAATATAGCCGTCTGCATTAAACTGGATGTGTCATGCATTAAAATAGATTTGCATTAAAGAAAAATGCAGTTAATAAAGTCGTATGCATTGAATGCAGACCGGATCAAATTCAAGCTGACTTGAAGAGTTAGTTTATTAGAGCAATGCATTAATTGCACAGAAAGGATTAAACGCATTGCATTCAGTTTCAGTTTCTAAAGTGGCTTCAGTTGTGTTGAGTAATACTGACAGACAGACAGAGAGAGAGTCTCTAGCTGCTGTTATGTGTTGATCATGCGCTGTCATAGTAGAAAACACATTACTTCCTTGAGTTCCTTCCTGGAAACGGCACATAGCGGAACAGCGCTCCTGTTTATTATCTGACGCATTGATCTCTATATTTTGATCTATATTGGCCATGTGAACATGAAGGACTGATGTAGGTAGGTTGTAACTCCGTTACACCTGTGCAGCTTGTGTATAGAGTTAGTGCTGTAGATGTGCAGCTGTGTAGTTGTAGTAGATCACTGCTTTTTTTCAGAGCTCAGACTTTATCAAGTTCAGCAGCAGGTCTCTAATGGGCAGGAGTTGAAGGACTCTTGGGTTTGATGGTCAAGTTAGAGACCGTCTGTGCTGTCCTGATGGTCGTGCCATTGCAGTGTCACCTTTATAAAGCAGGTGGTGAGCCTGTGGGGAAACACAAGACGAAAGCTGATAGCAGTCAGCTGCTTGATTCTCTGACATCTGAGAGGAGCTTTTAACCAATTTAAATACAATTCTGAGACTAACTCGTATGTGAACCCATAAGACAGTTATATAATAGTTTGTGTGTGTCTTCCTGTGGCTAGCACAATGCTAACGATGCAGGAAAACGTGAGAAGAGGAAGTTGTTTGGCTGTGATGTCTTGAAGGTGTTGTATCCGTTTGGCTTCATCCGTCCTGCTCAAAATACTGTAGATTAAAATAAACAGATGAAAAATAGTGGTGTTGAGAGACTGTTTACATTGTTATTGAGCAAAGTTGCACCTGCTATTGTCTCCACATAAATGTGGTCTCATGAATGCTATATGTATATTATGGTAGTTGTATTTTTGTAAACACACACAGGATGTAGTGGTTATTTGGGAGTTGTGTTAGGTTTTTTCAATGGCTGATGCTGATATGGAAATACGGCTGGTTTCAGAGGAAATAACTAGAGATCAACCAGTAATCAGTAACCGGTCTCTAGATCTTAAAATAACACTTAAACTCAAAATAGATATGTTGGTCAATATCTATTTTAAACATGATTAAATATTTTTGTTACTTAAAAGATAATTTCAGCTAGTTGCCAGTGTAACATTTAGTTAAACTTATAGCCTACTAAAAAAACAAAGTCAAATTGAAATAAATTCAATAAACTGTATAGACATAAACTAGACTAAAAACTAATAAAGCTGAAATTGCAATGAAAATAGAAAATGTAAGATAAAAACTAATTCAAAATATGAGTTACTCACTCTAGTATTTGAAAAACAAACAAGCAAGGTTAATTTTTATGATATTTAAATGACATGATCCAACTTTTTAGTAATCAAATGTATGAATGAACACATTCTTTTTTTAATTCAGGATATTATTTTACTGAAAATATTTCAAAAATAGGGTAATCATATGCATTGTTAGGCTAATTTACAAGTTAGATTTTGAAAATGATGTACTTTCAAATGACATAAAATGACATAAATCAGCAAATGCCACTAATTTCAAATATTGGCCTATAAATTGGTCAGGTTGAGATAATGGATGTAAATGAAAGCATCAGAAGCTTAGACCTGCGAGGCTCTTCTGTTTGACAGCTGCTCAGTCTTATGTAAGTCCAGTGTGCTGAGTGTCCCAACGGGCTTGCTGTAGGTCTGGGTGACAGACAGAGGAGCAAAGGGGATTGAACTTGTTAGGAAGCCAAGAGTTACAGCAAATACACACAAACACAACATAAACATGCTTTAATCTGTACATTCACATTAGTTTCTGATGGCCTGCTTACATCATGCTCTCGCTTGTAGCCAGTGCTGCACTTTAAAACGGTTATGAAAGCACACACCCACTTTATTTCTGCTCCTGCCTTGAGGTTGGGTTATGAAAAGTGTCCACAGACGTATGCATTGTCCGTCCTCTCAGTGTTTGTGTGTGTTTCCATGAGCTGGATAGTAAAATAAAATAGACGCTGTAGTGTTGAGTGTAACCGCTGGATATTTGCACCTGCTTCGTGGATGAACGCTGACAGTTTTGTGGCTTTGTTGTGGTTGCAGTGTATTTGTCTTGCTGTTTTGCTTTTTTAAAATATATGTTTAAACTGTTGCAGTATTTCCAGACTGCCAGAGTCTCTGAACAGCGGCAACTTCAGCATGGACGACATGACAGGTACAAACACCCTCATGTCTCGTAATGTAATCTGTAAACAGAAAACACAAATGAGAAATTGGTGCTTTTTAACTGCTTTGCAGATTCTTTCAAGGATGTAGATCTGTGTACTTTAGCACATTTAGAACTTTAGCCTCTATTGAATCATCGAGACTGTTTATGTAAAAGAGCAAGATGAAAAGACCATTATTTTGTTCTTCCCTCCAGCCTTTTACCTTTAACTCTGTAATGAACACACAGTCTAACACACTTGTTGTATTTCTCTCTGATGTCTGTCCTTACGTATCAAACCACATGGTCTTAATCAGATTTTCATCAAAGCCTGAAAGGGTCAAATGAAAATAAGTGAGACAATGATCATTTCTGGAGTGAACAGAAGTGTGTTTGTTGTTCATTTGTTCATCTGTTGTCTTGTCGTCTGCAGCGCCTCTGTTTCTAGGGCAGAGGATGTCTCCAGCCAAAGCTCTGACCATGAAAGACTATGAGAACGTAAGTACAATAATATCAAAATGTTTGCTTTTGTTTGTTTTCTTATAATGAGAGAGAGAGAGTTTTTAGGCAGCCGTTTTAGGCAGCTGTGCATATGATGGCTAAATGCTGTCTTGGTAGGCAGCTCACTAGGTGTTGAAACATTCTGAAATGTGAAACATTATTTTAAACGAGTTTTTCTTTTCATAGCAGACAGTACAGTTTATGCAAAAACAAAGCAACACACATAGATTTCCTTGATTTCACTTTATATGCAGGGCTCGCAAAATCGCTAGCCCGACGTCCCGGGGCTATCTTAAATACAGGGCTCCCATGCAATGTTCCCTCTAAGCTGAGCACGCGAGACCGCGCTCTTCTTCCACCACGGGCGCACAGAAGAAATAATGTGCCTCGCGCACACAAAAATGAGTTGGGAAGCCATTTGATTGAATGCCGCCAGTAAAAGGGAAAGAATAGCAATGCTCGGGCAAACCGCTATAGAGCTGATGTCACGACAGAGTTAGAACCGGTGAATGCGGTTTACACGTTTCATAGAAAGAGAACGATGTGCACCAAAGTCGCTGAAGAAACTGAATACTTCAATGGTTGCAGTGCGCTCAACATGAGAGACAACGCAAACGCAATGACATGTGAAATAAAAAGTCCTCATGTATTAAAGAAGAGTGGCTTGATTAAGTGCTAATAGCGGAGGATGGGTAACAAAACTCTGAGACATACAGTCACACACAAGTGTATTGTACAAACTGTACTTCATGATGTTAAGACAGCTATACAAGAATTCATATGTTCACGTTTTTTTTATATATTTAACTTGCAGATCCCAGTTTGTATTGTATTCTATTCTATTCTATTCTATTCTATTCTATTCTATTCTATTCTATTCTATTCTATTCTATTCTATCAGTTTAAATAGTTTGTTTTGATAATATATTATGTTAGGGCTATATTATAAACCTGATAAATAATTGACCTTGTTTTTGAGTCTTTGACTTTGAGTCTCTTGTTCATCAAGGCTGTATTCATTTCAAAAATACAGAAAAAACAATGATATAGTGAAATATTATTGCAATTTCTAATATTGGTTTCCTATTTTAATACCTATACTTTAAAATAGCATTTATTCCTGTGATCAAAGCTGAATTTTCAGCATAATTACTCCAGTCTTCAGTGTCCCATGATCTTTCAGAAATCATTCTAATATGCTGATTTATTATGAGTGTTGAAACTGTTGTGCTGCTTAATATTTTTTTGGAACCTTTTGGAACCTTTTTTTCTTTGATTCTTTGATTAATAAAAAGTTTAAAAGAACAGCATTTATTCAAAATATAAATATTTCCTACAAATTTTCCTACAATTAGGAATTAGGGATGTGCAGGTCTAGTCGACTAAACTGCACAGCTCCTACTAGTCGACACTGACAACAATAGTCTGTAGACAGAGATGTTTCAAAGCAAGGTACAACTGCCCATCACTGTGGTATTTGTGGTTATTCCACACTCTCTCATTCTATTTGTATATCTTTCTTCCCTTCCCCCTCTTTCTGCCCCAGATGTTGAAGTGAAAAACGCGTGGAGTACAATGATGCACAGTTCACTGCCCTGCCAGTCTCTCTCTCTCTCTCACACACACACACACACACACACACACACTCTCATGCCAACCCTTATTACTGACCCACACACAGCCGCTCTGTTTCTTTTTTAGTTCTTGTCTCCTCCCTCCCCATCTCTCGTTCAGTTATATGGAGAACAGCTTCCCTTATGTTTATTCATGAATGAGTTTAAATATTGTAATAAGGAAGAATTGCATATTCAGAAACATTTCAGTATGAAGGAAAGTTAAGCCAAATTGTAGAAGGTTTTCTCCAGACCATGAATGAGTTGTTCAGTCTGGTTTTGTGAACTAGATCATTTGTAAGATCTGACTCAAAAGAATCACTTGCTCATGAATCTGAACTTTCATGAATGTCACAGGAAAACTACTATTTATTTGTGAATAAATTCCGATTTGTTCCTTAAAATATTCCATACATATTGCTTAAATAGAAGTTTCGGGGACATTTTCTTCTTGTTTGTATTGTCTGTGTGTAAATAAGGAGTATTTTGGGAATAATTTCTATGGTTCCCCTGCAGCAAATCACAGCCCTGAAGAAGGAAAACTTCAACCTGAAGCTCAGGATCTATTTTCTGGAAGAACGTGTGCAGCAGAAATGTGACGACTCCACCGAGGACATTTTCAAAACGGTGACTGACACACACAGTCACAAACAAACAAGTACACACGTGACATAGTTCATCCCTTCATATTAAAGCAAGCAGTTGTTTTGTGCTTGTTGATCTCAGTTTTTTATTATTGTAAATAACTTGTCTGTTTGTGTAGAACATTGAGCTGAAGGTGGAGGTGGAGTCAATGAAACGAGACCTGGCTGAGAAACAAGAACTGCTTGTGTCCGCATCGTAAGTCCTGCCCACTTGTTTACTTCCTATTTTTACTAATCATTGGTATGACATGATAGAGCATGAAGTGATAAATCCTGTGTCTTCCTTGTTCATCTTGATGATTGTTTGCTGAAACACTTGCTACATTTTCTCTCTTGATTTTTGTTTTTATCTGTTTCTGTTTGACAGTTTTAAAGTGTAGCTCCACCCATAGTCAAATTTGATTGGTCCAAAATTAAATTCCACAAAGCCATTAAACATCAGATTGTTCTGACTGACTGTGAATTCATTACCTAGTTTCAATTTTTTGCTTTAAGTGGGACAGAAAAATCACAATTAAAAAAAAATCTATTTTTTTCTTCAATTTCAGTCTATTTTACTGATAAGGCTTATAATATTGAAAACTAACTGGAGCTGGTTATTACTCATTTGTGCTTTCAGGTGAAATATTTAAAATTGAACACATGTAGAAGGCAATAGATATAAGACATGGATCTAAATGGTGTGAATGTAAATGATCTAAAGTTTATTTGTATAGCGCTTTTTATGATACAAATCGTTGCAAAGCAGCTCTACAGGAAATTAAGTTTCCACAATATATATATATATTGCAGAACCTTAATATATTTAACTTATGGCAAAATTTGGTAATTCTGTATGTTGTCTGAGCATTGGCATCCTCTGAGGTCCTCTGAGGGGTTGGCATCATCTCTTCTCAGGTGTTCGGTCATCTCAGATCATTTAAGGGTTGATTCCAGACTGAATCTTCTGTAATTCCTAGTTACAACGGGATGTTAATCCCATGACAGAAACAGTGAAACAAATAGAGACATAATTAGCGTAGCTGCTGTTCCATCTAAGCAAAAATGATTTGTTCAACCCAAGCTAAAGAATAATAATAATGTACATTTGATTAGATATAACTGCAGTACAAGATTATAAGATGCATTATGTGAATGCTTGGCTAAAGAGATGTGTCTTCAATCTAGATTTAAACAGAGAGAGTGTGTCTGAACACCGAACGTTATCAGGAAGGCTATTCCAGAGTTTGGGAGCCAAATGTGAAAAAGCTCTACCTCCTTTAGTGGACTTTGCTATCCTAGGTACTACCAAAAGTCCAGAGTTTTGCGACCTTAGGGAGCGGGTTGGATTGTAGCGTGTTAGAAGACGAGTTAGGTACGCAGGAGCTAAACCATTTAGGGCCTTATAGGCAAGTAATAATATTTTGTAAATGATACGGAACTGAATAGGTAGCCAGTGCAGAGACTGTAAAATTGGGGTAATATGATCATATTTTCTTGACCTGGTAAGAACTCTAGCCGCTGCATTTTGGACTATCTGTAGCTTGCTTATTGAAGATGCAGGACAACCAGCTAGCATTGCGTTACAATAGTCCAGTCTAGAGGTCATGAATGCATGAACTAGCTTTTCTGCATCAGAAACAGGTAGCATGTTTCGAAGCTTGGCAATGTTTCTAAGATGGAAGAATGCTGTTTTTGTAACATGGGAAATATGGTTTCCAAAGGACAAGTTGCTGTCTAATATAACACCCATATTTTTGACTTTAGAGGACGTAACAGTACATCCGTCTAGTTGCTAATTTTTAATCCAAGAGATTCTGTGTACTGTTTTTTTGGTCCAATAAGTAATATCTCTGTCTTATCTGAATTTAATAGGAGGAAATTATTGGTCATCCAATCTTTTACATTTTTTACACAATCTATTAGCTTAGATGGTTTAGAAGTTTCATCTGGTCTTGTTGAGATATATAGTTGAGTATCATCAGCATAACAATGAAAACTAATCCCGTATTTTCTAATAATATTACCAAGAGGCAACATGTATATTGAAAATAGCAGAGGACCTAGGACAGATCCTTGTGGTACTCCATACTTTACTGATGATAATTGAGATGACTCCCCATTTAAATGAACAAAGTGGTAGCGATCGGACAGGTAGGATCTAAACCATCTTAAAGCCTGCTCTTGAATACCAGTATAGTTTTGTAATCAATCTATGAGTATATCATGGTCTATAGTGTCGAACGCAGCACTAAGATCAAGTAATACTAGCAATGAGATGCAGCCTTGGTCTGAAGCAAGAAGTAAGTCATTTGTAATTTTAACAAGTGCAGTTTCTGTACTATGGTGAGGCCTGAAACCTAACTGAAATTCTTCATATAGAATTTTTTTTGCAAGAAGGAGCACAATTGAGCAGACACAACTTTTTCAAAAATTTTAGACATAAACGGAAGGTTTGAAATGGGTCTGTAATTTGCCAGTTCATTAGAATCTAGTTGTGGTTTCTTAATAAGAGGCTTAATAACCGCCAGCTTGAATGGTTTTGGGACGTGACCTAAAGATAACGATGAGTTAATAATATTGAGAAGCGGTTCTTCTGCTACAGGTAACAACTCTTTCAGTAGTTTAGTGGGTACAGGATCTAATAAACACGTTGTTGGTTTAGATGCACTGATAAGTTTATTTAGCTCTTCCTGTCCTATAGTTGTAAAGCACTGCAGTTTTTCTTTGGGTGCGATGAATGAAGCTGAAATACTAGACGCAGTAGAATCTACATTTGATATTGTATTTCTGATGTTATCTATATTTCTGATGTGTGTGTTTGTGTGTGTAGGAAAGCTTTAGAGAGTTTAGCGAGTCGAGGTGTTGATGATGGCAGAGAGAAAATGCAGAGAGAAATGGACTCACTCAGAGAAGCTTTCAGCACTCGGATTCAAGAACTCGAGGAGGTAAAACAAACCCTACAATGTTTATAACAAATGCTTGGGAATGTGTCCTCCATCTTTAGTCATTGCTTTCTCTTTTAAGTCTCTGCAAGCCGCCCAAGAGGAGCTGGAAAGCATGGCCACCATTGCTGAACAGGAGAAGCTGAAGAATCTTGGATTGGAGAAAGAGCTGCAAGCTGCCAAACAATCTGGACCCTCAGCTGATTCAGGCTCCACCCCCGAACGGGTCAGAGAGCTCCAGCAGGCCCTTCTGGAAAAGGAGAGGTGATTCAGAAAGAAATTCAATAACTGAAACATCAGTTTACGTTAAAAAAGTATAACTATTAACATATCCCTGATATGATTTCCAAAGGGCTATTGAGCAGCTGCAGGTGTCACTCAAGAATCAAGACGCCATGATTGGAGATCTTCGGCACAATGACCCAAAACAGCCAATGGTAGAGCAGGTGGCACAGCTAAAATCCCTTATTGGCCAAAAAGACAGTCAGCTACAGGTTAGTCTTTTAAGGCTTCTTTACACAGCTGAGTTATGGCTGCTCTGTGCCTGCTCAAAATTCCTAATGCCGCATAAAAGCAAGTTTAAATTATACCTGCTCTGACTCACTTCAGGCTCTAGTATAAAAGTATACAGTTGACATTGCTGTGTGAATGCATTTATTCCATCTCATTACACAGTCTGTCTAAAGACCCCTAATTTCCAGTTCAGAATTGCTTCTGTGCTACTTTTGCATTGTAAATTTGGCATTAGTTTTGGAAAACACAACAGCTTTCATACATCAAGGTTAATGCTATTTTTTAACGCACATGAGCAAATTACGAGTAATGTTTTGTTTATTTTACAGGCTCTTAGGGAAGAACTGGACCATGGGAGAGAAAATGCAGAAAGAGACAAAGAGGTAAGCAGATAGCTAGTCATATTGTGTTACCAGAATATTCCTCTTTGTGAGTACTTTTATAGAGTAAAATGTGCTTGTAAGCAAGCCAGCATGATGATATCGGCCTGCGTGATTCATTGGGCGGCAGTCAAAGGGGCGTGAAGCAATTGAAAGCTGATTCATCCATTCCAGCAGCATTCAAATTTCAGGGTTTTTCTTTGTGCACTCATAAGTATGATAGTTTAAATCTTTTCATAAATCTGATGAACCCCAAGTAATCCCTGTGCAATTATCAGTAAAAGTCCTATGTCGTAATTAAAAATGACAGGAAGGCCAAAGAGTGTTGAGAACCCTGTCGAAGGGCAATGTGCTAAATTGGATTAGCAGATTGACAGCAGTCTGTTACTGTGGTAAATGGAAATCAAACATCAAAAGTTTGGACAGTTTTGGACATTTGTTTGGGTTCAACTTTTGAAACTTTTGATGTTAGGATATTCTGGGTGTTCGACATGCAGTAGTTTATGAGGTTTGTAAGTGATTTTTAGTCATTGCTAGGTGGTTGTTTTTAAGTGTTCTGACCAGTGTCAAGAGTCCACTCTAAAATTTCTGATAATCTGTAGATATGGCTGAGGTCCCTCCTTCAGTGCTAATCTGTGAGCTTTTCAGGTGAACAAAGATGTGCAATCTAAGATATCATTCATGTCTATAGCAAAAACAGTGTGGCACTAGTTATGCATCAAAGATTAATACTTGGTGTTTGGGGGTTTGTTCAGATCATCAGAAGTATACTATTTCACGCATATGTACCATGCATAAATTTGACCTGCAACATCCTCAAGACACAGCAGGAGCATCAGTGGCCCAAATACAACTCTTCTCATCGGACGCCTGCTGAGCTGAGTGGATTACTGTGTGTGTGTGTATTAGCAGACGTTGCACACATCACCCAAAGGATTTCCTGTTTGTGGATTAAAGGGTTTAAATCTGCATGTGGGCAGAGCGTAGTCAGTTCAGATTCAGTGCAGAGCAAGATAGCATGCGTACAGATCAGAAAATTGTAGTGTCGGTCTGGTGAACATGCGTGACCCATGCCGTGTATGTGGCGTGTGTGTGCAGGGCGGTCAGTGTCGCTGGTTGTTCAGCGCATGTGGCCGTCTGAGGTTGGCGGTCATCCTTTCGCATGTGTTGGGCTTGGAGTTGCAACGAGACGGCCGCAGCGAGTTTCTCTGCGGAAAATGTGTGTTTTTACTTGAACGCATCGTACAGTGTGACGTCGCCATTGGACAGCTGCAGGAAACGCATGCTGCTCAGCTGCAGCGGATGCAGAACGAGAGAGATGGACTGAAAGCACAAATCACAAACAAATACAGACAACATAACCTGACCAAACTAGGTGGAAACGTACCTCTTAAACAGGAAGTTCAGACTGGAGCAAGCTTAAATACTCCAAAACAGCTGCAATGCATTCGGCGACCTCAATCAGTTCAACCAAAGCAGCAACAAACACGGATTGCCAGCATCCAGGACACCCTAGGAAGAAGTCAAGGGCTTGTTTCTGTGAATTCAGGTGGTGACGGCCAACAGGAGAAGTTTAAAGGTCGATTGAGGAGGTGTGTTAGTCTTGAGCCGCTTAGTAAAACAGATCATTCTCAACGTTCAAAATTACATTCTTTTTCACGTCTAAGTTCAAAAACCGCTGGCATGCCGGTAACCCGACCTCGCTCTCTTAGTCGAGACTATTTGGACGTTGTAAATAAGAAGAGCGCTTTGATTTCACGGTCAACTTCACTCCAATCGGTGGCCCTGGAGCAGTATGACCATGGCCTCATCAGTGCATCACCCCTCAGACAGACACGCCCACTGAGAGGCTCCACCCCCACAACCGTAGAAACGACCTCGCTGGTTTGTGATATACTGCAGCTCTTGAAGAGTGTGCAAGGAGTGCGGCCTGTCCCACGATGCAACCGTAGCAAGATTCCAGTATTAAAAAATCCAAGTTATTTACATGGAAACGCCCACAGTGGTGTGTCTTGGAAATTAAGGCTGGAGAGAAGTCTGAGAGAGTTGGAAGAGGATTTTAATGATGAATACACACCTGTTAAACAGAAGGTACACCGCTTGTACACAGATTTTTATGAGACTCTGCCTTCTCAAATTAGCATGTTAGGGCATTGCTTAACAGTTTTTAGCGGCAAATTAAATATGTTTTTGTTTGTTGCAGGTGTTTGTTGAAAGGCAGAATGAACTGAACAGATTGGAGCAGAAAACCAGACAGCTGACTGAAGAACTGAACACTACCAAGAGCAGCAACCAGACCCTCAAACACACACTAGAAGAAACAGAGAGAGAAAAGAAGGTAAATACTCTTCAGACAAACCCTCTCTGCATATAAGAAAACTATGCCATGGTTTTTATTGTTAACTTAAATTAAAGCCATAAAAAACATTTTCCTTACTTGAAATAATATAATGAAATCATATTTAACTCATATATAACATATTAAAAACTTGAATTATTTCAGCTAGTTTTGTTTTCATTTAGTTTAATTTTATGTACTAAAATAACAAAAACTAAAGCTGAAATAAAAATGAATAAACTAATAAAAAAGACAACCAAGGTACTAAAACCTTCAACCAAAATGAAAACAGAAAATTAGAAAATCTAAATAATACTAAAATAACAAAAATGACATTACCCTCTTTAACATTGCCAGTAATACTTTTAGAAATTGGTTTCATGCATACATGATTTCTAAGCAGAAAATTGTCATTCATCAAAGTATTGCGTTAAAGTCTCATTGGGTTCCTCTGTGTTTTAGGCTCTTTCTGATGAGCTGCAGGAGAGAGAGATCAAACTGGCTGCAGAGAAGAAGAACTCTCTGAAACGAGACAAAACCATCCAGGGGCTCAGTCTGGTTCTCAAAGAGAAGGAGAAAGAGGTATGATCCAGTCAAGCATTTTTCTGTCAATAAAAATACAGTGTTGAAGAACAAAACAAGTAGGGAAATTCAGAGGAAAATGAAACAAGTACATAAATAAAAATGACAATTTATATAAAAATGTTTCTATATGCCAGATTTTTTTACTTATTTTAATTGGAGATTTTATTGAACTAATGATAATAGAAACATAAATCTGAAGCAATATTTTTACGTTTGGGTTTAAATTGAAGCAATCTTTCTTTGTTAATGTGGTATTTACTTGACAATGGTTTTATAATGTATTTGAAAACAATCTCAAATGAATTGATTTTTCACTAAAAACTAGAATGCTTTTGACTACAAAAACTGCTAGAAAATGTGGTTTACCTGTATTTTTCCTTCTTTAATTCTGTCTCTTCAGATTGAGGATCTATCTGGTGATCTTGAGGAGAAAGATCAGGCTCTGGCAAAGGCTCGAGAGGCCCTTCATAAAGCCAAACTACAGAAATATCAGGTATGTGTGATTGTGCACTTTTCCGTGGTGAGTTCGAACAGATTGATAGCTGGAGCTACTTAGTTCCTCCTCATCACTAATATAATAGGTGGGTGAAGGAGTTGTGTAATGTGTGCATTGTGTTCTTTCGTGTGTTCCAGGGGGCTGAAGACCAGCAGTCTTTACTCCTGGAGCAGCAGGCTGAATTGTCGCGGCTCCAGGCGGAGGCTCACTCCTTGCTGCTGGAAGCCCAGAGGCTGCAGCGTGTGCTCGGCAGCAGAGATTCAGAACTGTCCCTTCTTCAGCAGGCCAAACTAGAACTAGAACATGAGCTGGAGGAACTACAGCAACAGAAGAAGAAGGGAGACAAGACCATTAACGTGAGTAACACAGACACACATGCTGAAACAAAAAAAAAAGCATTTGCGATAAACAGCAGTATTTAACTAAATACTTGCGTCATTACAAAGAAAAATTACATGTGACATAAATTAAAATGCTTAGATGAACCAAATGTTGAAATAATAATTTTTAATAATTTATTTATTTTGATTATTGTTTTATTTTTTACTTTTGTTTGTTTACTGTAGGATCTTCAGAACCAGTTGAAGAAGGTAAACGGTGCTCTTGCTGACAGAGAGAACTCTCTAGAACAGCAGCGTCTAGAACAGCAAGAACAAAACCGCGCTGCTGAACAAAAACTACAGAACACCATAGAACGACTCACAGCTAGCCTGAATCATAAGGACCAGCAGCTGCAGGTACACACACACACACACACACACACACAGCTTACACACAACACCTCTCTGCTCGCTTATTCATTCCTGTTTTTTTTTTTTTTCAGGACTATATGAACATGGTTAAAGATCTGGAGAAGAACAGAGCTCAAGAGGAGGGTGATCCCATTGTGGGTAAACTGAGAGCACGACTGAAGGAGAAAGAGGAAGCACTTGAGGTTTGTGGCTCATCCTTTGTATTTATATACGTCTTAAAGGTACCAGAAGCAACCTGCTTAATTTAGATAATGAGGTGTTAATGATTTGCCTTTCTCTGTTTGTGTTAGCAGAATGATGAAAACAGTTGTCAGTCCAGATATCATAAATATTAATCACTTGAGATTTTTTGTGTGCTTTATTGTCTGTGAGTAGAAAGCTTTGAATGAGAAGTTTGCAGCCGTGGAGGAGAAAGAAAATGAGATCCATTTTCTGCAGCTGAGCTTGAGAGAGAAAGAAAGAGACGTGGAGCGTCTTAACAACCTGCTCTCACACAACGAGGAGACTATCAATGTAAGAGTGTGTTTGTGTGATAGAGAGAGATTTTGCATTGGTAGATGTTTCTTAGTTGCCAATGTAGAATCAGATGCTAATGGTTTCTCTTTTTGTGTAGAGTTTTGATGCTCTCATAAAGGAAAGAGATCTTGAGCTGCAGCAGCTATTGAACTCGCTAAAGAATCTTCAGAGGTGTAAAGACGAGACTGAGCAGAACCTTCAGAGGGCTCTAAGAGAGAAAGATGCCATTATACAGCACTTACAGCAAGCACTGGACAACAAAACGAGAGACATGGAGGTACAACACGCACTCAAGTTTTTGGTGCAGACACGAGTCAGAATTTGGTTGGTGTGAAGGCATTTTTTTCCTCACTTTCCAGGAGATGGCCAATAGGGTTCTGAACCAATCAGAGTCTCAGGGTCGTGACCTCGCAGAGCAGATGAGTCAGAGGTTAAAGGTCACAGAGGCGATGCTGTCAGAGGCGGTGAAGGACAGAGAGAGGCTAGTGACCGAGAACCAAACTGCTGTAGAAAATCTGCTGGCCACAATCAACAGCAAAGACCAGCTTCTGAAGGTACTGAATACCAGTGTTATTTCACTATCATTGAGATACTATTCTAGTTTTGTTAAAAAATTTTTTATGAAATAAAATATATTATAAAAAAAAATATTTTATGAATATTTTTATTTTTATTTAATTGAATTCAATTTTGTATTTAATTTATTTGTGTATTTCCATTTTTACATCAATTTATTTATATATATATATATATATATATATATATATATATATGTATATATATATTATATTTATATTGTTAATTTTAAATTTCAAATAATGAGAGAGTTTATGGTTTTGATGCACTTGTACACTAATGCTTGATATGTGTACTTATGAGCATAGTTTCCAATGCCTCAGAAATGTCTGTTTTGTGTTTGTAGGAGAGTGCAGAGCGTCACGTACAGGCTCTGAAAGATCATGCAGCAGAACTGCAGGATCTTCGCAAGGAGTTGGCAGACACTCAGCTGCAGCTCAGAAACGCACAGAGACTGAACACTACAGCAGCACAGGATGGTCACCTAGAGACCGCTGAACTCCGTGCAATGTTGGCGGAAAAGGATGCCCTCATCAATGTGAGACTGACCTGTAATCTGTTGATCACAAAACTGTTTTCACACTTAAATCGATTGCTCGGTCTGGAGCTGGAATTGCTTTAGTGTGCAAAAACCTTCATAAGACAGTCATTTTGTGGTAATTAAATGGCAAGTAATGTTCTTCTGTTGGTTTTATAGAAGCTGCTAGACCGTGGACAGGAGAAAGATCGCATCTTGTTGGAACTGAAGACAAGTGAAGCTCTTCCTCCTCAAGTGCTGGAGCTCAGACAGACCATCGAGGTGCTGCAGGAGAAACTTGTGGAGAGAGAAGGTGAGAGTGTTTGTCCTGTAAAGGCTGATTTATACTCGACGGATCCGCAAGTTCACTTGGGTGCCCGCGCCAAATGTGACGTCATAGCGGTGTTGGTGGAAGTTTGCTTTGAGTGCGCGCAATGTCTTTTCTCGTGGCGGTGTGCACGACATTTTTTGTAACTTTCTGCGCAGCTCCGCTTCCAAAGATGCACGAGTTCTGGGCGATTCTAGCCAAACATGCACGTCTGTGCCGGCATTTGTGTGAAACCGAAGCTGATGTTAAGTTCAAATTCCACCAGGTGCAACTTTTAACGCTTTGAGGGAAAACAATGAAGAGTTTTTTTGTTTTTGTTTTTTTTGCATAGTTTGTCCAAGGCTTTTTAATTCAAGAACGTTTTATTTTTAATTGTATAAAAATAGAATTAGAATTAATGTAGACACTATTTGTACACTATTTGATTAAAGTTGTCTTGTTTAATGCGAAATAAACCCAAAAGCTTAAGATTATTTTAACCAGTTCATAAAGAAATTATTAATTAATCAACTCATTCATCAGGCGAGAAGTCTTGTACGGCAAATGACTTCTCACCGGTGAAAATTACTCCTCGTCGCCCCCTGTCATTTCAAAGAATATCTCAACGACGAACGCATCAAGTATAAAAGCCTCGTCCATTTGGGAAGGTGCGCGCGCAGTAGAGGCTGACATTTTTTCGGGAATCCCGCGGGTCACGGGAATCCCGCGGGAATCCCACGGGATGGGAAACAAAATCACTATTAATAACGTGATTGGGACGGGACTGGAAAAAATGTAAGCGGGAGTGGGCGGGACCGGGAATCGTAATAACACTATGATAACTATAACTATACAGAAATATACCTTTTAAATAAATAAACTAATTTTGAACTCAATACTAGTTGTCCTGTCTCTTTATGCTCTCCTCCTGTTTGCTTTGGTGTAGCCGGTTAAGTGAATGGCGTGCTCCACACACCCGTAACAGTTGGTGGCGATAGTGCCAACCACCAATAATGGTAGAGAAGAAGTAGGCTTCTTCACGCACTTTTTAGCCGCGAAAATCATAACCAAAATGGAGGCAGACGTGAAAGCTACACTGCAACGACTACTGTCTGAAAATAATAAGTCAGTTGTGCTCACGGATATTTCTGGGCGGTCTGAAATAACTAAAAATTTACGCGTTGAGAAAGATGGCATGAAAACGCCATACGCCAGCTGCAAAACTTGTAGACAAAAAAAAAAAAAAAAAAAAACAACACGGGAGTGGGAGGGAATGGGAGTCATTCTTCTGGGATTGGGACGGGACGGGATTTCCCCCAGTTTTTTTATGGGATTGGGATGGGACGGGATTTTTTTTGTGGGAGTGGGACGGGAGAGGTTTGAAAATTCACTCCCGTGTCACCCTCTAGCGCGCAGTCAGCAGAGGCTCACGAAGAGGAACCAGGCGAGAGTATAAATCCCGCTAAAGAATATAACAATTTTATAGTAATGGTGCACATATGGGCAGATAACGGTGATATTTCTTTAAAAACACAGGTATTGTCAGAAATATACCATGCCTCACTTAAATTATATGTAGACATAACATTTGTGTGTGTGTTTGTAGCTGAACTAAGCAGGCGAAACAGTGAGGAAACTCTGGATATAACAACAGTCAGTAAGAAATCAGTGGTGGTTTTGAAGAAAGAGCTCACACAGAAAACAGAAGCTCTGAACGCTGCTCTGAAGAGAGAGAACCAGCTCAAGGTCTTTAATTTGAGATCTTAATGGATTTATGTTTTTTTGTGTTTCAACATTTGAAGTTTATAAAATAGTTGTGTGTGTTTGTGACAGATTTGTCTAGCAGAGCTTCAGTCAACAGTTTCAGATCTAGAGACACGATTAGAGGGACAGACAGCCAATATCGAGTCCCTTACATCAACACTCAACACTAAAGAAGAAATCATTACTGTGAGTATAAATCATACTCGAATATACATATACATTCAAAATTTTGTGGTCAGTTAAAATCTTTTTTTCTTTTTTTATTTTTTAATTGAAAGTAATGCTTTTATTCAGCAAGGATGCATTAATTTGATCAAAAAAAGTGACAAAACATTAATCGGTAAAATATTAAACTTTCAAGGCACACCTAGCATGAGCTCTGAGGTTGGGTTACAGTATATGCTTCAGTCTGATTTTGTGGTTCTTTGCAGGAGCTGCACCAGCGTTTGTCTCAAAGATGGGATAGTCGACTTCCTCTGACCCGGGATCAAACGTCCCAGCTGGGTGAAAGTGAATGCAGCATTTCCTCCCTCCCTCAGAGAGAAAGAACCATCATTGGAGGAGATCGCCAACAACAGGTACATGTGAACACATGCATGCATTCTTTAAGCTGATACATGTTAGCGTCTCTAATGTTGAATGCCTTTCTTATTTTGTAGGATGTTGCATCTCTGTCTGATCTGTTGACTGAGCAGACAGAGTTAAACCGAGCTCTGAGAGCTGAGCAACATCTCTACTCTGACCTCATCAGAGCCGTCAAAGAGCGTGACAGGTGTGTGTGACACCTAAAAGGTCGTATCTGTTGTAATGTGATGTTAAACACTTGAGACCTATATTTTAATAATGCTTTGTTTTGTTTCAGTGTTGAGAGGCTGCAGGCACTGCAGCTGGAGCTCACAGCTGTATCACTCCTCAGACAGCAGCTGGAAAGTGGAGTCCAGATGAACACAGAGCTGAGAGATCAGCTACAGAAAGAGATCCAGAGAGCCAAACAGAGAGAAGGTGCAGTACAGACAGAGAGTGCAGAAAATCAATCAGATGCCATGCTCTAATCTCCTAAAATACCAAAAGAACCTTTTAGTTTGTTCAAGCCAGCAATGATGCAGGGCTAAAGCTAGTTCAAGGTCAGAGCTAATGGCTTAATATTTTTCCCATCGGGTTTTTGATTTTCTGGATGGCTCTTATTATATCAGCCCTGTATCTGGTGTAAAGCAGGGCACACAGTAACACACATCCAGCTTTTACATCATTATCATTGTTCATCCCCACATAACCATGCTTTTTTATTTATAAGAAAGCTTGCATTTATCTTTATTCTGACTTGCATGTATGTTTGTTCTGTTTTCTTTTGTGTTGTTCTGAAATTTTCTGTCATTCTTGTCCATCTTGTTCATCTCCTTTTTTTCTGTGTTTTCTGTTCTGTTCATTCATTCCTCTGTGGTTTTATTTATTTATTTATAGGTAAAATATTCTTTGTAATAAAGTGTTTTAAATTTCTGTGTGGCTCATCAGCACTAAAACACTAATAATACATTAATCTCATCCCACCCTGCCTTGTACACATATATGCCTTCACTTATTCAGCCTGTTTAATTCTTTCTGTGCATACCTATGACAACCTTTCCAATCCATTAATCTTCACAATGGTCACAAGATCCACATATATTCATCATTTTTTAAGTTCAGTGCTTGTATATGAATGCAGAAGAGATGGATCAGACAGTTTCCAAATACACTGACTGCTGAAAATTAAATGCATTCTGTCTGCGTTTCTGCTCCATTTACCCATAATCCTCTTGTGTCCATCTGCTTTGTGGGATTGTGGCTGTGGCAATGCCCTTTCCAGCCATCACAAGATAAAATAAAAACCTGCAATATTAGACAGTGCTATTTCAGTGCTATATATATATAGAGAGAAAGAGAGAGAGATTTTAAATTAGCTTAGTACTTCAACCTAAACATTTGTCAACATTTATAATTTTATAAAATATATATATTTTTTTTTAATAGTTATATTTTATTTTTTAATCTTTAATTGTTTTAGTTACTCTGGAGTAGAGCGGATCAAGAGAACCTTATTTATTTGATAATTGAACGATTTTATTCCCACTTCATAACTTTTGAATTTGATTCCAATTGAATGTGATTCTATTTGCCAATCATCTTTCTGTGCACACTCACAAAACAACAAATGCACCTGATTAACTTTCCTATTAACATTCCCATTAACTTCCTACCCATGTCTTGCTATGGCTCTCACTTTCACCACTCAGTTGTCTGTATGCTGTAAGTCTCAGCTGAAACTTACAATAAATATCTGCATAAAATAAATGTGACCCTGGACCACAAAACCAAGTCGTCTTAAGTCGCTGGGGTATATTTGTAGCAATAGCCAAAAATACATTGTATGGGTCAAAATGATCAATTTTTCTTTTATGCCAAAAATCATTAGGATATTAAGTAGAGATCATGTTCCATGAAGATATTTTGTAAATTTCATACCGTAAATATATCAAAACTTCATATTTAAAGGTGATTTTCTCAATTTTTATTTTTTTGCACCCTCAGATTCCAGATTTTTAAATAGTTGTATCTCGGCCAAATATTGCCCTATCAAATATTGTCCTAACAAACCACACATCAATGGAAAGCTTATTTATTCTGCTTTCAGATGATGTATAAATCTCAATTTTGAAAAATTGACACTTAAGACTGGTTTTGTGGTCCAGGGTCATAAATATGCATTGACATAGCATTTAGTGTGTATTCTATTCTATGGCACAAATTCGGTTTATGTCATATACTGATTATGCACCCATCCATTTCTTGTGTTTTCTCAGCCTTTCTTTAAAGTCTAAAAAAGGAAATATGCAGAGAACAAAGTTAAAGTTGTACATGCATATATATTTAATGTGTTTGCAGTGTTACTAACTGCATGAGTATACATGTGTATGCAGGTTCAAACCCTTCAGAGTTAGAGAGCATGCGTGATGCACTAGAGGAAGCCCAACGCTGGAACACCTCTTTGCAAGCCAGATTGGGACAGATACAGAACCGGGGAGGAGGGGTTGGACAAGCCAACGATTCTAGTACGTTCATGTATCATATGTATCACATTTGTCCATTCTTAATTAAATTAAATTATTTTAGTTCATTTGACTTTAATTCATCTGATGATTTAGTGGACACACTGAGTTTGATTGGTGATCAGACGTCCTATATGAGTATATGTGTTGGCGAAGGGCCAGAGGAGGAGCTCCAGCACTTGACCATTGAACAGCTCAGAATAAAGGTGAGTGCCTAATCGCCAAGTGCCATGTAATTTTTGTCAAAAATTGAAAGACTTATATTTTTCTCTTATTTTCAGGTTTCAGAGCTTCAGGCAGTCAATGCCGAACTGCAGAAGAAGCTGCTTCTGATGGAGAAAGACATTGTGGGTAAAGATCCAGTAGACTCTAAGAAAGAACCAGACCTAATCAACCTCTCAACTCCAATCAAGGTATTAAAGGTCACAGTGAAATCTTTTCTTAGAAATATTATTAGTTTTAAGTCTTATTGGAATATATTGGCATCAAACCAAATGTCAGCTTTGCACGAATGTAAACGGGGGCCCAATTTCTTACCTTCGTTTAACCTCTTGACGAGGGATGGGCGATATCTTATCGTTTGCGATATACCGGTAAAAATTCTCCCCACAATAAGAATTAGTCTTCCCACGATAATAACGATAAAGTAAAGTTGTTGACATTGTTCTGTGCGCGACAGTGCGGAGCGAAGGCTGGACGTGAAATTGAGGAGGAGTAAATCGCTAAATGAGGAGCTCGAGCTCCTTTTACAATCTGTAACTATTTGGTTAGGACTGTACAGTGCACAAAAAATGTATCTGAATAAATGTAGTACAGTAGCACGTGTGTGATACAGTTTTGTATGCATATGAGCCTGTTTACAAACCTATTGTCCAACAAAGATATAAATTAGCTTAATAACATAGTCGAGTGTTTGATATATTTTTTGACCAGACAGATTTTCATATTACAGAATGATAGTATTATATACAGTGATAAAGGCAATATCGATTAGCATTGCGTTATAAATATACTTTCCTTATAAAATGTTTATGTTTATTGTCTTCAAGTTTCATCAGTTAAAAGTTCTCTATCTCCATTGTGTGTTTTATTCAGCTATAACTGGATACCTTCATGGAGCTGCCAGTAGTATTACTATGGATATGTGGAGTTTCTGCGCAAGGGCGCCCTCCGACTTACAGTATGAATTAAACTGTGTACTCCGCAATGCTCCCAACACCCTATTTTGGGTAAAAATGGGAAAGATAATACTTTTCTCTAACGAAACAGGATTCCTTGAATTATCGTCATTGTTATCGTTATTGCAATAAATAACAGAAATATCGTGATATATTTTTAAGCCCATATCGCCCATCCCTACTCTTGACCTTTAACCTCTGATTTTGTGCTTTCGTGTTCTGTTTATGATTGACCTCTTGTCTGTAGTTGAGTTTCTACTTTACTAACATTAGTTAGCAGTAGGTTGTACCTTCTCTAGAAGTTTATTTCTGTAACATGTTTGTCTTCTGAATGAGTGGTTATGTTTGTTTCTGTGGGGTTTTTTTTCCCTCCCTCTAGTTTTCTCTCTCTCTCTGTCTCTCTCTTCCGTCCCTGCTAACCCCTGTTATCTCCTCTCTCTGTCTTTCTGACTTATTTTCTTACCCATGATCACCTGCAGCTGCCCCATCCTACCGTTACTGTGTGCTTTCTTTATATTCTGTTCCATTATGGCATTTTGTGTTAAGTCATGTGTCACCAAACATGCCATTACTGTAGCAAACACCGACACAGCAGAAACCAACTTCTGAAGATGATGTGTCACTAATTCATCCAAACATGAAGGTAAGAGATTTAGAATTAGAGAGTCAATTTTGTAAAAATATATTATAATCTTGAACCTCAAGTTTCAGTCTGGAGACAACAGTAGTCTTGTTTTGGTATTTACTGTTGTCCCATGTGTTGTTGATCTCTAAGGAGAGATGTGATGGAGATCACTCTCCAGAGGATGTTGGTGAGAGTAATGAACCATCACAGACTCAAAGACAGCAAAGTGGAGTACAGCTCACATCCAGATTGCTTTGGGATGAATCAGAAAAAGCAGAACTCCGATCACTTCTCTCAGATTGTGGAGCGGAGTCAGTCTCTCAACTCCGGTATGTTTAAGATAAATAGGTATCCACACTGTAGCTTTGGTTGTATATCAAATCATACTTTTAACTGCTGCAATTTGTAGGGAGCAAGCTGCCAAACTACGCTTGGAAGCATCTGAACTCCGTGGATTTTTGAAGGAGGAAAATGCCACTGAGTCCAAAGAAAGCGCAGAGAGTTCTGGAGAAAGCGACAGCCATGGAGACTTGCACCAAACCGTGAAGGTGCTCCGCTCAGAAGCCAGAAGTCACCGAAAGATAATTCGACTGCTAAAAGAGCAGCTGCAGCGGAACTCGGTCTCAGATGCTAGAAGTCAGCTTGACCTTAAGATGATGGCCAGCAATATGGAACAACTTCAGACAAACCATGAAGATCTGCAGAGACACACCAGCACACTGGAGAAAGAGAACAAACCAAGAGAAAGGAAAGAAATGGAGGAGAGATATGAGAGAAGAAGGCAGGGTCAAAACACCAAATCCAGCAAGAATCAGAAGCAGCACATGGCCAGACATGCAGTGAGTATCAGTCACATATGCTGCCAGAAAAGGTAGAAAGTCTAGCATAATGGTTGGTAATGGTTGTGGGTTCAAACCTACCAAGAAGCAATTATGCCTGAATTTTCAACTTCTGAAGCAACCTGGAGTTAGGTGCCATGTTCAAGGACTCAATAGTGGCTCATTGCATGCAAGAATTGAACAAGCAACCAGCCAATTACCAACCTTATTATCCCAGGGTTGCCCAGTCCTGTTTCTGGAGATCTTCCTTCCTAAAAAGTTCAGCTCCAATCCTGATTAAACACACCTGAACTGGCCAAGTAGGATCTTCAGAAGCACTTGATAATTACACATAGGTGTTTTGGGAGCAGGGTTGGAACTGAGCTCTTCAGGTTGGTAGATCTTTAGGAACGGGATTAGATAACCCTGCTTTATCCAGTAGGGCTGGGTTGACATTACTGAATTGTAGATCTTGATTTTAATTAACTGATAACTATTATTTTCCTTAAGAAGAATTGACATGATTTATCTGATGTATACTGTATATACATCGATGTATATAAATGAATCTATACCGAATCAAATCAAGAGCTTTTGAATCAAAATTGAATCTATTCATGAAGTACCCAGCCCTATTATCCAGTATGACACACCACCCCTTCTTCCCACTTCTTTTTGCTTTTAGTGTGAAGATGCATCCAATCATGTCTTTATTGCTTCTTTGTCTTTTCCAAAGTAAATAATCCGTAAAATAATCCAAATGTCATTTGTTTTAGGCATGTGTAAAGTCTCGGTTACCAGTACCTGTGAGGCCCAGTAAGAGTTCTGGGCAGAGTTCAGAAGATCTGAGTGATCGGAATTCAGGCCACATTCACCCCAGAAACAAAGACTACCTGACTGGGGCGGACGAGTCTGATTACAGCACGGACAGCAAGATGTCTTTGAGATCAGCTCAGCACGGACACCTCGAATTAGACCATGTTAAAGATGCTAGGCTGAGTCCAACTGCTGGAACAAAACAAGACACTAACATCAACCAGAATCTGGAATCTGAGCTAACGGCACAATTAGAGTTGCTGAATCAAGAATGCCAAGAGAAGGAGGAGCTAATCTCCCGTCTGAGGGAACAGGTCCAGGAATGGGACGAGCTACAGGCGGAGCTACAGGAGAAGGACAAGATCAACCGAGAGTACCTGGAAGCCCTACATGCAGCAGAGTCTACTATTGCGTACCTTACTGCATGCAGCTTGGACTCAGAATGTGGAATCGGTCAAACAGGAGATGTAACCTTGCGGCAACGTTGTGCAGATCTTCAGAAAGCTGTTGAGGAGAAAGGCCGACTCAACGCTCAGCTCTTGGACTGCTTGAACTCTGCGGAATCCGCCATTGCATTGCTCCGAAATGTAGACACTGCAAGCAGCCAAATGGATCTTGGACAAGAAGACCCAAAAGCACTTTGTGAGAGGCTTGAGGACTTGATTGGACAGATCAGAATTTCTCAGCAAAGGGATGGCAGGTCAAAAGACTGTCACAGCCCAGAGGTTGGTCCAACACTAGGACCTGATTCTGAGCTACAGCGCCAGGTGGACTCACTGCAGGAGTCACTGTTGCAGCAGTGCAAAATGAATGCAGAGCTGCAGGAGAAGCTCTGGACTTCAGAAGCAGCTGTTAAAAGGTTAAGTTCAGCTGTCAGCGCCAAGCGAAACAGTGGTCTGGAGGGGAATTACACTCCTGGACCAGAAGGAAAGGTCCTGTCATTGCAACAGCAACCGTTGACGGACTGTCTATCTGAGTGCATAAGAGCTGCTGAAGGTGCGGTCAAGTCTCTTGCAGACGTTTGCTCCAAACCAAACCAGTCTCATGAGGAGATCTTGTCCAGTCCAGAGTTAAAGAAATGGCTGGAGAGGCTGCAGCGTGCTCTGCTGGAGAGAGAGTCTCTGGAGGACCCAGTCTGCACTGAGAGGCACCAACAAAAGACAAGCACGCCCATTCAGAACCCAGAGAGTTCTAAACCAGAACGGCAACAAAACGTTCGGGAGCCTGTGACCTCACACCAGAATCTTCATAAGAACCTCTTGATGCTTCTTCAGGTTTATACTGAGCGTGCTCAGAAAATGAGCAAACTTGAGAAAGCTGTTAGTGGGCGTGGCGGAAGTGGAGGAGGTGGAGATGCATCTGGAAATGAAACTCTGGAAAGTTTGCAGAAGGCCCTGAAGGAGAAGCAGAGGGCATGTCGGAAATTAGAGGAGAAACTGGTGATCGCTCAGTCTGTCATCGCTGTGCATGGATCAAACAAGGAGAAACAGTCTGATCAGCGCAAAGGTGAAAAGAACACGCATGCATGTATGGCACATGTGATTGTACATTATTTCGCCTCAATATTTATGTCAGGGATTACATTTTAATCTGTATAGAATCAGCTACATATTGGCACAAGGTTCTGGGACCTACATACTTGTTATATAAAATAATGAAATATGTTGAGTATCATATTTGATACATCAGGCTTTTATGACTCGTATTGTATTATATAGTGAGAAAATGAAGCTCATACTTGTGACAATTTAAAGCAGTTTATAGTTACATGGCTATTAATTTCTGGTAGCTTGTAAATCAATGAGATCTTTATAACAGTATAGCAGATACTTACATAAAATGATAAAAATATAACGTCACTCTATACCTCCCAGTAATATTTCATAGTAAAATATAGTTAAATGCTTTGTTTCATGATCAAAGCTCTGTAGTTTCAAAATGTATAATGCAATGCAATACAGTGATAATTGAAAGATGAACAAATAAACATTCCTCAAAAGCCTGATGGATCATAAAAAGTTATTCTTATGTTTACTTTATAAAAGCATTTTATATCATTGCACAATACCGACCAAATCTGAAATGCCATTCAGATTTATTGCGGTACTATGACAGGCCTGTTGCTTGTTTTTCTGGTTGGGGATGCCATTCTCAACCCTGCCTGTCTGCTCTAGCACCCCCTAGTGAACGGGATGATAAAGGGGTGCAAGTGGAGGCGCAGGACCTCGGGTATGAAACGAGTGGAAGGAGTGAGACAGAGGTGGAGGGCAGTAGCACAGGTAGACAGGGGAAAAACGCTTCTTTTTAATAAGACTGCATGTGAGGGTTTCTGCATGGAAAGGCAATTTCAGACTCTCCTATCTCCATTGATGATCCATGCAAACTGCTACTGACTGCATGATCATAATAAACAGGGATGTTACACTTAGGGTAATTTAAGGGGATAGTTCACCCAGAATTGAAAATACTTCCATTAATTCACGCTGTTCCAAACTTGTATAACTTTTTACTCCACTTAACACCAAAGTTTAACAGAATGATGGTGGTACTGTTTAGGGCTGAACGATATATCGTTATCGTATCTATATCGAGATATGAACTTTCAAGATATTACTATCGAAAAAAGCAACGATATAGACGATATAGATTTCCCCTCTCCGCGCTCGCCCCGCCCTGCATACAACTCTGGCAGTCACACAACGAACATCAGTTTTACGAGTGCCCTTGAATGCACCGCTGAGGTCCCTATTCGACCGCAAACTTGTATGGTATAGCTCTGGAAATTCAGACACACAGAGAATCAGCTGTTCATCCATTTTGAGTTCGGCGCTTGTTTGGATGCCCCGTTTCTATTGGCCGCGCGGGGAAACGTCACAGAGCGCAGCGGCAAAAGTTTAACTATTTTGAACTTTGACCGCGGCGCGCGCGCAAGCTCGCCGCTGGTGCGCTCCGCTGCGCGTGCGCTTTGGTCGGCGCAGCAACTAACCGCCCTCGCGCAGCGCAAGCCATTGAAATGAATGGGTTTCATAGCGCAGCGCATGCCGCGTCCTGTGTGAAAGGGCCTTGAAAGGGCCTTTACGCCGTACGAGTCGACGTCCACCAGTGAGTTCTTAAAAATAAAACTACACTTTCCAAATTTTTTTGTATTATGATGTTTTTATTTTTCTGAGAAATGCTTGGTTTTCACCGAACCCGTAGTCATATCGTATCGTATCGATATCGAGATATCTGGCATGAAAATCGAGATATGAAATTTTGTCCATATCGTTCAGCCCTAGTACTGTTTTTTTTTTCTTTTTTCCTGTGGGTAAAAGTCACAAGGGAGCGTAAACAAATTTTGGGTGCTCTTATCCTTTAACACTGGTTATGTGTTTGTCAGCACGTATTTGTGTGTGCTCAATTTGTTTTAACATGGTTTGCATCACTTCCACTGCATGACCAAACCATCCCTGATTTAATAATGTAACTAATGTGGCACCTTTAAGGACTGTAACCTCCTTCCACCATTGCTGTAATTAACTTAAATCCACCTTATTATGTTTTTGTCATCTGTGTGTTTGATGTCACTGTCAGATGTGGACGGTGTTTTGCGGTTGGTTCCCAATCTGTCTCCTGTCCTCACGGGCAATCAGGACCGATTTTCACCTGACACTACCGCATCCAGCCCCTCGTACCCCAGCTCTCCTGGCCTGAGCTCCCCTCGATCCTCCGACCCTCATGCCGACCCCACCCTGCACATCCAGCAGCTCAGGTCACAGATCGAAGAACAGCACAAAGTCATCCAGAACCTCCAGAGGCATCTGCGTAAGAAGTCTTTGTCGTCTGAGCTCCTGAGTGTGACCTCTGACCCCATAGCAGGTGAAGAGGAGGACGAAACGAAGATGATGAAGGCTCAAATCACCCAGCTGAGCACTGAGCTAGAAAGAGAGAGAACCCTGAACAGAAGCAGCCAAGCAGGCTCTCCCTCCAGGTAGCTTTCATCACCATCTTCATGATCATCATCAACAATGGTATACTTGTGGCTTTTTTATTAAATGTCATTCTCTCTCTCTTTCTCGGCAGGATTGATTCTCTGGTCCAATCTCAGGCCCGGGAGTTGTGTGAGCTGCGGGAACAGATCCGTGTGTCTCATGGTTTGGGTGTGGAACAGCGTAAACAGCTGCTGGAGCTCAGAAGAGCTCTAGAGGAGTTACTTCAGCCTAATAACATGCACTCCGCTCAGGGAAGCCAGCTCAGAGAGCAGCTGGATCACAGCCTGAGCCTGCTGGAGAAACTGGAACAGGGTAAATAAACACCATCACACAGAGAAGCCACTAATGAATAATGGAAGAGATGGGAAACTTTGAGGCAGTAGTATTCCATTGTGAACATAGCCATAAATAAACAAAAATTTTGAAGTATATATGTTTTCTCTTATCCTTTAGTTTCTACAGGAGGGTCTGGTATGGATAATGAAGAAGCGGAGTCAGCGATGAAGCTCAGGTGAGAACAACTTTCAGCTTCATATCTGCTAAGAACGATGCACCGCGATCTCACAAATACTGAAATCTGAAATATGTAATAAGGCATCCTTACACAGCCGATTTAAGGCTGCTCTAAAGCAGGTCTGTGTCTGCTCAGAATTCAGTGTAAAGACGCAATAAAAGCAGACCTAAAATATGCCGTGTCTGACCCACCTCAGTCCCTAGTATCAAAGGTAACGCAATGCTGTTTTGATTGTGTAAATGAAATGCGAAAGAGTGCCGCTCTAAGCAGCGTTGTTGTCATGACAACCCAAAGGACGCCTGTCAGTTCGAGCTAGAGGTCTGCGTGGGACTGTTTTTTTTAGTCCCGCTCCTGCGAGGTTATATTCCACACCCACCTGCTCCCGCGATATATTCACTCTTTGTTCACCCGCTGTCCGCTTAGAATAATTTTCTTCGACCTGACCGTTCCCGCTAAATTTAGATCTCGTTTCCAGAATCTAATTTCTGCTACTAAAAGAGAGATAGGCTAACAAATAAAAGTGTAGTCTGCACAAAATTGTAGGCTGTTTGTTATTTTATTCGTCTTGTCAAGAGTCTTGTATTTATTGATAGCAAAATGTAAAACGAATAATTGTCTAAAGACACACTATTCGTTTTACATTTTGCTGCCTACACAGTAGGAAAAAAAGTGTCACAGAGAAAATAAAAATGTTGTACAAAAATTGTATTTCTTATTTTTGTTCGTATTGTCAGGATACATACAATTCGTTTAACATTTACAACACAATTGGAAAAAGTGTCGCAGCGGGAAAACAAATGTAGGTTGTACAAAAAATAGCCTATTAGCTATTTTATTCGTCTTGTCAAAATAGGCTACTAAATCCATTTAACATTTTGCCAAGTCATTCGCTTTTTATGATATGTGTGATAATATCTGGGGACATCGTCCCTGACTGTGCTTTGCCGGTAAATGCGGTTAGATGCTTGACACAGACAGAAGAAAGAGTGCAAATCACAGCAGCAAGCCGTCGTCTGTAATCAATTGGCTTTCACCAGTTTGTAACCTGCTTTTGTAGAGCTGGTATAAGTTCATTATCCAAGGACATAAAAGTAACTCGACTCAGCCTAAAATGCTTAACCCAGTTAGTATCACTGTAATTTTGTACCGTTACATTCCAAAAACCATCTCCTTGTGGACAACATTTCACCCCCACACGACGGTCTGGCCACATCTGCTGTCTCCCCTGGAAAACTAATGCTAGTATCAATTTGCGTTTGTGGTGGCCTGAGTGACTTCCTGGCTCTTTGAAACTAATTTCGGCCTCTTTTAATCGTGCGGTGATGTTTCCCATGCAGTAATTCATAATTTCTCTTAAGTGTTTTTTCCAATTGGAACAATTTTGTTGAGAAAAAGAAAATAACTGTCAATACCACAGAAGCTAACATTGTGACAAACCGTCCAGCGCACGATACACTGTAGCACGTGCAGGAAATATAAATTTAACATTGTTACATTTTAAAATGTTGTGTTTATTTCGTGTTTTACATTATTTGATCTTTTTTATATTTGTTATTTAATTTTATAGCATTTGTTTTTATTAAAACTCATTTTAAAATTGTTCTTTTAAAAAATATATTTCCCACAATTTTAATTCCTGTGTAAAAGCATTTATGCCGCTTCAGAACAGCATTAAACAGTACATTTTCATGGTTTTATGCCGCTTGAGATTTGGTTTCTGTGCTGCCTTTGCTGTGTAAAGATGCCTATAGAGAAGAAATGGAATGGAACACTGCATTAGTATGCGTGGTTACGCTGGTGTACACTTCTATAGCTACTATTCTGGTGGCTACTATTCTAGTCTGTAGCTACTGTTAGCCATTAATCCAGCTGGTTTTTGATGGCCTTTGGGTTTTTTTTTTGATGGCCTTTGATTTTTTGATAGTCTTTGGCTTCCTCCCGACAGTGATTGTGAGTGGCTTTGGGAGGAGCTGCAGTACCTGCGCTCTCAGCTAGAGGGCGACAGAGAACAGCAGCAGCTACAGATGGTTTATTTGTGCAAGCAGAACCAGAATCTTGCCATTAGCACACAGCATTACATTGACCTGTGAGTGCTGCCTGCAAGGGTCCGTGTGCAGTGCAGTGCGGTTCTTATCTCTACAATGGAAGTCTTTCTTAGAGTCATTTAGGTTTTGTTTTTGTGTTGAATTTTCTCTTTGATTGACAGTCTTTATGCCCAGATTCAGGCTCCATCCCAATTCATATACTATCAATATTATATAGTAGGAAAGATAACTACTGCTACCTTTTTTCCAAAAGAAATGTATGTAAAAAAAAAAAACTTGATGAGCAGAAGAGACTTCTTTAACGAACATTAAAAAAATATTGACTGTTAAAATTTTAAAAATCTAAAAAAATAAACACTATCCTTTAAAGTATGCATCCACGTATGCATTTTAGACTAAAGTATAAAGTATAGGATTTGGGATTTAGCCTTACCCTTTTACTTCCTAATTTCCTTATTATCTTGAGTGTTGTGCTAATGTTGATGTGTTTTATCGTGTCTCTGATTGTTTCCAGATAGTTTTGTTCTTTCTGTAATTTTTTGTGTGTGTGACAGACTCTCTGCAGAGCTACAGGAGAAAGACCAGCTCATTCATTCTCTGCAACATCGACTGCGAATGCAAGTTCCCAGAATGCACCAGCACTCCGACTCTGAGATGAGTGATAGGCTGTCCAACGATGGCACCACCTCCTTCCAAAACAGCCCTCCTGCTGTCCGCAGGCAGACCCCCAACCGACTTCACACAGGTAACACTGACCTCATCAGGTGTGAAGGTCATTGCACACTGACTGAAATTTTCGCACGTTGAAAAATAAATATGACCTCACGTTATGTCAATCACGTTTACACACTTCCTCCGAAATTTTCGCCCGTCATCAGGAAATTCGGATTGGGTTTGATTTATTTGATTTTTTTTCCATTTTTCGCATTACAAGCGAACGCCAAAATCCAGAATGGCGATTGTCAAGGTCATCCACTTCATCTCGCAGCATAAAGCACTGTATATAGATCCTTGCACAGGTCACAGAAATTGGTGGTTGTCTTTTTAATATGTGGCTCTAGTATCGCTAGCAAAGCATCAAACTGAGACACTGACATCCTGAAGTAAACTTTGAATCGCCCGTGATAATCCTGCTGCTAAGGAGGGGGAACTCTCCGTCCTCTATATTTTAGGATTGGATGGACCCAATATTTCCTTTTTTTTCTTTTTTTTTTTTCTTTTAAGAAGCAAGAGGACAACTAAATCATCCTCAATGCTTGAAGACTCCATTTAGTAGGCTATTGTTACGTGAATTGTTTCGCAACGGATTAATTAATACACATCGGACTCAGTGTGCAATGTTTCTGTGCGTGACAAATTTTTAGGATTACGAATACAAAAAAACGCATATTTTGGACTCCGTGTGCAATGACCCACAGTTTCTAAATGTGTATGATTGTATCTCGGCTAACACATCAGAATGCCAAATTAGACCTGAACGTTTGTGAACATCCTTCCAATAAAGTTCTTCAATGTTTTATCAACCTTAAACGGACTCCTTGCTAATAGATGAACGCAATTTCAGTTCAAGGCGGAGCACCTTTTAAATCAAGCTGAATTATTTATCCAGTAAACCTTCAAACGGGGCTATTGTTGGTTTGCTAGTGACCTCTTGACCTGGAGTGATATGGGGGTCAAATGAGTTTTGGTACTTTGTAACACTGAAGCCTTGTGCCATTTCTCACTGTCTCACAGTTTCAGTGCTTATATAATATAACTCTATGTAAACTAACTGTCCAGTTCTGCATTTAAGTGATGCTGATGCCTTGTTGTCTTGAGTTATAGGTTAGGTTTAAGTAACAGCGGTTGTTGTATTAGTATTATTTATATACTGGTACCTTATTAAGACCTATTAGTATTTTTAATTGGAGGTATTTTTGTCTTAGTAATTTTGTCTTTTTTGTTTGAAATATGTTTTTCGATTTTTTTTAATGCCAGTGTTATTTTAGTATTATTCAAACTCTTATATTTATTAATATTTTCAATTATCTTTTATTTTTGTACTTTGTTTCCATTTTAGTATTTTTTTGTGCTTTTATATTTAAATTTTTTAATTAAGCTTATATTTAGTTTGTTTTAGCAATTGACAGTGTTATTTTAGTAAACTCTTATAATATTTATTAATATTTTTACTTTTAGTATTTATTTTAGTTTTAGTATTTTTGTTTTTTTTTGTTTTAGTAATGTTATGTGCTTTTTTTTAAATAATATTTTATAATATATTTTCTATTTTTACGTTTTATTTGTGTCATTTTTTAGATTAGATTAGATTAGATTCAACTTTATTGTCATTGCACATGTAAGGTACAGGGCAACGAAATGCAGTTAGCATCTAACCAGAAGTGCAATAAGCAGAGGTACAGGATATACAGGGCCTACAATATGTTACATATGCACAAAATATACAGATAAGGCAGTAGTACTATGGACATAATTTACAAGTTTTTAAATACTATCAGTATGATATACAGATGGGTGATATGAACATACTATACAGATGGATTGTGCAGTAAATGTATGTACACTATGAGCAAAAACTATGAAAATTTTAGTACTTAAACTTATTTCAATCCGTTGCCATAGCAAGTTTAGTTTAAATTTCTAATTTTAAGTTTTAAATTCTGCTTGTTGGTGTGACGCATAATTACAATATTACAGTGAAACATGTTTATTATTTATCACTGATTGTGTATTTTGAGGTGTTGCAGTGAACCCATGTTTGCTGTCTTGATTAAATATGCGTTTATCTATTTTCATTAATCTGTGGTCCTGTCGGCTGGAGTATTTGAGTCGTGTAGTGAAACGCAGGAGCTGACGCTGGTGTCCTGTTACTGGCTCTTACAGATGCATTATTCAGTATGCACTCTTATCTCCTCTGCCCTCCTGAGAGCCGTTAAGAGCCCTGAGCCGGTGTGTTGCTGATTTGTTGAGTGTTTAGTATCATGGAAATGGATAGATTTTGCTCTTCACTAAAAGCATTTGCACAAGATGCTGGATTAACTCTCATAACACTACACTAGCAAACAGAAGGAATTTGTTACTCCTGATCTCTCTTCAGAACGTCCTGGTTCATGTTTCCCAGCATCTGGGACACAATAGATCAAGAGATTGGAGAAGATATATTCAGTGAACGCCTGATGGACTACACCGTATTTGGAGGTTATTTAGCCCTAACGCTGTTAGACGAGAGAGTGTCTCATGTTAAGTGATGCTGAATTGTCATTTAGACAGGATAGATGTTTGTGAGCTGTGCTAAACTTTCTACTGGATTGAAACTATACTGAGATCTGGCGTTATATTGAGATCAGGTCTAGGCTAACAGTAGCTCGGCTCTGGACATGAGTGAACAAACTGTGCTCCATAAAGGCGTCTCTCGTAGCAGATGGAGAAAAGTGCTTAAAGCCTCCAAAGAGGAAGGTAAAAATCTAGCGTTAATGTCCAGTTCTGCGTTTAAGTCCTGCTGATGCCTTGCTGTCTTGAGTAACAGAAGTTGATGTTTGAACCAGTGTTATTTTAGCATTATGTATGTACAATTACAGTATCTGTATCTTCAATTAGCTTTTATTTTTGTGTTTTAAATTCTAATATTTTAAGGTAACAATATTTGAAATTGTTTTAAGACTTTAAGCTCAACAAGTCAAATTAACAGTTTACTTTATTGATAAGTGTCCCCTTATTGTGCATGTTATTATACATGCCATTATCTTTCATAATAATGTATATGTAATGTAGATTTCTGAAGGATCATGTGACACTGAAGACTGGACTAATGATGCTGAAAATCACAGCAGTAAAATACATTTGAAAATGTATTCAAATAGACAACTTTTAAATTGTAGTAATATTTCACAATATTACTGTTTCTGCTGTATTTAAATAAATGCAGCCTTGGTGAGTAGAAGAGACTTCAAACAGTTGAACGCTCATGTGTCTAATATTTAATATAATACAATTGAATGATGGCAAAGTAGACATGCACAAAAAGTTTTTGTACTCAAAATTCGCCAGAAATAATTGAGAACACAAAAATTACTTTATGGCTCGTGCTTATTCTTATATGCAATTTTAAATGAGTCTTTTTTTAATAATTTCTTGCAGGGCTGAAGGCAACCAATGGCGATGCATTTTCAAATACCGGGCTGGTTTCTGGGGGCGTGGCTGTTGAAGGAGGCGTGGACGATGATGGAGAGGGGAGTGTCCGAATGCTACAGCGGGAGAATGGCCATCTGCAGGAGCAGCTGAGAAGCAACGAGGAACTGAACGTTACACTTCGCAGTGAACTGGACCTCACTCGATCTATCCTGAAGCACAGCCCACAGAGCCAGAGCGAAGACAAGCAGCCAGAGCAGCAGAACACCTCAGCGAGCAAGGCCATCAACTCAGGTAGAGTCAGGGAGCTATAATGTTATAGTATGAAAGTAGCTGCAGCATTGACTTCATCCACATACTTATTTTCCTACTTTCTCTGTTAGATCTGTTAGCAGAACACCTTCTGGAGATCCGAGCGTTGCGTCTGCGTCTTGAAGAGACTATTAGAACCAACGAGAGACTCCGAGAACAGTTAGAAAGAAAGTTACAAGAAGCTGAAAAAGACTCAGGTGAAGACACAAACTCGTACGCATTCATTTCATGTTTAAGTGGTTTACGACGCTCCTCAGGTCTTCAGATCACATATGTGAGTGTTTGCTTATGTGATCAACAGCCACCAACATCTTCATCGCTGGTTCTGAGGATCAGGCTCACATCAGCAGTGAACTTCACTTTCTTCTTGCCCAAAACCACACACTCAAAGAGCAGCTCAACCAGGGAGCACGAGGTAACATAGGCTCTGTTCTGTTAAAACTACTTCTAGATGTGATCTGTTAGCTGTTGTCACAGTTATGTGTGTTTTAAACAGATAAACAGAAGGAGAATGACCGCCTGAGGGAGACTTTGGCCCGACGAACTGCTAAACTAGAGCTGAGCAGAAAAGAGTGTGAAACACTGAAACAGGAGAAAACGCAACTGCAGGACAACCTGTACAGGTAACACACATACGGCACATCCATCTACAGGAAAATGTGTTTCTTATAACAGAGATCAGCTGCATATACACACAGTGATAATGTGTGTGTTTGTGTATCTTGTGTCATTCTCAGAGGGCCTGTTTAATGAGTTGCTTTAATTATTGCAATTATATGTAATCCAGGAGGTAAATGTGTAATTGGCTGATGAGTTTCATGTTACAAACACTCATTATGTCGTCCCTGAATTTTTTAGTTGTTGCACATCAGTGTTTCCTACATCTCAATTTACATTTACAAATGAGCATCTTTAACTAGGAACAACCAGTTAATATTTAAATGGTTTTAAAACTTACAAACATTTTAGCTCAGTATTTCTCACCTGCTAAATGCCAGTTTTGAGTCTGATTTGATTTTCTGAGCAGTTCAGTAGTTAATGCAGTAAGCTTTGTGACTGAATCAATAAGTGATTCAGTTGTTGATGCAGAAAATGTTCTGATTCTGTGAGACAGTTGTTAATGCAGTAAGCATTCTGAATGATTCAGGGAAGTGATTTAGTTGTTGATGCAGTAATTGTTCTAACTGATTCAGTAAGTGATTCAGTTTGTAATGCAGTAATCATTCTGACCAATCCAGTTGTTATTTTTTAATGCAGTAGGCCTAGTGAGTGACCCTAACCCTAATGCAATAATCGTTCTTACTGATTCATTAAATGATTGTTTTTAATGTCATAATCTTTCTGACTGATTCAGTAAGTGATTCAGTTATTAATGCAGTAATTGTTCTGACCGATTCAGTAAGTGATTATTTTTTTAATGCAGTAATTGTTTGCACTCATTCAGTGAGTGAGTTGGTTGTCCGACAAATTCAAATCTATTTGATTCAGACTAATTTGCAAATTAGTGTGACTGATTCAAATGAAAATAATCGTCTAAAAAGAACAATTTGTTTGACATCGAACATAGTTGCTGTTGCACTGTATGTTAGTTTTGCATGCAACCAGTGAGGACAACATAATAAAGTTATTTTGTGCATGCACTGATGTGTGTGTTTCAGGTTGCAGTGTGAGAACAGTCATCAGAGGCAGCAGTTGTGTGATACCCAGAAGCTCTTGCAGTCTGTGCGTGTGGAGCTGCAGGTGCATGAGCACATGAAGAACTCCACACACACTCGCACAGGTGCGTTCACACACACACGCTCGTGATGCTTGAACATGCTGTCGAGGGAGGTTTGAGACACTGTTGATATCTGTGTGTGTGTGTGTTCAGGTGAGGGCCGTGGCTCTGGATCTGAGAGCGGTTCAGCAGCGGATCTGAGCGAGCTGTTGGCTGAGATCAGACAGCTGCGTGTTCAGCTGGAGAGAAGCATCCAGATCAACACCACACTTAGACAGAGACTGGAACAACAGCTGCTGACCCGCACCGGCCCCAGATCAACCATCAACATCAACTACCTGCTGCCCAAAACAGGTTCACACACACACACACAGTCTTTATTTGAGATGCAAAAATGTCTCTCTTCTGTTTCTTTTGTTTCATTTTTTGTGCATTCGTTCTTTCATTGTTTTTTCATTCTTTCTTTGATCATTCTTTTTTTTTTCTTGTTTCGCTCTTTCTATTGTTTTGTCATTCTTTCTATTTCTTTTTCATTTGTTTTTTCTTTTCCATTTTTTCCATCATTCTTTTAAAGTTATTTTTCGGTTTTTTTTCTTTCTGTATGGTTTTGTTCCTTCCTTTCTTTCTTTCTTTCTTTCTTTCTTTCTGGTTTTGTTCATTCTCTCTTCCTGTCATTTTCTTTTGTTTTTTGGTCTATCTTTTGTTCTCTTGGTTGTTTTCTTTCGTTCGTTCTTTCTTTCAATCGGTCTTTTGTTCGTTCTTTCTATTTTTTGTTAATTTTTCCTTTCTTTTTTGCTCTTTCATTCAATCTTTCCTTTTCCTTTTGTTCTGTTCGTTCTTTCATTCTTTTTGATTTATCTTTCTTGTTCTTCTTGGTCATTCTTTCTTTTGACATTTCATTCTTCTTATGTCTTTCACCTTTTTTTTTTTTTCTTCATTTTTTCTCAGATGAAGCTGGTAAATCAGATGTTCTTCACTTGCATACAGACGTGTCCAGTGCTGCACATGGTAGGCATCTTTGGCCTTTTCTGTTTTTGTATGATTATAAAGATATTGGTCAGTTATTTGTGTGATGTTTACTCATAAACCCTGAAAATTAAAAGATCATTTCCACTTCCACTTCAGACAGCGGTAGCTCAGTGGACTCTGGTTCCCACGCTCCGTCCCGGCTGGTCCCAGGTCACCGGCTGTGGGCGGACAGACGCGGGCGTCACGTTCTGGGTCTGATCGAGGACTATAACGCCCTGCGCAAACAGATCACTGAAGCCAAGAGACTCACTGCAGACCTGGACACACAGATCCACAACTGCGGCCGGGTGAGAACACACACACACACACTCACTCACTCAGTCTGGTGTGTGTTAGGGTCAGCGCTGAATGTGTTTTCTGTGGTGTGTGTCAGGCTGTGGATCAGCTGAAGAGCGTATCTGGCAGTGTGAACACCATGCAGCAGGTTCTGGAGGAGGCCGCTCGACTTCTCAAACTACTCTGGAGAGTCTCACTACCCTCAGGAGATGCCAAACATACTCAACAGGTAACATGAGGTTTTTATTTAGATAAAAGCTTAAATATAGGGTGTATTCACACCTGGAAAGTCCGCTAGTTCACTTGCTTGGGTCTGGACCAAATACAATGTAGATTTTTTTTCTTGGTTTGTTTGTTTGGTGTGGTTCGCTTTCATACTACCCTTGTTGCAAGTGAACCAGAAATTGTAAACAAAACCACACGTGTGCGTTCATTGGTTCGTCCATTCAACCATACCAGAATTAGTTTGGAAGCGGACCGAGACCACCTCTTCAGCTGGGTCTCGGTACGGTTGTTTGGTGTGCACCCGAGTGCGATTGTTGTATTCACACCTGCCCAAAAGATCCGCACCAAGAGGGCAAACAAACTTGAGTTTGATTCAGTCGAACCAAAAGAGACAGGTGTGAATACACCCATAATGACTTCAGACTAATAAAGGAAGGTAACTGACATTAAATGCATCATGAAATGTTCCTTTCATTGGATAAAAATATAATAAAATGTGTTCTCAAGTGTGCAATTAATTCATTTATTTATGTGAAATAAAATGCTTTTCAGGAAAATAAACTTAACTGTTGGCTTATGGGCAAAAAAAATCACAATACTATGTTGACTTTGTATAATCAAGTAAATTTTTATCAATTTGATTATTTATAAATAAAATACATCTTGCAATGTAATATAGTATACTAAATTATATATAAGATGAAATAATTAAATACATGTTGAAATGTTCCTATCATTAAATAAAAATACAATAAATTATGACCAGAAACAAGGTGTGACGTTAACATTTTATTCAAATTTGTGACGTAAAATACACCTTGAAATGTAATATAATCGATTAAATGACAATTAAGTTAAATAATAATAAAAAACATGGTAAAGTGTTCCTATCGTTAATTTCACATTTTATTGTATTTTATTTAAATAAAAACTCATTTTCCATTTTCATTTTATGTGAAATAAAATATACATTATAATGTAATAAAAATTAAAATATAATAAAGTGTGACTATAAGGGCTGAAATTAATTACTTTAAATTAAAATGAAGTTAAAATGTATTTGTTAAACAAAATAAACCTAATTAAAAACCGGTGACTAAATTAAATATATTGTAAAATAATGAAATGCATTGTGGAGTGTTCTTACCATTAAATAAAAATACTAATAAATGCATTCACTAAGAAATAAACCGTGATACCAACTAACCTCACAATAATTTAGAATTCACACACAATAATTTCTAATCCAGTGATTATGTGAAACTTTGATGGTAAAACCATTGCCAGCAGTACTGGGCTAACTGTGTGTGTGTGTGTGTGTGTGTGTGTGTGTGTCATCAGGAGGAGCTGCTGAAGAGTGAGATCAGTCGTCTGAAGATTCGTCTGTCTCAGCAGGAGCGGATGCTGAGTGGAGCCGTCAAACGCCTCCGATCCACCAACCAGCTGAAAGAAGGCATGGAGCGCGTCATCATCGACCAGCGTAAGAGAAGCAGCACACACACACACACACGCGCGCGCGCTCATGCGGAGTTAACCAACACTGATGTGTGTCGTGTTTCTGCAGTGTCTCTGACTCACGGCGTGCTGAAGAGAGCCAGAGGAAACCTGGAGGTGCGTTTGCCTTTGTGTTCATTTACATGCATTCAAACTCTCTGTTCATCTGGGAAAAATCATAGTTTCCACAGAAATATGAAGCAGCACAACTGTTTTCTTGAGCTGCGAATCAGCATATTAGAATGATTTCTGAAGGATCATGTGACACTATTGCTGTGATCAAAGCTGAATTTTCAGCATCATTACGCCAGCCTTCAAAGTATTTACTATATATTCAAATTAAAAACATCTGTTTTAAATTACAATAATATTTCACAGTATTACTGTTTTTACTGTATTTATGATCAAATAAATGCAGACTTGATGAGCAGAGGAGACTTCTTTCAAAAACAAAAATCTTAAAGTTGCACATGATGGTCACATGGAGGATGTGATGCAAAAAAATAAAATGCTTCCTAACTAATTTCTTGGACCCAAAGTATTCAAGCAGTTTTTATGGTAATTTTTGTTATTGTGCATTTTGGGGGGAATGTCAGAATTATATTATTATTTAATGTACACTATATAATATATATATATATATATATATATATATATTTTTTTTTTTTTTTTATAATTTAAAATAAAAAAAGTCATTCAAAAAATATTGTTAAAATTAGATAGTTATATAGTAGATAGTGCTGTCAAACGATTAATCGCATCCAAAATAAAAGTTTTTGTTTACATAATATATGTGTGTGTACTGTGTATATTTATTATGTATGTATACATACTCTCACAGCATATATTTGGGAAATATTTACATGGATATACATTTATATTTTATAATATATATAAATATATTTAATATATAAACATAAAAATTTTCTTAAATATATACATGCATGTGTTTGTATTTAAATAAACAAAATAAATATACACAGCACACACTCGTATTATGTAAACAATTTTTTTTATTTTGGATGCGATTAATTGTTTGACAGCACTAATAATAGACTTTTAAATATATTAAATTGTAATAATAAATTGTGATGCAATTGAATGATATTAAAATAAAATGCTTGTAAACATATTTTTGGACCCAAAGTATTTAAGGAGTTTCATGGTGAATCCTATGTTAAACTGTTTTTGGATGTCAGAATTAATTTATTGCCATAAAAAAACCTTATAATCACAAGACAATACTGGGGACCTAGTATGACATTTATTTTCTGACATTTTCCAAAACACCTTCAAAATGTTTTTTAATGTTCTGTTGGCCTGAACGTTGTAAAGGACATTTATCTGGACATATTTGACTTTTTTAACAGTTTTTTCTCTTTCCTGTCTTCATGATATTAATGCTCTGCCGCTGTGGTTTATTTCACCTGTCTTTCAGTCTAACTATCTGAATGTTTTTGGGCTGAAGGGTCTGCAGGTGGAAGGTTAGTTTAATGACGGCTCGTGTGTTTGTGTGCTTTCAGGAGCAGATCTGTTTCTTTGCATGTCGTTCACTGCTCTTTTCTTTTCTTTTTTCTTTGCTTGCAGTTGTTTAAACCCCAGTGGCCCGTGTGAAGAGTTTTACTCCATGTCTCTGCTGTGTTTGTCTGAAGGGGTTTTAAACCCACTGCATGATTTTCGGCTGTCCCTTGCCACAGTTGTCTCACGATGCCAGTCTTTCATCTGGGACAACCGAAATCGTGCAGTGTGTCTCGGGTTTATTTTAGGCTTGAGATGCTCTGCATGGATTTGCTTGATCGTTTGGCTCTCGACACATCTCTGATAGTTTTACCTGATTGTGTTTCTGCAGGACGTCCCAACGAATGGCCAGTGACCAATCAGCAGTCGGGGGGCATGGCCTGTCTTCAGCAGCGTTCAGGCAGAGGTTCAGCCTGCAGTGAAAACTCCTCCCACTGCAGCTGATTGAAACGTCACACTGACCCCAGGTCAGGACTGTTGATTCCTAACATGGTTTTCTCTTTTCATTTGCATTCTTAATTTATTACTCTGCTTTTGAGGTACGCTGATGCCGTTCAGAAGTATTTGCACATATACAGTGAGCATTTAACCGTGTAAAAGGGAATGTTTTTTTTAATAGCAGAAGAGATTTTCTCCTGTAAATACTTTTAGTTTTATACTGGTTTTAGACAGTCTCGTGTTCACTTCTGGTTTCTTGTGATGCTGTACTATCTTGCTTAAGATCTAATATTTTGATGTAAATGAGTGGTACGTGTACATAAAATGAGCTCATGGTTTAATGTAGCAGACTGTTTAAAGTAAATGTATAAACCCTCAAAAAAGTATCTTTGCTTTCATGGTAAACCGGTTTGAATTATACTGAACTAATCAGCATTAGATTTTATACAACTACTCAACCTTTACAGCAAGACTCAAGACTTTAGTCAGATTTTAGTATATATTTATACTGGCAAAACTTTAAAAATCTTATTTTAGTAAGGTTTCTTTGCACGACGACGTTCACTCAATTTTTCATTTACATGCAATTTACGTTTTTTATTAGTAAGCCTATGACATTTGTCTATGAATCCATTTTTATTGGACATTTTAATGGAATAAACAAATCAAGGCTGAATGTGAATGATGCATTTCTACAATGACATCCATAATATCACACAGCACTTATTACTGTATAATAAATTACACTTTTAACCAAAACAGCTAAATGTTGTCATGCATGAACGAAACATGCAACAAATGATTGAGACGAATGACAATTTTTAAACATAATTAGATTTGTATACAATGACTGTGTATGAGAGAGACAAAGTAACTCAGAAATTTATAAATGCATACTTCAGTATAAAAGATAAGCAACATTAAATGGCCGTGATGTTTCCCCGCATATTAATATCAACACGACTGTAATGTGAGACTGATTTTATACAAAAATATTGACTTTTTTTTTTATTTCGCTGATTTAAAAGTATCATTGCATTTTTTTCAAGTTATTTGTATGTTTAAAATATGTAAAACATCAATCGTATAAAAGGTCACACTTCCAAAAAAAATCAGAAGTCGGAATTAATCGGTGCATCTCTAATTTCAAAACATTAAAATGTATTTGTAGACGTTAATGTAGATTAAAGTTAACAAAAATAAACACAAAATAAGGTTTTATGCATTAAATGTTTTCCAACAATTAATATAAAAATGTAACTGTCACAAAAAATGAAAATTCCAATTCTAAAAATTAAATATTTATAACATTTCATTATTTTCCAGCACAAGTGTTATTGTCCATTCAAAAAGTCGGACTGTGTTCAGCTTTACTTCCTTTCAGTTTATTATGGTTATAAGTCAAATATATGGCTGGGACATAGAAAGGTTTCATACAAAACAGATATGGCATACAATCATAACAAACATCTGTAACATGTTTTAATTATATACATGTAACTACAAAAACATTTAAATGAATTTTGACAGTTTTTATCAGCTGCTATAGGACCGTCTGTATTTTTATGAAAGAAAAAAAAAAAAGGTAACCGCTTTTAAATAGAAAAGGCCCTGTGTGTGGTCCAGGTCCCACGATGAGCTTTGGCACCGAAGCCAGAATCACTGAAACGGATTCATTGTGCTGGAGTTTCCCTTTGACTGCGATTCAGATCTCTGAATCAGCGTTTAATACGGAGCTCTGATCAGAGCGAAATGTGTGCGTCTAGCGCTGGATGTGCCGGACGAAGGCTTGGACCAGCTGGATGAAGGGCTCCTGGCCCTCCGGCGTGGCCTTGGATCCTGGTGTAGGTGGTTTGGTTTGCGGTGAGGGAAGCAGCCCGCTGGCTGGGGAGGAAGGGGAACCACGCCGGAAAAAACGGAATAATGACGACAACAATGTACTCTGAAAGAAAACATGAAAATATTTGGGTGAATCTCACGCAAATAGGTCAAAAACTGGTTAAAGGTCATATTTCCCCCCAAAATCAAAAGATATAAAAATCTATGTATACATCATGATGGCATTTATTGGCCTACTGCTTATAACCAGGAAAAAAATACTGTGTCCAGATTGGATAATTATGGTTTTGTAGTAATAAAAATAACTCCCAAAACATGAAAAAAATAAACAAACAGATAAACAAATTAGTCAAAAAGTAGTAATTTGCGTAGGAAAAAAACTGTCCAGAGAGGATGATTATAGTCCTGAAGTCATTCTAAAAATGTAGATATTTAAATAAATAATCTGTAAATAAATAAAAATATAATAAATCTGGAATCTGTTGAAACAAACACTGTCCAGACAGGATGATTATAGTCTTACAGTAATTATATATATATATATAAAAAAAAAATAGATAATTAAACAAAAATCAGTCAATAAATAAAATAAAATAAAAGGAATCTGTGGAAACCCCCCCCCCCCCCCCCCCCCCCCCCTCACTGCAGACAGGATGATTTAGGTCTACAGTAATGAAAATAAGTCACAAAACTTAAAAATATGTAGATAATTAAACAGATAAGTAAAAATAGAAACTGATTTTGAGGTCAAATAATTTCATGATTGGCAATAAAGTTAATGAAAATAATTAATATGAAAGTAATAATTGAATATATCTTAAGCCCAATGAAGGACTCACCAGCTCTGAGCTGAGCTCCTGTTTGAGTCTCTGCTTGTCTCTGGGCAAAACTGAAGGATCCTTCAGACAACGAACAGCCTGAGAGATCAACACGTAGAAGCAGTTCTCCATCGAGAACATCAGCAAAGACCTGAAATCACAGAGAAAGAGCATGAGATGACATCGAGATCAAACCCACACCGCACTGTAAACATCACAGGAGCGTTTCTGCTCACTTCAGCGCTTGAGTGTCCTCAGAGACCACGAGCGGCTCCTTCCTCTTCTCAATCTACAAACACAACAACACAATCAGCACAGAAACAACCAACATTCATTACACAAGAAGAGCAGAAAGCGCTGCACTACCTCTCCCAGCATGCTCAGCGCCACATTAATGGTGGCCATGAGAGTCCCGAACGACGGAGCCACATCAGAGTCAAAAGCAGGAGTGGTGAAACTCAACACAAACAGCATCCTGTACTCCGCAAGGTCCATAGACTAAAACACAGAGAGAAACGTGATTGAACGCTCCAGCCGTGAATGGTGAGTTTTTATATAGTGTGGATGTGTACCTGGTCCAGCAGTATCTGACAGCAGTCTGGTGTGAAGTGTTGTAACGTGGCCAGGGTTTTGCTGAGGATCTTTAACAGACTGCACTGAACCGCCTGCAGCGCTTTAGACTCCGCCTCCTCTCTCTCACCCTCCACCTGCTCTTTGGAGGCGGGCTGTACAGTACGCTGGGGGTGTGGCCCTGGTGGAAGCCCCTCCCCATTCTTGGCCTGAGCAAACAGATTCGCATAATAAACCAACCACCTACAGCACTGAAAAACTAACGATGCGTCAGAGCGTCACGTCTCATACCTGCAGGTAATGATGCAGCATTTTCTTGCTGTGCAGGAGATATGTACACGTCTGACACAGATAGCACAGATTTACCTGAAACACACAAACATCAACTTTTTGGCAGCTGAACCCGTTAGATCAGTGGTCTCAAACTCAATCCCTGGAGGGCCGCAGCTCCACAGAGTTTAGCTCTAAATCACACCTGCTTGGAAGTTTGTAGTGATCCTGAAGAGCTTGATTAGCTGGATCAGGTGCGTTTGATTAGGGTTGGAGCTAAACTGTGCAGAGCGGTGGTCCTCCAGGAATTGAGTTTGAGACCAGTGCTTTAGACAAAATCTCAGGGGAGACTTCAAGTAAATATTTTAAGAAGGGCTGTCAGTTCAACATGTTTACTTAATTAGTTATGAAGAAATAACGTGATTAAAATATTTTAACGCAGTTTGTTAACTGTCCCCACCCCAAGACCTGTACGTCATCTTACATTTCATACAGCTGACTGTTGACTAGGGCTGTCAAAAAAAAAAATTTGAATGTGTCAAATTTAAAATAAAAATCCACATTTGAATTTTAGATGTGCGTCAGGCTGCCTTATCAGCGGCACACAAGATGTGATGACGATGTAGGTGTCATTGCATTTTAATGCTTTTTTTAGCCTATCTAGTTGAACCCACTGGATGCAGCGCTGCTCATTCAAAATATAGCGGAAAAAGAGAACATCAATGCAGAGATGTTTACATCAAAACTGAAACCAATGCGATGCTGCGTCCCAATGTGCCTACTTCTACTATGCCCTTAAAGTATGTACTCTTGTGGTGAAGAAAAAGCACCTGTAACACGCACCCTGTCACTGTAAACTGGCCTGTCAATCATCTTGTCACTGTTAACATCCTCCACATTTAATTTCATACCATATTGGAGAGAAAAAAGTAGCTCGTTTATCTGCCAGTCTGCTCTTTCATGGCGAGAACTCATATTTATCGCATTTTCTAGAGGGACATCTATCACCGTTGCACTCGCGTCTCACACAAGAGAGCCACATGTTTAGAAAGCCATGAAAATGAATGTAAGTTCAACTTTTAAAAGACATGTTTCGAGACTATGGCGGTTTTTAAATATAAAAAGGGTTCTTTGTGTTTGGTTTTCAGTCCTTAGTATTAAACTATAAATACATACATTAAGTTTAAGCAATGTAATTATATATGTTTTATAAACATTCATTTTAAACATTATGCACTTTTTCAAAGATAGACTTGTTATTTTATTGCTTTGAAGAAACGTGCATTAGTAATATTTAGCTTGATGCGCCCTGTTGTGGCCTCAGGAGAGAAGCCAAAAGCCTTTCCCCTTAACAGAAATTATGCCTTTTAAATATAGAATATTGATCATATTTTAGTACAAAATTCGAATTTAGTTTTTCAGCCAATTTGACAGCCCTAATGTTGACAAATATGACGCAGGGCAACAACTCCATAAGCGCAGTTATGCCCTAAAATTTAAGATATTGGTGCAAAATCCCCTGTATGAGTTTTGGTTTCATATTTATATCACATGATAAGCAATATCACACGAGTGCTGTTTTTGTCCCGAATATACAAGTGCAAATGTGTATAAGTGCTTATATATAAGTGCAAATGTGATTTTATACAACAGTTCAGTAAATAAGTTAATGTGTTATATTTTGAACTGTATTTGCTCAGTTTTGCCAACAAAAATATTACCTATAAAGCCACAGCAGAAGTGGTTTCTGAATAAATCTGCGTTTTGAACGAATTGGGTAAATCAATGATTCAAAGGCCCATTCATAGGGAGCCGTTTAGTGAATTCCTGAATGAATCAGCCGTTTAAATGAATGAAAGACTCAAGACATTTACCGCCACCTGCTGGCAGTTTTAGTTTCTTATTCTTCCATTGCATGAATGAATAAAAAAATTAAAAACTGAGATGTTTCTCAAATTATCTTGTGTTCCAAAGTTTATGTTGGGCCGTTGTAGCCTAAACGTTTATGTGTAATAAATTTGATGTTGAATCAAATAAAATATTTATTTCTAAAGCTACTATTTGTAATGTCTCATTTAACACAAAAATAGCATTAAATAATCTTTTGGGAGTATTGTCACAGCGAAATGTAATTTGCGATTAATTAGATTAATTAATTGACACCATGCAATTAATTAGATTCAATATTTGAATCGACTGACAGCCCTAATTTTAAGTCAATATTCAAATGAATTCAATTGTTCACAGTTCAGAGCATTTTATATATTCACTAACACTACAAGTTACAGTACAAATACTTATCTTAAATGATTAACTTCTGAAATAATTGTTGAGGAAAGAAGCAGAAGTGCTGGAGTGTACCTGTACGTCTCTGAGCAGCTGCGGCAGGTGGAAGTGCCACTCTTTGCAGAAGTTGGAGAGCTGGAGCAGGAAGCCCACCGTGTGATCGGCCTCATCCAAACACGCCAGAGACTGAACCGTCCTCACCGCGTTCAGACACTACAACACACAACATCCTCAGTGACCAGTCATACGCTCACAACAGAACAGAACGGAAAAAACTCGGAACAATGTCAACAAAAACTTACTCAAAGAAAATGTGAAAGATGGAATGGAAGGATATATTTTGAGTGAATGTCAAGAAAACAAAAAACAACAGCAACAACAAATGTAGGTTATATCACCTCAAAATCAAAAGAATATATATTTTACATATATAATGAAGCCTAACTATAGGACCTTTACCATTTTTTTTCCAATGACAATTTCATTATAATTAAGTATTTTAAAAGTATTTAAATTGTAGCACTTCTTGTAATGCTTTTAAATTATGCTCATAAAATCCACTGCAACCAGAGAGGATCGTTACTATATTAAAAATGAAAATCTCTATTGAGGATAAGTAAAAAAATTTATAAAAATTAAATATACAGAAAAATAAAAAATAAAGTTCAACTGGTTGAATTACAATGGAAATTTAGGAAACGAAAGAAAATAAATAAATTTCTATAAATATAATCAACATAGGCATAACAACACACCTGCAGGATGCGCTCCTGGTGCACGCCAACAAAGTCGAGCGCTTCATTAATGAAGTTGTAACGGAGAGTTTTCAGCAGACTTTCCATCAGAGACAGGCTCAGTCTGTACACACCCGGCCAGCTGGGGGCGTCCTGAGACTTGCGCACAAACGCCTGACAGAGAGAGAAAGGGATAACAGCTGTGGTCATACGGGGTTGTGGCTAGAGGGGATACAGCTAAAACCGGAAGCTAACAATAAATATCATTTTCTACCTATTAGATTGTGTTTTATTGATGTCTACACCTACCCCAACCCTAAACCTATCCCTTACAATAATGTAAAAACAGTAATTATTGTTGTACAGTGTGACAAACATTACGCAACATTGATGTTCGCCTGCCCAGTAGATGAATCTGTATACCATCCAGCCTTAACCATCATACAGAGTCTAAACCTCCTCATGAAAAAAAAAAAAAAAAAGAAAGTCAAATTAGGATGTTGTAATTGTAAGGCAGTACCTGCGTGGCTCCGTTAGCTGGACCCTCATACACACTGAGCAGAGGAAGACAGATGCTCTGAATCACTCCAGCACCTGCCACTGCTGCTGCCCCCTACAGGAACATGACAAACATTCATTTTAGCCAGTTTACTTCATTTTTGAGTCATCACTTGATGTTCTGTAACGTCCTAGTTTGTGGTACTTCTTCATTTTTGGTGTGAAATACATATTTAATGTTGTTTATGATTTTAACATGTCACCCACATCACAGCCTTAACCCTTCAAGTTTCACATACACTGCATTAAAATCGGCGGTTCATAACCTTTTTGACTCTTTTCATATGGATTTGTTTTGCGAGGCCTTTATGGTCTGCTAAGTTTTGGCTACCTGGAATTTCAATGAAGGTACAGAAACCTCTCAGGTTTCATAAAAATATTTTAATTTGTGTTTTAACAAGTCTTATGGGTTTAGAAATATATGAAGAAGAGTAAATGATGACAATTTCCATTTTTAGGTGAACTAGGGCTTTTAGGATAAGATTTTTTTTTTAAATATCTTTTCCCCTCACAGTTCAGTTACTACTTGAAAATTGAAAAAAAATAAAAAATTATATTCATAAAATATATACCCAGTGGCGGTGCTAGGGCGGGGCTTGACAGGGCTATAGCCCCATCAGAAACTTGCTTAGCCCCGGGCACAGAATTGTGAGATAAAAAGTCGCAATAACCTTTTTTTAATTTTTTTTATTCAGTGGCGAAAACAGGCTTCCATAATCAATTCACTACAGAGATAGTGAAAATAATAAAAAACAAAACTGTTGGCTTACGCTGCATATTAACGGCGCATATTCTCTCTGAGACAACGAGACCAATCTACTCTAACATATGCTGATAACGGTATATAACTGTCTTAAATTATTCCCTTAATATTTCTTTTGCGGCTCATATAGTGAAAAACATGAGAAGAAACGTATTTCGCGTTAAAAAGGTTGTTTTTGAAAATCAGTGCCTGAAGTAAAGCTACTCTGAATTTTCATTGATGACTGCAGTTAATAATTTTAATTATAGGCCTATAATTCCTTGTATAAATTAAGAAACCCGTTTTAAAAAATCTTTTTAAAAGCATTTCAATGAGGAGTAAGCTAATAGCCTATTTTATTATCCTCACAGCATCATGTGGTGATGCACTATGAAATTATTGAGGGGCAATAATTTCATGTAATTTAATAATAAAAGTAATCTGATAATAATAATAGGCCTAATAATAATAATAATGTAACAGGCATACATTAATTGGAAATGCTAAATCCTCTTAATATTGCCAATTTTTAATGCTTATCTCTGGCTATCATCGACACATGATATCATGCAAATCAGCGCAGGGAGGTTATCACCCGCAATGTGTGCCCGTGTGGAAACAGTTTTATGAATTGTAAAAAAAAAAATATACATATATGTTTTTATTGAATTGAAAAAGAAAAAAAATCCCAACTTTCCCTCTTTTCTATATTCGTTCATAAATTATACTTACTTACTTTGTAAGTGCCATATTTGGCAGTTGGCATTATTACTAATAACAGTGGCATATGAGAAGTTTATTACCACAGAAAAAAGTAAAATATGCCTTTTTCAAAGCTGCTGTATATATAAAAAAAAAACTGATCGCTAAAGTTTAGGCGTTCATTACTTTCTCTCAATTTAATTCGTTTTTTAGCAAGCCCCTCTGAACTGTTAAGCCCCCCCTTAGCACTCCTGGAGCCGCCACTGTGTATACCCATAGAGTTTTGATCAATTCACATGACTTTTCCATGTCTAGAAATCACACTTTTATAATTATGCTACCTTACATATCCAAGATTTCTATATCCTGGTGAATACTGTTGGCTTTTGTTCCTCTTTTGTAAATTGCTTTGGATAAAAGCTTCTAAAGCTGCTGTTGTGTACCTGCGGTGTTCTTGCGAGAGTGAGCAGCAGATGAAGCGCTGCCTCAGTGAAGTAAAGGTTCTGTTTGGAGCGCAGACTGAGTTCTAGAGCACTCAGAACCGACGGCAGAACCGGCAGCTTCCTGACCACCTGCAGCCACTGCTCACCATCCTCATCAGCCCGACACAACTCTTTAGAGAGATGAAGAGCTAACACACACACCTGAGACAGAGAGATATACTGGTTATGATCTAAATGGAATAACTGCATACTGTATATACTGAACAATATACTGCCTATTAAATGTGAATAGCATGCATTATATACTCAAGACTTTAAACAGTAACATGTTATGAAAGCTCGTTCCCACCATAAAAAAAAAACCTTCTCAAAATTTATTTTTGTTCCTTGCAATTCTGAGATATAAATTTTCAGTTTGCCCCCCCCAAAAATAAAATGAAAAAAAAAGAATTGAGACAAATACCTTTTTTTTGTTTTTTTTCTTCTATGTGGCAAAAAATATTGATATAAACTCAGACTCTTTTTCTTCACATCTTGGAATTCTACATTTACATTTAGTCATTTAGCAGACACTTTTATCCAAAGCGACTTACAAATGAGGACAATGGAAGCAATCAAAATCAACAAAAGAGCAATGATATTCAAGTGCTATAACAAGTCTCAGTTAGCTTAACATTGTACACGTAGCAAAAAACTTAACCCCCCCCCCCCCCCCCCATTCTAAGTTTACATTTTGGAATTCTGAGTTTATTTCATGGAATTCTGACATTTTATATCTTGCAATTATAATTTTTTCCACCATGGAATGTAAAAAAAAGGTAATTGCAACTCATCTCAATTCTGATATCTCACAATTCTGTCTTGCCTCTGAATTCTGAGTTTACATAACCAAATTCTGACTTTTTTTCTCTTAATTCTGAGTTTGTATGTCAATAGACAAATCTCAATTCTTGGCTTTTGGGAGTTTAAATTGTTAATATCAGGTCAAGTGCAGTACATCATGGGATAGCATATATACATTCAGTGTACAATATACATACAAACACACACTCACTGAGTCTTGCTGGTCTTTCTGGATGTGTGGGCTATCTGTCTCCATGCTGTCCTCCTGAACGTCACCTCTCTGTAAAGTGTGACGTGTGCTGTCAATCAACGCCAGGGCCTCGTCCTGAACCATCTCACACACACACAACAGCAGCTGGGGAAGCTGGGTAATCTCTCCTCCTGAACCAGTAAATGTTCAACAATTGTTAAAACAAAACAAACAATATCCACAGAGTTGGTGGAACGTGTTTTCCCAAACAAACATGCAGACTGACCGTTGAGTCCTTGTATCTGCAGCGCTAAAATGAGAGCTGACAGGAGTTTGGCTTTGGTTCGGTCCGTGAGCTGTTGTTCAGCATGTAGAACGCTTTCCATCATCAGAGACAGGGGCGGCAGTAGAGCTGGAGCAGACACCAACACACTGACACAAACCACATCAGCAATATTAGTTAACACACTCTTTTGAAGAGTTTGATATATTATATAGACAGTACTAACATTCAAAACACCCTTCCCAGTTCATCATGACTTTTTAGTTCATTGTTTTTGTAGCTTATCTTCCGTAAACATTTTTTAATGTTTAAAATTATATTAAAACAAAACTAAAGACGACAAGAACAAAAACACAACTAAAACTTTAAAATCAAAACAAAAAAGAAAAATATTTGTGTGTGTAAAATAGCATGATATTAAAACTTTTTGTATTTTCCCCTTTTTATTTTAATTTGAGTTCAATTTTATAAATTTTTTGTGTTTTTGTCATTTTTATTAGTTACTGTTTTGTTGCTTTGGAAACTAGACGTCATAAATGAAGTTATAAATACTTTTTTATTTAAATATTTCATTTACAGTTAACATTTAACAAAAACGTTATTTTTTTATGGTTTCAGTTTACTATAACAACCTTGACTTTTCTATTCATTTCACACGTGAAGCTGAGCCAGTCATTTACAAAAACACACACCTTTTCCACTGTTTGAGGAGGATGAGGAACAGCGTGACCATCATGGATCCCAGACGCAGACAGAAAACAGACTGAGACATCAGCAGCTGAGAAAGAGAGAAAGATGGAAATTTGAGGTTTTTGTACCAATGTATCATAAGTGTGTTTGTAACAAAGCAATACAAAAAAAGTCATACATTTTCTTTACACAGTAAGATCAGGACTTAAGATAACTGTAATTATTAAAGCTCAATTTAAGAACATTAAAGGCAATATGTAGATATATAGTCATGGGTGCTCATATGTGACCCTGGACCACAAGATCTATACATCATCTCAAAGCTGAATAAATAAGCTTTCCATTGATGTATGCATGTGATTTATTTACAGTAGGAAATTTACAAAATATCTTCATGGAACATGATCTTTACTATCCTAATGATTTTTGGCATAAAAGAAAAATCAATAATTTTGACCCATATAATGTATTTTTGGCTATTGCTACAAATATACCCCAGCGACTTAAGACTGGTTTTGTGGTCCAGGGTCACATATGCATAAGGTAACTTACCGCTGCTTTGGTCCCTTCCAACACATCCATGAAAAGCTTCTGCCTGACAGTGTCATCTTTCAGATGCATCACCTCAGACTACAAACACACGAGACAGGTTATGATAAACACCAGTAGTATAACCGTGAGATGTGTGAAGTTGAGTGCAGCTGCTCACATGACTGGTGGAGAGTATTAAGAGCGTCCTCCAGGCGGAGATGAGCATCTGAGACTCGGACAGAGAGCGCAGTCCCTCCTCTTCACTGTCACACGCCACACACACCAGATCACGCACGTAATCCGACCAGAACTCATAGCGGCGCTTACTGCTGAAACTCTCCAGAGCCACTTTCAGAGACGGATCCAACACACCACTGAAAGACACACACAGACAGTCAGACAGACAACTGTTTGTAAAAAACTTCTTTTACTAATTATTTGATCAATTTTGAAGCAGCTGTTAGGAGTATAAGCTGTTTTTGAATGGAACAGCATATCCTGTGAGTATGGCCTCTTACACACTTGTGTAGATCATACCTGACAACATAGTAGATCTCAAGGGCGATTATCTTCATCACAAAGGCACAAGACTCCAGAACACACGGCTACATAAAAAGAAACACAAAGAAACAATCAAACAAGAAATAAAATACTTTGGGAACATTTGTGTCTTCAAGTTATTACTATTTATGCACACAAACACACACATACCTCTGTGGACTCAGATGGGGGAGGTAAGTTTCCAAATAAAGGAGTTGTTAGGTTCTCCCAGAATTTTTCTCTGTAACGATAAAAGATCAGATGGTTGGTTTAATTCTTAATTACAACCAACCAAATTATGTAACGTAAGTGGACATACATCAGTGGGCCAACCGTAACCTTAAGCTACGAGAATACTTTTTGTACACAAGGGAGGAGACGAATTGTTAAATAAAGTCTTTTTTTTTCTTCTTTGCATACAAAAAGTATTCTCGTAGCTTCATAAAGTTATGGTCGAACCACTGATGGCATATGGACTACTCTGACAATGTTTTTTAATACTTTTCTGGGCCTCGACAGTATTAATTGTTTGGCAGTCAATTGGACAGTCAGAAGCCTCCCGGTTTTCATCCAAAATATATTAAATTGTGCTCCGAAGACGAACGAAGCTTTTACGGATTTGGAACAACATGGGGGTAAGTGATTAATCACAAAATTTTAATTTTGGGGTGGAGTAACCCTTTAATATATTAATATTAGCTTTTATAAAAATGTTTTAAAACAGCAGCTTCATCATAACTATGACAGAATTACTGGAAATTGCCCATCAGGAAGCCTCTGAATACTGTGTTGGACAACAGGGACCTTTGAGCAAAAAAGCTTGAGAAGCACTGCCCAACTGCGTCATGTGTGAGAGACTCACTTGGTCCTGAGCACCGAGAGCGCACTGTCCCGTCTGTCCTGCCAGAGCGCGTGGAGGAAGGCCAGTGCCGCCCTGTGCAGGAGTGGAGGACACCAGTACTTCCCCTGCTGCTTAGAGTCCAACAACTCCAACACCACTGACAAACAGCTCCACTCTCCCAGAGAAAACTCCTACACACAGAGAGAGACAAACCAGACAATCACACACTGCTCTGAATCATTCACCATCGCACACTAACTCTATGAGCATTTGCGTAACCTCTGACCTTTGCCCCGTCGCTGCCGTCTTTGGTCTCCAGGTTGAGGAAGAGCTCAATGAGTCCAGGCTGTGTTTCCACAGCCACAGTGAGGAACTCCAGTATGGTAACTTTAATACGCATGTCTTCAGTTCTGCTCTGTAGTCGCGTCAGAAATGCATCTCTGATCGCAGCAGCATCACTGCCCAGACAAGCGTACACGGACATGGGAGCCACCTGAACATAGCACACACAATACACATTTCTTATATCATGGTGGGACTTCTACTGTTATTAAATTAAAATAACTAAACTAATTACCATAAAAATTTAATTACTATACATCAACCAAGATATTTAATGACAGATACTGTTTATATTGAACAGTGAATGACAAAAAGGTTATTTATATACATTAGAATATTTATTAATATTTTGAAATAGCTTTTTATTTTTATATTTTCAGTTTTAACGTGTAAATTTTGTTTTAGTATCTTTGTTGAGCTTTTGACACTATTTCTATTTGTCTTTTAATTTTATTTCAGATTTAGTTTTTTTGTTTTAGTAATGATTACTAGTAATATTTTTTTTTAGTAATGAATTTATTGATTATACAGTGTGAGTATTAAATAAAACCAATGGTTAAACCCATTATTGGATTCTCTCTAATATAAATTTATTCAAACTAGTGTTATTTTAGTATTATTTTTACACATTATAGTATTTATTCAGATTTTAATTAGCTCTTATTTTTATACTTTCAGTTTTTAATTTAGCTTAATTTAGATCTAAGTTTAGTAAATTTGTTATGTGAAATATTTTTAATATTTTTCAGCTTTAGTAACGATTCTTTATTATTATTATTTTTTTAGCAGTGATTATATTGAACAGTGGGAGTATGAAAATCAATAGTCAAACCAGATTTGAGGTTTTCCTCAACTAAAAAGTTAAACCAGCGTTACTTTACTGTATGTATGTCTTAATATTCTATTATTAGTTTTGATTTTGGGTTATAATTTTTTTTATTCATCTAATATTTTTAGTTCAAATTTATTCCAGTTAACGAAAATGTTAACATTTTTTACAGTTTTAGTTAACAATAACAACACTCACTCAAACCCCAAAGTTCAGGCATTTTACATGTAAAACTACATTATTTAGTCCCTTTATGAAGCTGTTTTTCACATGAAGACCACAACAACGTGTCAAAAGCATTACCGTGGCAAGTCTCTTCAGCAGCTGTATAGCAAGTCGTGGCAGTGCTGGGTCGTGCTTGTGGTAAATATACTTCGCCAACACAGCGATCAGGTTGTTGCCATGACCACCTGCAAAAAAAAAAAAAAACTTGCATGATCACTAGATGTCAGGAACAGACAAATCTATGGGAAAGTTTAAGTATTTATTATTATAAGCAATCCCTGACAGAACAGTCTAATATTTCACATCTACCATGCACTGAAGTCTGTGTACTAACCGTGCTGTGTCAGCGCTTGCTCCAGAGGTGAGGCCGTATCAGACTGTGGTTTGAGTCGGATCACATTGTTGGTGACTGAGAACGCCAACTTCACAGTCTGGATCAGAACCTGACCAGGTCCCTCAGACCCACCACTGCAGACAGACAGACAAACTCAAACCCACTGACTCATGTAAAAAGGACGAGCCTGAATCCATATTAAAAGCTCAATTGCGTACCTGCTGGGCTGTGCTGCGAGCACCATGTTGATAGTGTCCACTCCCACACCCATGATGTTGACCACTGCCTGTCCTGCCTCAGTGTTGGCCAGACTGTAGATACACAATGACTGCAGACTTGGGGAGCTGCAGAGGTCACACATCAAGAATGTGAGAACCAAATGTAGACCACATGAAATAAATGAAAATGAAATATCATCTGCATCCTCTTACCTGCCCTCTGACTCCCCCTCCTGACTTAGATTTAGAATAGCATGAACCAGCTCTAGAATCAAACAACCTGACAGAGAACAGTGAGTAGAGAAAGGGTTAAGCAAATACCAGTAAATTTAAGAGAAACTGAGAATTTCAGACATAATGTTGTGCAAGTAGCTCACCGATCCTCTCTCGCACTCCATAGGTGTTGTAGCGCCACTTATGATATGTAGGCAGCATTTCTTTCAGAACCAGTAGCACACATGGGATGAGTCCTTTGCTCTGAGTACTGCCCAACTGACCCTGAAAAACACACACACACATTAAAATGACTTAATATCCACCAATGTAGTAAGGCTGCATGACTTGGTTGGGGAAAAAATCTAATTGCAATTAAAAATAATAATAAAAAAATAAATAAATAATATATATATATATATATATATATATATATATATATATATATATATATATATATATATATATATATATATATATATATATATATATTACAGTTGTAACATTTTGTTATAAAATAAAAAATACAGAAGAAAAAAAAAGACTGATATAATAAATGTAGATGACATTATTACGATTACTTTTTTCTATTGTATATTTAAATTATTTATGAGATGTATTATTAAATAATAATTATTATTATTACTATTTAGAGTACATATTAAATTATTTACAATGATAATACTTATTGCGGTCTTTATTCCTTTTTTTAAACATTAAACTGAGACACTAAAACATAAAACTGAGACTGAAAACAGCTGATCACAAGCTGCTCGTGTGTAAAACAGTGCCACGCTTCACTCTGAAACACGCAGTCATATATTTACTTGATTACAGCCTTTGCAAGCAATTTGATAATCACACAAGCAACATTGTGAATTTGGTTTAATTTCAATTAATCATGCAGCCTTACAATGTAGTCTGTATTGTAGTGATACGTGGTTAGCTAAAAACTTGGTCATTTTGAGATGATTGGTCATAACAGCTGATAAATGCATTACCTTGACGAGTGTGGTCACTAGTCTTAAAAAGGCAATGGTCACACTGTACTCTCCTCTGGGCTGTTCGATCAATACCAGCAGGTTGCCATAGTTACCAGCCTTCATGCCCTCTGCACTGAAACACACACATACACCCACACCAAACACGTCATTTTTCAGGTTTCTCTGACTTTAACAGATGAATATGCTTCTTGTTCACTAGTTCTGCATGTGTGTGTGTGTGTGTGTGTGTGTGTGTGTGTGTGTGTATCACCTGATGGTCTGTGCCATGTTAGTCAGAGGGGTGGAGGCGAATGGAAGAAAGCCGGTGTGATGCAGACTGGACCAAACCTGTATCAGGAGCAAAGGCTGCTTAGTCCTAGATCATCACTTCATATAACCCTGACTTAATATAACTGTGAACATTTACCTTCCCAGGCTGCCGAGCAGCCAGAGCGATAAGGCAGTTGACGCAGGAAGTGATCACATCTACCGGAGGGTTAATAACGGAGGTCAACCTAGAACATGAATCACACACCGTCAGTTTCGTTGATAATGTATTGTTCACTGTTTGGTCTTCATGTTTACATGTGCACTTCACCTCTGTAGCAGCATGTAGATCCGTGATGTGAGCGGCAGCAGACAGTCAGACACCGTCCAATCTGTGCTGATGATCTTATGAACCAGATCCAAGATGGGCTTCACTCGCTCACAGTGTGCCAACACATCTATTCGCCCGAGACAGATGTCAATAGCAGGTAAAAAGGCAGCAGCATTTTAACAAAATGTAAAAATGTTTAAATCCATAGGGATCTATGATTTCCACTATGTATCCAGTCATAAAAATTTACAGTATATGTAAAGGAAAATCCTGGATAAATACAAAGTAGGGCTGTACACTTCAAATCCTGATACGGACTATTGATAATAAACATCTGTTGTGCAGCACTTTGTTTGCTAAACAAATAAAAGCAATTGTTACATTTTCATTTGATTACATTTTAAAAGATTAATTAAATTGTTACTGTTTTATATTATTAAATCAAATGTCCAGAAAAATTAAAACAGAACACAGAATTTCTTAAAAAAAAAAAAAAAAAAAACATTTCTTAAAGCCCAATTATTGTATTCATTTTATTAAGTTATTAAATGTTGAAGTTTCATGAATTTAATGAATTAATTAACATTCTTTCTGATAATTAAACCATTTAATTTAATAATTAAAAACTTAAATAAATTAAATTAAAATTCAAACCTAAAAATGTACGTTTCATTATTTCAAATAATTAGACATGCTTTTTGATTACTAAAATGTAATTTAATCATTAAATTGTAATACAGAGACATTACAAAAAAAGGAATTTAGGGGAAAAAATAAAACTTTTCATAAGGCCCTAAAAATTTCATTATAAATAAATTGTTACATTTGTATAAATTTCATGCTTTCAATTAATTAGACATGCTTTTTGATTAATAGGGCCCTTAATACACTTAAGTTTTGAGTGTTCGCACCTGCAGTAGAAACAACGTGCAGCAGCATCTCAATCTCACAGGTGAAGAGAGTCCATGAGCTATAGCTATAGTCCCAGCGCACCAGGAAACCCTGTTCACCCAAAGACAGCTGCTTTCCTTCACACACCTGTCCAAAACATCCCTGAGGCATCCGCAGGTTGGTCTGACCCACCCCTGAACATACAGATAACATGAGAGAAAATGTCACAAAGACATGTTTCAGATGCAATCAGGCAAAAAGACGTCAAGACACAGGAACATATGTTTTCAGCACTGACCCAGAGGGTAGAGGAGTTTAGGAGTCTGTCTCCTCCACAGAGTGCCGTCCTCTCTGGAGATCACATCATTGGGTTTGTGCTTATAGGCCTCAGTGTAGAACGACATCTTATCTAAAAAGGTGTACACCTGAGAGACAGACCATGAAATGCACATGATATTGTGCATAAGTGTGCATCTACATATATATATATATTAGAAAATGTTAAGAGGGCCTTTTCAAACTTTTTAGTTTTACCTTCTTAGCAGTCGATTTGTCAGACAGCAGTGCAGTGAGCAGCTGTAGTAAAGGTCCAGTCCTATGTGGAAACACACCCACTGCACTGTCCAGAATCACACCGAGACCCATGTTTGGCTTCTGTAGGGCACAACCAGAGGTCAAATCACAAACATTTCAGAGAAAAAACAGAGAATCTACAAATGGTGGTTTTACTTAAAGCTGCAGTCCATACGTTTTGCCTTCCTTGTCTCCATTTCTGTTTGAAAACCTGGAATTGCTGCTCTGTGCGGAATTATTTTCTGTGCGTGGGGTTGTGCTCCGGCACGGCTCCAGCGCGGATGAATTTAATGTTTGGCTGTCAGTCACCGCACTGGTGTGGATACTGTACTTCGGAATCAAAGATTCTAGCCTACGTCTTGAAATATAAGACCCACATAAGAATTTTCACCATATATTGCCATCTGAACAAGTAACAAATCTGCCACGTTTGTTCTGACCAACTGAGGAAAAAAGCATTACAATAAATCGCGAATGGTAATTAAATTTAACAATCAGTTAGCTCATATCACATCTAACCATGCAAATTATTATTATTGTTATAATTTATTCTCAAATTATTAAATGTTAACAATATCAGCATTGCGAGTAGGCTATAGTGTGTATTAGCATGCAGATTTCAATTTCTGTACCGTCTAATCTAACTGTCATGCCATTCGAATTTCATTTAAAGGAATTCTTTTAACCCAACAAGCAAACTATGCTCCCTTGAACTGGTTTTCTTTAAAATACAACTCTTTTGTAATCCCAGGCTATCTGTAATCATAAGCACATTTAAAACTGGAATATAATTTAATTTCATTCACATGTGTTTCATAAACACAATCCTTTCTGGATCACAATCGACCATCAAAATAATAAATTTAATTATTCTAGCTGCTGTGAGAAAAGGCTATAAATGATCTGTCACCTGCACCTGCAGGATCCTCACATGCGATAGCCTACTAGCCAGGACACCTTCTTTATGTTTACAGACGTGACGTAATGACGCAGTGAATTTCCCACGAAAAACCTACCAGTACCACTCAAATTAGAAAACATTATTATAAGCTAACCGTTGTGAATCGGGCTAAAGTAAGGCAATAGTTTTGAACACTGGCTGGTTATGTACTTGCTCAAATATTGATTTCGGATCATTTTGAACCAAAAAAGTTATGGACTGCAGCTTTAATGTACATCAATTGTTTTGCTCACCGACTCCCAGAAAAGCTCAGCCAGACTCGGAGCAGCAAGAACTTCACATGCTGCATTGATCAGATGCTACAGACAGAATAATTAACAGACTTATCCAAGATGAATGCGTAATTTATTATTAATGAATACCAGTAAAACGACATTAAGTTTTGATCTCTGTCTGTTGGTTTTATGTATTTTTGTACCTGTTGGCTGCCGAGTGTGTCTTCTTCAAAAGAGGTGATGACAAAAGACAGGAGACCATATATACACATCCGCGCAGTGCTTGCTGTACACTAAAATGAGACAGAGACATGTGACAGTATGCGTAAAGATCCACGTCACCATTGGAGAAAGTTTTTTTTGTTTAATCTAAGCAATTTACGTTATTTCCAGTGCTGCCGAGTGCCTGCAGCATGTTGGTGAGGTACTGAAAGACTCCAAGCTGCAGTGTCGTGTGTCCTAGACGTCTGATCACAGAGCTCACTTCCTCTGGACGCAGTGTGTGTCGCAGCAGAACCCAGGCCAAGAGAACCGGCCCGTGGTGAGAGATGTCACCAAATGTCAACAGCATCTGATCCACTTCCTGCACACACACAACAGTTGATAAACAAAAAAAGCAAATCCTCTAAATTTTAAGTGAAACAAAATTGCTCATCCATTTAAAAAAAAAAAAAAGTTAATTTCTAAATATGCAATTTCATTCTAAAGTTTGGGGTCAACAGGATTTTTTGAAAAATGTATTCAGCAAGGATGCATTAAGATTGATCAAAAGTCATTTGTAACATCATAAAAGATTTATATTTCAAATAAAAGCTGTTCTTTTGAACTTTCTATTCATCAAAGAATCCTAAAAAAAAAAGGATCACAGTTTCCACAAAAATATGAAGCATCACAATTGTTCTCAACACTGATAATGAGAAAAAATATTTCTGGAGCAACAAATCAGCCTATTAGAATGATTTCTGAAGGATCATGTGACACTGATCAAAGAAATAAATTACATTTTAAATTATATTTGAATAGAAAACACTTATTTTAAATTGCAACAATATTTCACAATATTAATGTATTTCTGATCAAATGAATGCTGCCTTGGTGAGAATAAGAGAGTTCTTCAACATCTGTATGATAGCGTATGTTCAATACCTTGCAAATATCCTGTTGGTCATAAAACTGATGCTGTTCTGTTCTGTCTTCAAGAGCACATTTATGCAGGAAGTCGACATCCATCCCCTCCACAAGAATCAAAGAACTGAAATAGCTGTTGAGAGGATGACAATTCAGGTATTTTAAAACATTGTTTGTGGTTGTATGAGAAGAAAAGGATCAGGTGACTGCATGTTCTGACCCGATGCGTTCAACCAGCACGTCCATGCTCTTGTCCACGAGATGTCGATTGGTCTGCCGCTGTCCAAAGCCCTGCTCCTTAAACAGCCGTGTGAAGGTGGAAAGGTCATTGGGAGGCATCTCGAAGTACGCATAATACAGGAACAAGATCTCCAGCAGCAGGGCCTGTTCCTTCAGACACTGCACAAACCAGTGGGACACCTGCCTCTCCGTCTACACAGAGATGAACAGATCCTAAGTCAAACTCTACAGGTGATGCTGCTTTAAACACAATCATATCTTCTCACCATCAGGTTTCCATGCGTCTCCCATGTTGGAGCTTCTGATTTGGACAGCGACTCAAACTGCTGCCTGTAGTTGGACACCAGATCTTTCTCCAGTTTACTAACACAGTTGGAGTACTCTGCCTAAAAAGAAAACGGATGTATAAAATTCATTTGGTTTCTGACTGTCTAATAGAATAGCTGATTTCTTATTTACCGTGTATGGATGTCTCTCATCCTGGAAGTACGTGAGGAGGTGGAGAACACAGCGTAGAACGCAGAGTCTTTCTTCATAGTAGTAATCTGCTATCTGTACAACACAATTTCAACATGGGTCACCTTATAATATATTTTAGAGTCATTTTTAGTGTTGAAGCAATGTTTAGTTTCAAACCTTCAGCAGCAGAGCTTGACTCTGTCTCTCATCCTGCAGCACAGCCTGATGGGAACAAGAGGAGGATTATTTATTTATTTACACAACCTGGCTCTCGTCATGTTCGTGCACGCTTCAGCTGTACATGCGTGTACCACATGATGCCGAGCTCACCTTGAGTGTGTTTCGTGTGCCCCTGTAGTCCTCCTGAAGGTAACACTGAAGAATCCGAACGCTTTGCTGTTCATCCAAACCCTGACATGAAACACACACACAAATATTTGTCCACTCCTGATGTCTCAATCCAGTTACTCTTACTTAGCCAGTATGTATAAATCAAATAAGAGAGAGTGCAATGTTTTCAAAACCAAGAGAGACATCATCCTAGAAAGCATTTTGGGTAAAAACATGCATATGATAAACAAAATAAATTGCTGCACTTTAAGTTGTGGTCAAAGTAGGCAGTTCACTAAGTTTTAAAATACATCCAATGTGCCCAGACTCTCACCAGAAGTTTGCTGATCCTGAGTCCGAAGTCTTTGAGAGCTTGTGGTATGTCTTTATCTGCTTTCAGCTTGTCTGCAGCTGATATGCTGCACATAACATTTCATCATTTACAACATGTTCAACAACAGCAAAATTATTAATTTCATGAGGTATGTTTACATACACTAACTTTAGCGTTATTTTACCATTGAATATACTATTATAGTTTTTGTTCATTTTGAATTAATCAGTTTAATTTAGTACTTCATCTTAAACTAAATGAGAAATGCTGCCTTGGCAAGTAGCCAAAATATTTTAAAAATTATGGTTTTATTTATCGATAATACCCTCACTAATTATCATCAATTCGAAAGAAATTAATCAGATTCTATATTCTGAAAAGTCTGTATGTAAACCTAAAATTAGCATATTTGTTTTCATGCACATTATATGTATTCTAAACAAAACTGGATGTGTTCAACAGGTATACCACGGAGTATGTATATCTACTTGACTTCATCCTAAACCTTAATCTTTCCCTCCTTCCCTTACTAGCTTGTACTTATTTGAACAATGACTGAGACTTGGTGTTACGAGCACTTCCTCTGTCTGATTGCCTCTTCAAGATGAATCGCTTCTTGTATTCCCCATTTGTAAGTGGCTTTGGATAAAAGCGTCTGCCAAATGACTATCAATATCATTAAATTAATATCTCCCTAGCTTGATAAAGCCAAACTCTTCTTTGTGATGAGGTTATTTATTTTTACATCTTACATGTTTGTACATTTTTAATGTTGTGTTACCTGGGTGGTTTGTAGAAGGACAGACCCTGCAGCAGTCTCTCACAGTCCCGATCCAATTCAGCCTCGATTTGGGCCTGCAGGATGACAAGAGAAAATCACAGGTCACAAGTGATGGAGACAGGAGCTGCACTGTAAAAGGATACCTCATCAAATCAGTACAGTTTAAGAATAAAACAGCTTTATAAATAGGCTTCCTTTACAGAATTCTCTCAAATTAACCATTTTTGTATATACACAACTGTCCAATTAAATCAGTGTACTTCTGTTGTTATTAAATACATCAGAAATGACTGGTCTGAGTACTAACCGGTTCTCGAAGTGCAGATCTGCCCAGCAAGATAGTCCATAACTCTCGGCTGCTCCTAAATAAAAGTATTTAAATATGCCATTATTATACTCCAGAACTGATATAAAGCCAGTGTAACTTTTATTTAATTTAATTTATTTTACATCAAATCGTATTCTTGAATTAAGCCATTCATTTTCAACAACAAAAAAACACAGGGACAGCTCAATTACATATTTTTATACATTTCATAAACTGCTTATATATATATATATATATATATATATATATATATATATATATATATATATACACACACCATATTTATCCTTTATTAATAAGCACCTTGTATAGATGTGTAATAAGATACATAAACAAACAATCAATTCAAACTCCTATAATTCGCTCTCACAAAGAGAAGTCGAAACAAGAGGAACATTTGCACAATTAATCAAGGTTAATATATTTATTTCGTATAATGTTTAAGAAGTTGACGGTTGTTTTGATTTTGTATTTGAATTGAAGTCGCGCGGGTCTGTCACACGCGACCGACTCGTGCGGCCGTTACATGTCAAATAAACAGCACGTTTAAGACATATCAACCACACGTGTTATGGCTAAATAGCAGGTATAAAATAACTAAACAATATCCAACTACTAGCTCTTTATAAACAACCTTTGTAAGTTTCGCATTCTTCCATTTTACCTGACACACATCTCCGAGTCCGCCATCTTCACCCGGATCACGTGACTAACACAAACGAGCGCTCTCTTGTCACGTGACTTGATGAAATCCTATAATACATATATATATTAATAAAATACTTATTTTAATACATGTATACGTGTAAATTCTCAATATTAAAAATGTTATGATTAAAACTAAAATATATTTTGACATTAGCCACGTGATTGTTTTGACACCACGTGACCTGTTCGTCCTACATGGCCGTCAGTCAGTGAACGCTGAGCACGAGTCACAGCAAAACACTGGGAATATTATTTTGGTCGAGACCCAAGCGTTAAATAGCAGAAAAGGGGTAAGATGAACCGTTATTTGATATTCCTGCGTTTATTTACTGTGCAGTGTGTTTAATGATCAGCTGAAGAGCCCATCATCACCCTCTCTATCAGTAACAAAAGCCTAGAAAATAACATAAAACATCAGCATTGCGTTTGGAATTATATTATAATTGAATATTAAGACTGACAATTCCTTCAAATGTATGTATAACATGTATGCAATTGTATTGATAAGCTAATATGCTTCATCAAGGCTGTCAAACAATCCTTTCTATTATATTTGATGCCTAATTTATCGTTATTTACAAAAATGCAACTTGTATCATGCAAGTAATACATTTTATGGTTACCCAGAAATTGTATTGAATAAGGTTGTGTTAAAAATACTATTCTCTAATATATTATTTTCAGGGTACTTATTATGTACACATTAATGTCACAGTATTTTTGGGTGCCTAATATTTCAAACACTAATATATTATATTAAAGTATAGTAATACAGGACAAGTTTTCTCTATTATTCATATATATTATTAATCACTGTAATGCCAGAACATCCAGCCATTAAAACCAGATGGTTTTACTTTCACTGACAAAGTGACACTGTCTTTTCATAATTTACCATGTTTAGAAATTGCTGGTGTTGAGCATTCAACAGTGCTAAAGTTCACAGTGTCTAGAGTTCAAGCGCCGTTGAGAAATTTGACATCCTTCTTTAGTTTCCCAGTGAGAGAATAGAAGCTCTGGACAGTACGGATGTGTCTCAAAACCTAGTTAGCTCCCTATCTAGCATTTTTTTAGGGCCTAATTGTCTATTGTGCCCAAAAATGCTGCCTAGGTAGGTTTTGAGCCACAGCCTGTCTGTAGGTGGCATCACATTGAATATCATAACATTGAGTAATTCATTGAGCTAAGGCTGTACCATGGAATAGTTAAATATAAGATAGTAACACCATAGTATTTTGACATATAACAAATTATACTACATGGTTAACAACATACTACATATTTGTAATTACCATGGTATATTTGCCCCCCCCAAAAAAGAATTATACTGCTATAGGACATATTCATATGAATTAGTTTCAAAATGTAAAAAAAATAAAATAAAAAAATATATATATACACATACAATTTGTTTATTTTAGTTTATGATGTGTTTTTCTCTGGAGAAAAATACTTAATATGAAAATATTGTATTATGTTTTTTTTATTCTACTTTATTATTATTCATTTTTGTTTGAGGAAAATTGTAAAAGTGAAAGAAAACATTTAATTACTATTAGAGTTGGTTTATTTTAATTTATTATGTGGGAAAAAATGCTAAAGAATGAGAAAAAATACATTTTGTTTATTTTAGTGTATGTGTTTTTGTGTGGAGGAAAGGCTAAAAATAGGAGAAAATATCAAATATAAATTGTTTATTTTAGTTGATTGTGTTTTTGTTTGTTGCAAAAAATCGGAGAAAATATTGCATTAAATTGTCTATTAAATTATGTGTTCGTTTGTTGTGTCTTTGTGTGAAGAAAAAAACTACTAAAAACAGTGAGAAAGCATTTTATTATTAAATTAAAATATTAAATTATTATTATTATTCAAGCATTACATTTTTAAAGTTTTGTGGTTTGTCTAATGATATTTTGGTGTGTCTTTACCCAGGTTTAATTTGCTGTGTGCAGGAGAGCAAAAAGCGGACAATGTTTGTGTGTTCACCAGGAACTTTCTGACAGACTGCCATATTCAAAGTCTCAAATTCTTGGAAACCTTTGTCACACATACGCCCCACAATCATGCAGCTGGATCCAGTGCTGGTTGAATCTGCCGTGGTGTTCTCCATGGTGATCTGCGTTCACTATGCCGTGTGGAACCAGCTCTCCTGGTGCTGCATCGCTCTGGCCATCCAGGCTTTTTACGTGCAGCACAAATGGGATCGGCTCATCCGGACCGGCGCCGCTGTCTTCCAGTTCCGGCCTTCAACCAACAGCGGCGTGTTACCGGCCAGCATGGTGCTGCCTCTGCTGGGACTGGCTTTGAGGGGGCGCTGCATCGCTGTGGGGAACGTTTACATGGAACGATTCGCAATGGTCATAACCGTGATCGGTATGATGTTGGCGCTGTTCCTATCGCTCATCGCGTTGGGAATCACACGCCCGGTGCCCACAAACACCTGCGTTATAGCCGGCATCGCCAGCAGTGCCATTCTGTACACAGTTAAGCAAACACTAACAGTCTCCGAGGTGATCGAAGTCTTGGAGGTGTTACTTATTTTTGTGTATCTAAGCTTAATCCTCTTGTACCTCCTCCCACGCTGCTTCACTCCCGGTGAGGCCCTCCTCATCCTCGGCGGGATCAGTTTCATCATCAACCAGCTCATCAAACGCTCTCTGGCCTCATCTGGGAATGCAAACACAGACCCGCTTCCGTATTTCCTCCCGGTCGCCGTGTTAGGCTTAGTGCTGCTGGGGATCTTCTTCGCCGTGCTTTTCGTATTCATGGAATCAGAAACCTGGTCGGCGTCGCTCTTCTTCCACACCATGACGGCCGTTTTGGGATTGGGCCTATTGGTTCCTTGGCTCTCCCTGCTCACGCAGCATCACCCCATCACCTGGTTGATGCATTTCATCACCGAAACCAACACTCGCCTATGGCTGATTGGATTCTGGGCCACTTTGTTGCTTCTAGCGGTTGCCGTTGTGATGCATCAAAATAGTCATCGCTCGGCCGGAAGCAAGAAGCACCAAGCGTCGACGACCGTGCGAAAGTATTTCCACCTCCTCACCGTACTAACCTTCGCTCCTGGACTCGCACTAGATCGTCCTCTGCTACATCTAGCTGCGGTCGGATGCCTCTCAGTGTTTCTGTTCCTCGAATTCGTCCGCTATTTCCGCATCCGGCCTCTGGGGGCGCCACTGCGGCGCCTTCTTACTATATTCCTGGATGAGAGAGACACAGGACCGCTTATTCTCACCCACATCTACCTTCTCCTCGGCGTCGCCCTTCCAGTCTGGCTCACGCCCGCGTCCTGCATCCCTAATGGAGGCCTAGGGGGCGCTGGTGGCCTGCTGCCCTACGCTGGCGTGTTGGCAGTGGGAGTCGGCGATACAGTTGCATCTGTTTTTGGCAGCACGGTCGGCGAGATCCGCTGGCCCGGCACTAAGAAGACCTTCGAGGGCACGGCGACCTCCATATTCGCTCAGATCATTGCCGTGGTGGTTTTCCTCATCGCCGACAGCAGTATAAACCTGAACGCCAGCTACTCGTGGGTCGTGGGTTCAATCACAATGGTGGCCATGCTGGAGGCGTATACATTGCAAATAGACAACCTGCTGCTTCCTTTGTACCTTTACATCCTCCTGCTGCTATGAGATCAGACCCGTCCAAACAAATCAGACCAGTATTCCAATGCACAGATATCAACAGCATTAAATTCATACGTTACAGCCCTAGTATTGCGAGTTTGGAAAGCAAAATGCAATAACATCATTAGAATGTTTATGACCCTCGTACAGTGAATAGAAATGCACTGATATTTATTAGAGTGAAACAAACTAGAAAACTTCTTGATATTGTAATCGACGTAAAAAATGGCACAAAAACAGATGTTTGATGGTGAAATGTGTATTTTTTGCACCACTAGTGGCAATTGCAAAATACTTGTTTGAGTCACACATGACAGCTTTGTTTATCCTTTTAAAGGGATAGTCCACTCGAAAAATCATTTACTCAGCCTTATGTCGTTCCAAACCCATATGCATTTCTTTCTTCTGTCGAACACAGAGTTTGAAGAATATTGGTAACCAAATAGTTTCGGGTCCCATTGACTTCCATAGTATTTTTTCCCTTGCTATGTAAGTCAAAGGGAGCCAAAACAGTTAGGTTACAACTGGTTAATTCTTTTAATTTCCACAGACGAAAGAAACTCACACAGGGTTGTAACAGCCTGAGGGTGAGTAAATTACATCATTTTCATTTTTGGGTGAACTATACCTTTTAAGTATTCTTCATTTTGATTTTTCAAGGTGTACATGTGATAATTATGTTGTTTTTAGCATTTATTTTTTTGTGTGTCCTCTCAAAAAGCTCTGATGTCTTGAGATGCTGTTAATATTTAATTCGCTCAAATCCTGCATCTGTCACTCCAGTATAAATGACAGGGATTGGGTTGCACATTATTAAAAAAAGAAATGGAAAATGTAATGCCCTTTAACAATGCCTGCACCTGCTGATAAACACGCGTCTTGGATCCAAACACAATACACATTTTTTGTATTTTATTTAGATGAATCTGATGAAAACATGCCTGCCTGTATTTTTTTATATTTTCTATATAATTTTATATGTTTTTTTGGGAAGCACATTTCTACAATTTTAAAATGTAAACAAAAAAAAATCATAATTACGCTAATTACCGTACTGCTATATGTAATATATATGCTATATATATATAATATTAATATGTATATAAAACACAAGTCTTTTGTGACAATTATGCACATTAAATTCTTATTGTAGTAAGCCTGTATATTTTATAGGTTAACAAACTATTATGTATATATACTTGGTTATTTTAATAATATATATTTAGAATATTTAATTAAACATTTAATATTTAAAACTATTGATTTTTTTGCATTACAATAATTAGAATTAGGTTTTTTTAGATTATAAAATTATGGAAATGTGCTTATGTCAAAAAAAAAGGATTTTATTTTAGCAAAACATTTATGTATTTATTTATTATGATGACCCTTAACATGTTTTATCAGATTTACCTGTTTTATAATTTATCCTTTCAGTCCTTTATAACAGCATATATGCATCACTTGAGCCATGGAAGAACACCATTGTTTTTCTATTATACGACAAAAATACTCAAATATAATTTTAATGCTATGAATAGGATCTGCCTTTATGTCCAATGCAATACGAAGGACTGGTAGCATAGCTTGTCGCCTTAAAAAGTGTTTTGTATTCTGAATCGTTCAATGCTATCAGTGGTTTGTCTGCATGGGTCTGTATGTAGGAGGCAGTAGATATTAATGTACAGATCACTATTCTGTAAACGCATGTATGCAATTCAGCTGTTGTCTTTACTCTGATAAAGATTGTGTAATTCTGAAATTTCGTAAATGATGTATGTTTAAACTTTAATTTATTCATGATATTTGACTGAGGCCTTTTTTTGTTGCTCTCAGAGTTTGGTGTTGAGTGTATTACGTTGACGGTTGTCATGGGAACTGTGGTTGAAGCGTCAATCACCTGTTCGGTTTGAAGTGCATTCTGGGACATTTGCATGACACTGTCGTTTAAACTACCTGGCAATTGTAATAAAGTGTTGCTTAATGGTCCATATTTTGACATTGGGATTTGACAAAGATTGTTGGTGCTTTTACTTTGCATCAAAAGACCAGCTTTTACAACATAAGTGACTCAGCATGAAACAGTAATAGAAGTAACTTTCAGACTATTGTGAAAAAATCTCTTGGAACTTTTTTTTTAATGTTAAATATCATGTTTTTTTTTTGTTGCTATCTTTGTTAAAGTTGGTTTTTCAGCCATGTCTATAAATATTATTTTTCAGATTTTCCTGTCAGTTATTGGTTGACATGCTCATTTATTTTCTTTGTCTTGTAATCCAGATTATACTTCTCCAACGTTCATACCTTTTCTATATTGTATTGATTTTGTTGAGTACGCAGAGAATGTTGCGTTAAAGTAAATAAAGTGAATTTCTAATCAAATTAAATGTTTCTTGCTTTCTAAATTCAGATTATTTAAATAATAAACACTCTTTGGTTAACAAAAACTAGCCTTTTATTAACACTGTTGTGGATAAAATATACAGATGATTCACATTTTTTGGACCATTTACAAAACTTCATATTTAAAGAGGTGATTGTTGGTCCAGATGTTAAAAAGGCTCATTATAGTCATGTGACTGTCCTGATCTCGTCATCATTGGTAACACGTGTTATCAGGTCTGTTTTGGTGTTATTTCTGTCTTTAGTTGTAGAGGGATGGGAAGGGCAGCTCTTCTGTTGGTTGTAGCCTGAAAGATAGAAACAGATTCACTTTACAAACTAGGCTTTCTACGAAGCTTCCTAACGCAAGTCCTGCATTACCCAGCATGCACTGTTCTTACCAGTTCTCAGGACTCCAAACAGTGTTTTGAGACTCCATAATGTGAAAGGTGTAAACGTGGCGTGAGGCGTCGGATGTGTTTGCAGCGCTGCGGTGGACGACTTCACCGTGAATCAGAACCAGTCCACCTACAGTACCACAAGCATTCGACAAAAGTGGTCCAAAAATGAAATTATTACTTTTATTGATCAAAAGTGACCTTTATGTTCAATGTTACAAAAGGCTTCTATTTCTTTTTTTCAGTCTTGAAAAACATTTATCACATTTTCCACAAAAATATGAAGCAGCACAACTGTTTTCAACATTGATAATAATCATACATGTTTCTTGAGCAGCAAATCAGTATATTAGAATGATTTCTGAAGGATCATGTGACTCTGAAGACTGGAGCAATGATGCTGGAAATTCAGCTGCGCATCACAGAAATAAATTATATTTTACAATATATTTCACATAGAAAACAGATATTTTAAATAGTAATAATATTTCAAATTTTTTATCAAATAAATGCAGCCTTGTTGAACAGAATAGACCATTAAAAATGTAATATAAAATATATAAAATTAAATAAAAAATATAAAACTTAATATGAAATGTTCTGCAATTGTGTTGTATGTTATAGTTTTACTATTTTTAAATGATTTTTGTAAAGGATTAATCACATCCAAAATAAAAGTTTTTGTTTACATAATATATGTGTGTATACTGTGTATATCATGTATATATAATTACACACACATACACGTACGTTACGTTTATATATTAAATATATTTATATATGATATAAATTATATGAATATTAATATATACACATGTAAATATTTTCAAAATGTATGCTGTATGTGAATGTATTTATATATACATAAAAAATATACACTACACAAATTATGTAAACAAAGACTTTTATTTTGGAATCGTTTGACAGCACTATAAACAGACTAATTTTACTCTACTATTATTATTATTAATGTTTGACAGCTAATTTTACTTCTGGTATGAGTAGTTTCACACAGTGAAATGCGAAACCAAATAAAACCCTAAAACTTTAACAAACAACAATAAAAAACGACCTTTTTTAACAGGAGCGGGAACGAAGAGCTTGTCGTCATAATTCTTCTCTCGGCCAATGAAATCAGTCAGAGGAAACGTGCCTTTAGGTGTCCGCACCATTCGCCTGGTAATCCCATCTAACACACGCAGGAAAAGAGCCACGCAAGCACATTTTAAATGCAAAATAAAGCTTCACTCAAACAGCACGCATGCACAAATGAATCTGCCCAACACATGTGAAATCACCCTTGTGTGATCCCGGTATGAACCACAGACAGCCGTTCTCCAGCGTAGCATCCTCCAGAGCGATCCACACGCCCATCACTCTTCCCAGAGGCTGCGTGTAAAGGAAGGTGGCGTCCTGGTGAGGGGTCACTGAAGTCAAAGATCAAAGGTCAACCAAGTGTTTTTGTACTGCATTCCTATTGGTTAAATAGAGGAAGGGTCTTACCTTCTCCACCAATCCCTGGTTGCTGTTGACAGAACAGGCACAGAGGAGGCGAGTAGTGAAATAATTACACTTACAATGTAAGTAACATTATATAAGTACTGTATGTAACTGTACCTTAAAGATGTACATACTCTGCAGAATCACAGGATTTATCAGGGTGAGTTTCTTTGCCAGATTCTGCAGATAAGAAACAAACACACATTTTGACAAACTAAAGTGTCTAAAAATTGGCATAATGAAAAGAGTATATTTGGCTAGATTTATTTTTCTTTCTGACATCACGATGGTTAAACGGTGGATGGCTAGTCTTAGATTGAAACCAGAGTGGTCTAGTATTAATTTAGTATTATTTATATAATATCATAGTACTAACAGTACTTATTAATATTTTGAGTTAAGTAATTTTTTTTATATTTCTGTATAGATTTAATTTTTTATTTCAGGCATAGTTTTAGTAACAATATTTTGAATTAGTTTAAAATTTTATATTTTAATGTTTATATTTTAGAAATTTTGTTATTTGCTTTTGTCATATTTTTTTAATATTTCTATATAGATTTAATAGATTTTTATTTTAGTTACAATTTTAGTAATAATATTTAGATTTGTTTTATATTTAATTCAAGTATTAAGTAATTTTGTAATGTGCTTTTGTCATTTTTTTTAATTTATATAGCTTTTACTCATTTTTATTTCAGTTATATAGTACTTCAGCTTATTTCATTCAAGGTTTTTTAATAAAAAAAAAATAAAATCTATTTTATTTCAGCTTTTTTTTCAAATTCTGAAATTATTTGTAATAGTTTTAGTCTACAACACTAGTCTCTGGGTTGTCTGGTTTTAAAGAGGTCTCCCAAGAGCTTTCTCATAAATCTGATTAAATCAAATGAGGTTTTGACATGAGTGTACTGTTTATATAAGGACCACAGTTTACATGGAAGTTTGAACATTACTTGAACTTTGGCTGAGAGGGTGACCGCTTTAAACAGCGGCTCATAAGCGTGGAGAGCTGTGGGAAAGATAAAACACACACACTTATGAGCAAAGAATGATATATGATAAATGACAGGTTATGTTTAAACATGACTGAATTATATGAAATGCTATTTTCGTTAATACCCACCATGTCCGATTTTATTCAAGGATTGTTCTCTTGGCACAATGAACTCTCCTGAAAGCACAACAGTCTTATTATGAGATGAATTTACTCTCTTTTTCTATATCTCAACATGACAAACAAAGCAACTAAACTACAAACCTTTATCATCAAACACTCCTTTCTCAAAGAAGAAACGGATCTTGTCTCCACTGGTGATGAAATAGTCTGCATTTCCCTGGAAAAACACCAAATATGATCATGATTTGACTGATTTAACTGATTCTGAATGGTCATGGATTTACAAGGGACATTTTTCCAGTTATGACAGGGTTTGTAACTAATATAGGTAACTACATTTACCTGCATCTTTACCCAGAAACATTTGGTTGCATGTGGGAAGTAAATCGTAGAAGAACGTTCATTATGGCACTACTGTAAATGGTTGCTGATGATGCATTCTGGGTATTCATCTGGACGAGTTTACCTGTATTTTAAGCTGCTCGTCGTGGTCTGTGGAGAACTGTGTCCTACAGTGTTCAGGAACGTCCATCCGCTCAATGATCTCACTCATACGGTCCCGTAAAGCATCACACTCCTCTGGGGACAGAAAGCCATCCAGCACCAGATAGCCCTCATCCTGGTACTGCACAATAAATACATATCACAAACCTATTCACTGCACATATTCAAATGCGATTAGGACATCAACATCAATTGCTGTTTCTGACATCACAAAAAAAGTAGAAAAACTACCATTACCCTGTTGAAAAAACTGCATTTGCTGGTTAGGTATGTTTTATAGCAGAACAGCTGGTTTAAGCTGGTCCTTAGTTGGACATGACCTGGTTTGAGCTGGTCCTGACCATGAGGTAGTTGCTTAGTAGGATCAGCACATGACCAGCTTAAACCACCTTATAACCAGTTCAGGACCAGCTTAAACCAGCTCAAACCACCTTATAACCAGTTCAGGACCAGCTTAAACCAGCTCAAACCACCTTATAACCAGTTCAGGACCAGCTTAAACCAGCTCAAACCACCTGCCGTGCTTCAAAGCATACCTAACCAGCATATGCTGTTTTATTTTTTTCCCAACAGTTAAATATATGTGACCCTGGAGCACAAAACCAGTCTTAAGTCGCTGGGCTATGTTTGTAGCAATAGCCAAAAATACATTGTATGGGTCAAAATTATTGATTTTTCTTTTATGCCAAAAATCATTAGGATTTTAAGTAGAGATCATGTTCCATGAAGACATTTTGTACATTTCATACTGTAAATATATCACAACTTCATTTTTGATTAGTAATATGCATTGCTAAGAACTTCATTTGGACAACTTTAAAGGTGATTTTCTCAATATTTTGTGTATAAATACTGTCCGATCCTAACAAACCATGCATCAATGGAAAGCTTATTTATTTCAGATGATGTATAAATCTCAATTTCAGAAAATTGACCCTTATGACTGGTTTTGTGGTCCATGGTCACATTTCTGCATTTCCCATGTACCGTGGTAGTGGCATGGTATTCTTTAAAATACTATGTAAATTAATATGAGTATGGTGATCATTCAGTATCAAGATATCCCAGACAGCAACATAGTTTTGGCCCAGATCGGCCCACATCTGGCCCGTGTGAAATCCATGTCTGAATATAATTACAGTATTGTGTGATTAAGCTATAGTTTGTGCATTGTTCTTCATACAAATACCTAGAACCATGTAGGCCAAGTTCATTTTTATACCATGGTATTGAGGTGCTATAGGCCTGTGTTTTTACTGGTTATCATTAGCCTATGTATGTTATATGGAAGACCAAGGGTTAATTTTAATAACTCAGTCAGAATAATTACATTTCACCATATAAAAATGAGTTTTTTTGAAAATGAACATGAATTTCCACCTGCATCCTCAAGCTTCTGTCAAATGTGCATTTTTAAGTGACAAAAAAGTAATATTACTAATATTGCAGCCATCACTGCAAACTGTGCTGAAGATACGTGTACTCAAAGTCACGCAACACAAACCTGTTTCATGATTTGAAACACAGCCTATCACTCATTAGAACAGGGATCACCAGACTCGGTCCTGGAGCGCCGGTGTCCTGCAGAGTTTAGCTCCAACTTGCCTCAACACCACCTGCCTGGAAATTTCTAGTATACCTAGCACGACCTTGATTAGCTAGTTCAGGTGTAGTTAAACTCTGCAGCACACCGGCATATTTACTTACTTTACTTTACTTTTGTCATTTAGCAGACGCTTTTGTCCAAAGCGACTTACAAATAAGAAAAAGTAACTAAAACTAAAAAGTTACAACTCTATAAATACTATCTACCCACATATTTAAGAAAATAAAGAAATTAAATAAAATTAACACATGCATATAACAACAACATTTCAATAATAAACATATCAATGAAAAAATTAAATAAAAAGCTACTACTATCCCTTGCCGGTGTCCCTGCCCGGTGGAGTCGCACGGTAGAGTCGATGGTCTTTACACTCTTTGGTCTTCACACTAAGAGGGCTTCACACGACGACTGCCGCGACCGCTGCCGCGGTATAATAACCTTTATTATACCAATCTAACAAATGATCATTTCAACTCAGCTGGACCCACTTTCCTGTTTATCAACTACAAATGGCCAAGCAAGTGCACACACTGACAAGATACACGATACAGTACGAGACCAAACGCGATATTTGGTCATATTGTCCAGCCCTACTTTCAAGACAACTGACTTCAGAAAAGTTGATGCCATTTGTATTTTTGCCTTCCAAAAGACATCGGAGACCTATCGACAAAAAATGTATGTGCATTTTCAATAAGCATTTTCAATAATATCAATACAAAAATCCACCCATGATTTTATGCAGCAAACAGAGCTGTAGATTTGAAAAAAAAAAAGGTTCAAAAGGCTGAAATGTGATGTTTATCATTTTATTAAAAAACATTTTGTGTGTGTGATGACCTGTAAGCTGTAAATCATGATATCGGTTTAATATGTCACTAGACATTGCTCTATCCTGCTCATACCATAGAAATTTAATTTCTGCAGTTCTTAAAAAAGGTAACATTAAAGCCTTAAATATGATATTTGCGTTTTGAAAAGGAGGACAGGCTGCAGAATGGGGGTCCAGAAAACTCAGAGGAGGGGTGTAGCATGGGTCAAATAAGAACACGGTACACTCTGACCGAGAGCGGTTCTACACCCTTTTTAGAGTGTCATTGACTTTTTTTGTTTGTTCAATTTGCACACTAAAAATGGGTTGGAGCTCTTATTTTTGAACTCTCAAAGTGCACCAGATTAATGCATTTAAATTTAAAATGCATAAAATTTTCTCCTGGGGGGGGCATGCCCCCGGACCCCCCTAGAGGCAAACAGGCCCACCAATCACTGCCTCACTAAGTCTTACATGAGCATGATATGAGCCCCCAACCACGTCCATTAGCCCCTGATGTTTTCAAATCCTAGAAACGCCCCTGATCATAAACGAACAATATTAGATGTCAAAATAACGAATCTGTACATTTATTACATTAATAATGTCACTCACGACTCTTAATTAAGTAACTTATTGCTTTAATAAGCATTTGTTTATATTTACTGAAGAAGGTGGTACATCATCTTGGTAAGCAGTTTGACAACATCAAATATTTTTCATCAAAAATTGTGCTCATTAAGATACCAGCAGACATGGAAAAAAAAAAACACAAAAAAAACCTACACACTGAACAGTTAAAATATGAAATGTTGCTTTAAAGCCTTGTCTGCAGGCCCCGCCCATCTTCATCCCACATTCCGTTCTAGCAGCTTGCTCTGTTTCTAGCGTATTACGCAACACACTTCAAATTAGGATCAAACTTATTCCACTCGTGCTTTCACCAATATACATATATTTAAATTTTGTGCATCTTTTGCACGCGTGCACGAGGCGCTGATCTATGAAAATATTTATTATTAAAGATGCAAAACATTGTTTGTCACATAACAGCATTGTACTCGTAAATCTGCGTTTTCCAGCGTTTCTGATGAGCATGTGCATAAAAACACAATAGCGGTCGTATTCAAGAGTTGCTATTTCAATTTAGATGCAGTTTTTACCTTTTGCACGTCTTGATCTATCAAAACATCCATGCTGATGAAGACAGTCTGAGAAGAAGGCTAAAAGGAAGCCTGTCCCATCCAAATCTCTCTCTCTCTAAGCAACCACGTGGTTGCCCCATGTCAAATTCGATTAAACTGTAACCATGCTGATGCAATAATTGGATTTTGAACAGTAACTCTTTCATTACAGTGCAAGAAACTCAAATGTGCAGGCATAACTGAGAGTTCAGGTGAACCTATAAGGTAAACATGTGCCTAGTTAACTTCATTCCAGGTAAAAAGTGAACACAGGTCACCCTCTGTCCTGTGGAGGATGCAAGATTGCATGTAATAAAGACAGTGTTGAAGATACTTCACAAAACAGATTCAAGCTTTGAAAAATGTAGTTCAGTGTCTTAATTCATTTTTATAAAGTTGGTCGAAATGTATCATCTACATCAATGATTTAATCATTAATACTGTGTTTCAGTGCATTATAAAACATTAATGAACTAATACAGTGTGTGCAAACTTCCTTTCTGAATCAATCCTTTGTTCTTCACACAAAGGCATGAGAAAGATACAAGTGTTTTCAGCTGCTATTTAAAGGAATAGCTCACACAAAAATAATACTTCTGTCATTATTTACTCACTCACCTTTCTTCTGCGGAACACAAAAGAAGATATAAAAAACATTGACTTTCATTATATGGAGGGAAGCATTGCACAATTATTTGTTTTATTAGAAAAACACTATGCATAAAATTTCTTGCATTTTCTTAAAGGACATTAAATTATCCATAAACCTTTTGGAGCAAACTAAAAATAAAAATGCACTGGACAAGTAATATTTTAAAAGCACTTAAATTTATGCAACTTTTTCTGGCAGCTATTGGGTCAAATGTCAAATTTATACAGGTGAATCAATTGTAAATAAGTATTTTTGTCCCTTCAAAATGTCTTCTAAAATCCACAGAGGTTTGCAAGTTTCATTTTGGGGTGAGCAATCCCTTTAAGTCCATGCATATTTAGATTTATAAGTAATATTCACCTCAGGTTATAAAATCTGCCATTACCTAACCACTATACTTTTTGAAGGAAAGTTCATACAGCTCAATGCAACAAAAGTGTATAATAACCAGTGTATGGTAACTCGCACTGATCCAGTTCTCATGTTCAACTTCAAGATTTGAGAGAACATTTTGTAAGGCCTACATTTATAGAAATGAAGTAGTACTTTTATGGTGTATTTTGTCTCAGTACCTGGAGAGGGAGCCTGCGCCACACAGACGGTCAACACTTCTGCTTGTTCTTCTCAGTGCTCTTGTTTTTGTATCGTCTGCTTTACCACAAAGGATATGGAGGAAGCGAAAGCTTAACAGATGATCACCTAGTAGTGCGTTTTAATCAGTTAACAAACACAATTCTGATCTCAAATCAGTTGGAGGAAAAAAAAAAAACAACTTTAGACAGCCATACAGTAACAGTTCCTGTCCCTCATATTCGATGAATACTAAACAATTCTCTTATTCTAGCCCAGATTTGAGACAGAAATGAACAGAATTCCAATTAACGAGAGCGTGTTCTCCATTAACACATTGTCATTGTAAGTTTGTGATGGCTGTGCATCATTCAGACTAAATGTCATACAGTGTTTGAAAAAGTTTCAAGTGCATACTAACTTAGTTTTCATTTTGGTTTAATTGGCTGCCATTTGGTTGGAAGTGACCATGACTTTACTAACGCACACAGAGAGAGAGAGTGAATGGGAGCTTTTATGTGGCGTGGCGCTTGTACTCACCTCTGCTTACTCACAGAAAACAGAAAGAAAAGGCCTAGTGTTCACTGACTCAAGGTGTGTGTGTTGTTGAGAGATGTGGTACTTAAGAACTCATGGGTCGGTGTCTATGGGTCTTTTCAGAAAACAATGCCAAGCGTGGCTATGACTTAATATTATGAATAAGGTTTTGAACTTTGTCATTATTTGATCAATTTGATAGTAATTAGTGCATAACCCTATATTTTATTAATATAACTACTTTAAAAAGTGAGTGTTTCATCAGAATATCAGCCAATTTGCACACACACATTCACCATTACATTTAAAGGAATGGTTCAGCCGAAATTTAAAATTCGCTGAAAATGTGCTCACCCTCCGAGTTCGTTTCTTCATCAGATTTGTAGCATTGCATCACTTACCCATCAATAGATGCTCTGCAGTGAATGGGTGCCGTCAGAATGAGAGTCCAAACAAAAATCTCATTAATTCACACCACTCCAGTCCATCAAATAACATCATGTGAAGCAAAAACTGTGTTTTTAAGACATAAATCCATCCAGACATTTTAAGTTTAAAAATTACAAATCCATAATATTGCTTTCTGCAGTGAAAAAGTTGGTCTGAATCAGGAGAGAAATATGGATACACCAAGCACTGTTTATAAGTGAAAACAGTCCAAAACACGTCTAAACAAATATGTGGGTGGATTTTGATGTGAGAAACTTTTACTGGTGATGGACTGAAGTCTCTTTTTTGGGGAGTGAACTATTCCTTTAAATGGGTTATCATTTTTGGACCACATGATTTAGGAGTTTCTCTTTTTCAGTGTTTTATATTGTTTACTTTTATATTTGCATCATCTAGGCCAATAATTTCTGAATTAACCTTGTGTTATGCAAAACCAACTGCAGCAAATGCTTAAAAATAACGACCCATCTCTGTGAAAAATATGAAAAAAAACACATTTGAATGTTTATCAGAACGCTTTACTTGGTTTTGTTTAAAGCCATACGGTGTACATTAGGCAATCTTCCGAACAAATAAAAATCATAAAATAAAATCATGTGAACACATACATATAAAAAAGATACATTAACACATAGGATTGTTTTTCTTGCAAACACATGAACAGTTTGCATGAGTCCGTGCTTTCTTTTTGTTCTTTCTCTTTTTTTTTGTAAAATTATAAAACTTATAAACGCAAAATGTTCACTTTATCTTTGAGATGAGCTCCAACATACAGCTCAGAGAGAGATAAGGCCATGATAGTATGGGAACGTCGCTTCGACAAAAGTCATTATGACGCCATCACTCCCTTTGAGAAGTCGACCAATGGGATGCGACGTGCAGGTCACATGATCCAAATGGGAGTCAGACCGAAAGGTAAAAGTTTGTTCTTTCAAGTGTTTGAGTTCATCTTTGTGCAGAGTGGAGTGTAAGATTTCAGCAAGACATTTGTGGCATCATATTCATAGTCTTTAAAAGCATATATAAGTAGTAGATTTTGTATATGACCTTTTTTGGCATTTAATTCTGTGGGTATTGGCTTTAAAATGTACATTTTACGTATTCGATAACTCGGGTGGCACATTCATAAACAGTCGACTCTTCCCTGATTGGACGCAGCCGCTAAGTAAATAATGCACAAACCACATATTGCTTGTTATATCTATTCATTCCCATAATGCCACTGCTTTAACATAGGCACTGGCATTCACATGTTAACCATGTAGTCATCGTTTATATGCATGCCCCTCCGTGCCTGTAGGGGGCAGCACACAAATGACTTGACCTTACAAAAAAGTGTGTGTATGAGAACGTGTTTGAGTGAGTGTATCAGTGTATGTTTCTAAGCACAGATGGCACTGTACTGTCCACAACTTCCCTTCATACAGAGAAGAAACGTTATCGCCCAAATAAAAAGAACTAAATTTTTTTTTTAAAAATGAGCATTGAAAGCAGAACGACCACTTAGTTTACCCCAAAAAAGAAAATTGGCTGAAAAATGTCTCACCGTCAGTATATCAAAGATGTAGATGAGTTAGTTTCTTCATCAGATCTGGAGAAGTGTAGCACTAAATCACTTGCTCACCAATGGATGCTCTGCAGTGGATGGGTGCCGTCAGAATGAGAGTCCAAACAGCTGATAAAAACATCACAATAATCCACACCACTCCAGTCCATCAATTAACATCTTGCTTTTGGCTAAAATATAAGTCCATAATCCATAATATTGCTTTCTCCTGTGAAAACATCATCTGGACTGAATTAGGAGAGAAATGTGCACAGATCAAGCACTGTTTACAAGCAAAAATGTATTAAGTTAACTGGAGTGGTGTGGATTATTGTGATGTTTTTATCAGCTGTTTGGACACTCATTCTGACGGCACCCATTCACGGCAGAGGTGAGCAAATGATGCAATGCTACGTTTCTCTAAATCTGATGAAGAAACAAACTCACCTACATCTTGGATGGCCTGAGGGCGAGTACATTTTCAGCAAATGTTCATTTTTTGGGTGGACTATGCCTTTAAAAGTTCCTCTGCTTCGCTCAGGCTTGTTCTTTTTCGGTTCTCCACAGCTGCTCCTTGACCTCCGGCGGCAGGGTGTTGAAGAGGTCCTCTTCTACGATCAGCCCGGAGCGCTTGAGAAGGCGACACTCGGAGAGCTCCACCGGTAATCCCTCCAGCCGGTTTCCGCGGAGCTCCAGCTGCATGAGGCCGGTTAACTCTCCGAAACGTGACGGCAGCGCCGTAAGGCAGTTATTTCCCAGATTCAGCGTCCGCAGCTTCTTACACTGGAACAACTCGGGTGGCAGCGCCTCAATCTGAAACGGAGAAAAACATGGTTCACACACAAGCGCTGTGATATGATTCTCTTTCATTAGTGTGTAAAATGTAATCTAATTAAAACCACAATAAATAAATAAATACAATAAAACTAAATATTCCCTTTATTATGTATAATGCACAGGTCTCTGTGTGTTTTTGAACACTAGTTTTCTGCAATAGAAGTTTATTACACACACTATTTTTTTCAGTTTTGACCAGAAAATATCTATTTTTATAAACTACATACACTTTATTGTACATGTTTATGAAAATGTAGTTAAAAACAATTTTTTTTTCTTTTTTATGTCTATATACGTAGTTTATTTTTTTATTTTAGATTTTATTTTTCAGTTATTTAAAGTTTAGCGGAAATAAAATAAGTTTATTTTTTAAATGGATTTTTTTTTTTCAGTTGAAGTTTATTGTGTCTGAAGTAAGGAAAATGTGTTTTTAAGCTTTTAGCTTTAGTTTCAGTTAACTATAATAACCCTGGTTTATATCAATGTCAATGTGACTAACAATAATAATAATAATAATAATAATAATAATAACAACAACAACTAATTACTTAGTAGTAGTAGTAGTAGTAGTAACTAAAGACCTAAATAAAAATATAAAACATTTAATTAAATTGCAGCCTTTGCTGTTTGATAAATAATACTTAGTCATATTGCAATTTTGGTTTTATTTCAGTAGCTAATAAACTATTTTCAGTTATTTTTGTTAATGGAGTAAATAATGTAAAATAAGTGTTCATCTGATCTCAAGTCATTAAGTGATGCAATCTGTGTGTTTTGTGCAGTATGTAACAGTAATGTACAGTCAGATGATCAGGTGTCTTGCTCAGGGTTTATTTTGTGATAACAGCCAACTGATTGATATGAGAAACCCAAAACCAGCAGAGCCACGCAGGCAATAGCTTGTGTGGCAAAACAGTCAGTTATCCAGTTTATCTGCCATTATGCAAAAATATTTGACCGCAGAATGTCACGACTGACCAATCAGAATCAAGTATTTCAGAGAGCCATGTAATATCATCTACGTAATAAAGGACGTGCCCCATTTAAAGCCACTCGCTCAGCAGGGTGGAGACCCAGGAAACATATTATACACAGGAAAACCAATTATCTCCAGAGTAAGCGGCTAATTTTGTCCCACACACACACACACACACACACACACACACACACACACACTCTCTCTCTAAAAAAAGCAAACATGTGCATCTAGTTACCGTCCACCTTGATTCTCAACAAATAACACAAATTACACAACTCATCTCGATAACGAGCTAATGAAAGAACCGGGAAGGTTGTGTGTGTGTGTGTGTATATATATAAGTGCACACACTCCTCGATAGGAGATCCCATAAAGCCGCTATTTTCAGAGACATGCCACACACGCTCTCCAACATGCCCATTACTAAAAACAAGAAAAACTCAAAACCCGTCAAACTCAAAACACATGAGAGACACAGGTTGTGTGTGTTGCATCAATGTTTCTGGACTTTATGTCTGTACGTTCCCTGTTGACTCGCATTCAAAGAATCCAGATCAAACAAAACAACGGTGCTAATGCCGCTTACGCCCCAGAGACAGCTCTGATGGGCGTCTGAGGGATAGGTATGCGTAAGACGTGATTCGAGGGTGTGGAAAGACTGGAGCTGCTGAAAAACCAGGCTTTAATACAGCAAACAGGATTTCCCAAAGCACAACTGGAGACGGCTTTCTGAGACATTGTCACTGGCACTGTGAGTTTGCAGAGGACTGTGGAGGATTGCCGTCCTGAAACACCACAGACACGCTAACTCATATTACAAACCTCAAAAATATTTGCTATGATTGCCCTAATTGTAATTTAATTAGAGTTAACTAGCATTACATAGCTGTTTACTACTGCAATCATTTTCAAAAGGATGCGTTACCTACAACAGTAAGTAAAAACAACGACTAAATGGCAATTTTGCTAATGGGCGACATTAATCAATATGTCTGCACAGCTTAAGTGACGCCAGCTAAAAAGTTAATTTAGATGCGAGCAAGTTAGTACATAATAAAAGATTATGAAAACATTTTCGTCTTTGGTATAACAAACTTATGAATCATTCACAATAACACCAGGAACATACTGAAGTATTAAAGAACTTGTATTGACTTTATAGCATCAGGGAATTTTATTTGATTTTCCTAAATAAATAAATAAAAAAATTAAATATAAATTACATTAATTCATACACATATATATATGTGTATGAATGAATAGTTGGACTAATCCTATTACTTTTGTAAAATAAAAGAGCTTAAAGTGTGTGAAATATAATGTTCTCAGTGCCACTGCACTCAACAAGGCAACCCAAACGACGTAACAGGCAACATGCTGTCTGCCCAGTGATAACCTCCCCTTGCTGGCGTGTGTTGTATCAGATATTGTCAAAAACATCAATTATTGTCAATATTAAGAGGATTTGCATTTTTAATTAATGTAGGCCTGTTACATTCTTATTTCTATAAGGCCTATTATTATTATTATATGAAGTTACTTTTATTATTAAATTAAAATTACAATTAATTTGCCCTGCAATATTACCGCATAACTGACGCGCTGCGAGGATAACAAAAGACTAGGCTATTTACTCCTCAATTAAAATGTTTTAAAAAAGGTCTTTTAAAAGAGGTCTACTATACAACGAATAAATCAAATATTAACACTGCAGTCATCAATAAATATCAATAAAATAAAAAGCTTGAGCCTATTTCTAAACAACCGACTTTCAAAAACAACCATATTAAGAGAATAAATGAAAACAGTTAGCTATATACCGTTATCAGCATATGTTGAAGTAGATTTGTCTCGTTGTCTCAGCGTCAGATGCCGAAAGCTCCGTCATTACGTTTTTATTTTCACTTTCTGCATAGTGATTAAGACGTCCACTGGCATAACTCTTGCACAAAGTTTACATGTTGCTTGTGTGATATCCATTGGCTCGCTTTCATGGTTTAAAACAGAAATATTTCCAACATTCCCTTCGTAATTGGATAATAAAGAACTATTTGGCATAAAAGAAAATATATATATTTTTTTATAATTTTATCAATAATTTTGACGTATACATTGTATTTTTGGCTATTGCTACAAATATACCCCTGCTACTTATGACTGCTTTTGTGGTCCAGGGTCACATATAGCACATCTGCAGTTTTACAGGGAAAGATAAACTCAGATCTGAGGGACTCTCACAGGAATGTGAGGTGACGTGTACGTGCAAGTCTGCACATTTATGCTCAACTCACTCTGTTGGCCGTCACCGCAAAGTACTGCAGGTTCTGCAGGAAGCCGATGTCCGCAGGGATGCTGGTCAGGTTGTTGTGGCTGAGGTCCAGGTAACGCAGCTTCCTGCAGAAGAAGAGCTGGGCAGGAATCTTCTCGATCTTGTTCCTGTTCAGGTAGAGGCGCTCCAGGTTGGTGAGGGTGCCGATCTGGATGGGGATGTAGGCGATCTGATTGTACCAGAGCTTGAGGCACACCAGTCTGTGGAGATGCTGGAAGCTGATGATCTCCTCGATGGTCTTCAAGTTGTTGTCTTTCAGATCGATCTCCTACAGACAGAAGTTGATGTGCATGTCAGAATAAGTGAACAGAGCTTGTTCGAGCATGAAAATACCTGTGGTAAGATGCCAAGCATTAAGAAATGTACAGCATTTATACAACGCAGACACTTAATAATCTGGATTTACATGCATTTACATTGCAAATGATTGCATCTTTTAAAATAACAGCAAAAAAGGCTCAAATATTACCTAATTTGATGATGCCAAATTCAACAATTCAAATGAAACTTTCTATAATGTATGAAAATACATTATGGCCCAAGCATAGGCATTATGCAACGTTTTGGTGCTGCTAGATGGAGGAGGACTGATGACCTGTAGATTGTGCAGGCTGAATATGGAGTGCGGGATCCGCTCTAGATCACAGCGCAGCAGCTCCATCTCCGTCAGGTTCACCATCTTCTTCAGACTGTTCAGAACCATCAGTTTGGTCCCTTCGTTATTGATGGAGAGCTTCTGCAGGTGAACGCCAACATCCGTCACCACCTGCAGGAGGAAAGATGCGCTGGAATCATTATTTGGTCCTAAAGGAGTTATAAAACACAATTCTGTGTGAATATATTCAGCTGTTAGATTATAAACTGCTCCAGAGGTAAGAATATTAGGATGATTATTAGAATTTCCACATCGGTCTTATATTTTCACTTTTTTATGTAGTAAATTATATATAAATACATTTTAACATTTTGTTCTGAATATTTACAAAAATACCTACAATACGCATAAAACACCAACATACCTACCGAGTATCACAATGCATAAATACAGAAGCTAATTTTATAATTTATAATTTCCTTCAGATTATCTCTGAAGGAAAGAACAATTTATTAAATACAATATAAATAATATGCATTCATATATAATTATCTATATAATTTATTATATATACACTATACTTATTATTAACATTATATAATAATATTACATTTATTATATGAATTTTAATTATATAAATTCATACAATTATATAAATATTTTAAGTTATATAATTATATCTTGTGTAGAATATTTGAATACAAATATTAAAAAATACAGTCTACAATATTGTATCAATTATATTATTAAATGTTAATTAGAATTTTTATTATTTAAATATTTTTAGTTATACAATTATATAGGATATATTTTGTATACACAATTTTATTATAAAATAACAAAAATACTGTATATATAATATTATATCATAATTAAATTGTTAATTAAATTTTTTTAGTTTATACTAATTTTTAGTTTATATATTATACATACATATATATATACATATATATATATATATATATATATATATATATATATATATATATATATATATACACACACACACACACGCACACATTTCTTTTCTATTACATACATAATATTATAAATAACTTTTTTTTTAACCAAAAGATAAAAATGATTTTATAAAAAATATTTATACAATATTTTACAATAAAATATTTTATACAGTACTATATTATTGATATATATATATATATATATATATTAACAATGTATTTCTACATTATTTAAATTACAAACCATTTAAATTATACATAAATTATGTATATATTTATACTTTTTTTTGCCTTTGCACTGATAAACCAAGCACAACAAGACTAGGAACATGTAATAAGAAAGTAAATAATTTTGACATCATGCCTTTCTGAATGCACTGATGAATTTCTGAGAGTAATATCATCTCACCTGAGGCAGTTTAGTGAGGTTGCTTTTCAGCCGCAGGACCTTGAGCCTCTTGAGCTCCCGCAGGCCGTCGATGACGATGAATCGGTTGTTATCTGCGCTGAGGTTTCCAGTCAGATGAAGCTCACTGAGGTTCTTGAGGCTGTAGATCCACAGTGGGATCTCCTTAATGTCTGTGAACTTTATGTGTAGTGATTTGAGGTTCTCGCGGAGGAAGGCCAGAGCAGGAGCCTCGATTTTAGCCGGCGTGTGGTAAAGCCACATCTCCCTCAGGTTAGACAGCTGTGCGATTATGGGCGGGATCGTAACATCAGGGATCAGCTCCAATTTCAGCACCTGCAGGCAACACAGAGAGTACATTTACCTGCAGTTCAAGCAACTAGTGGTGTGTGACTGGGCAGGGCTATCTTTTTTTGACCAATAGCATAGAGGATATTATTCCAGAAACCTCATTATTTTTGCAATTCCATTTGGTGACATCATTGGCAAAGAAATGACACACTTTGCCTTTAAGAATTAAAAAGCTGACAGAAAAAAGCAAGCCAGGGAAGGAAAGGAAACAGCTCTAACTTCCTTACAGACTCATCTTACTGCAGGCGAGCGGTTACTTAAGGGGAAGCTGAATTGGACTCGAGTGTAAGGCTGCGTGATTTGGGGGAAAAAACTGAACTACGACTTTATTTAATTTTTTGCCAAATTATACAGCCCTACAAATTGTCTGTTTTAATAATTAATTTAAAATAATAATAATAATATTTTCAATTACTTATTTAAATAAATTAATTGTAGGGCTGCATAATTGGTCAGTCATTTGGTGAATTCCTCAATATGACTATAAAACACTAATTTAAATAAATCAAATAATTAAAAGTATTTAAATATTAGTAGTATTATTATAATTATTTTAAAACATTTCATTTATTTAAATTAATTGTTTTTAGGGCTTTATAATTAGACCAAACATTTGGTGATTATATCAATATGACTATAAAACAACAACATTAATAATAATAAATATCATTATTTTAATTTATTTAAATAAATTAGGGCTGGTAAGCAATTCAAATTTTTTATCTAATTAATTACATGATGTGGCGATTAATTAATCTAATTAATCACAAATTAATCGCACATCAAATTTGTCTGAGAAATTACTCCCAAAAGATCATTTAAAGTCATTGTTGTGTAAAGCATCCAACAGACATTACAAAAAGTAGCTTCAGCAAGAAATATTTAGTTTGATCAAATTTATTACATATACTCTTTTAGACCATGAGCGTGAGTAAATGATGACAACGTCAATTTTGAGTGGGTGAACTATACCTTTAATCATTTATTTTATTAATTTTATTATTATTACTATGGAAATATGAAATTATTGCACATATTAATTTTGATGTGTGAACTGTGCAACCCTGTGATTAGTGAGGAACGTGGAAGCGTGACGGAGAGAGGACTAAATAAAAACCACCGGTCACAAAACAAGGATCTGTAAAGAAAAATGTCAGAGGATTTCGAAGGAAGCCAAGAGGAGACTGGTTTTCCTTTGCTAAAGTAAGGAAACTTTGCTACCTTTGCTCCTGTAAACAAACTCATGAGACCAGCGTATCTCAAAGGTGCGCAACGCATACTTCCTACGTCATCCGGCGGAATGACAGTCAGCGGAAGTGAGAGAAAAGTGTTTATAACGTTTTAAATAAGCATATTTTTCTTACAAAAACGCATGGATTCGCTACAGGAGGCCTTTAATCACCCCCGGGAGCCGTGTGAGGCATGTTTTATGATGGATGCGCTTTATTTGACTTCTTTTGGACTGTTGAACAAAAACACCTGCACAGTGCCATTATAAAGCTTGGAAGAGCAAAAACTATTTTTAATATAACTCCAATTGGATTCTGAAAGAAGAAAGTCATGGGCTAATTTTAATTTTTGGCCGAACTAACTAACTCTTTAAATATCCATTCAGTAGGAGTTTTACATATGTGACCCTGGACCACAAAACCAGTTATAAGGGTCAATTTTTCGAAAAGGGGACAATATTTGGCCGAGATTTTAAACTATTTGAAAATCTGGAATCTGAGGGTGCAAAAAAATCTAAATATTGAGAAAATAGCCTTTAAAGTTGTCCAAATGAAGTTTTTAGCAATGCATATTACTAATCAAAAAAAAAGTTTTGATATATTTGCAGTAGGAGATTTACAAAATATCTTCATGGAACATGATCTTTACTTAATATCCTAATGATTTTTGGCATAAAAGAAAAACTGATAATTTTGCCCCATACAGTGTATTTTTGGCTATTGCTACAAATATACCCCAGCGACTTAAGACTGGTTTTGTGCTCCAGGGTCACATATACAAACGCTGGCGCACACACCTCCAGCTCGACCAGGTCGAACACTGTGTCCGGGATGCCGCTCAGCATGAAGAGGTGCAGCTCCAGCTTCTCCTGCGAGTTTTTGGTTATCCTCTGTCGGAGTTTCTCCAGAGTCCATTCGTTATTCAGGTTCAGCTGCCGCAGTTTGTTCTCGCTGACCTCTGACAGAAAGACGGCGAAGCGCTTGGAGTACAGCGGGTCGTACTGATCGATCATGTGCAGCATGAAGGCGAAGTCGTTCTTGACGTCGGGGATGTCGCTGTAGCTGCTCTCCTCGCGGATGGACTCGAAGGAATAGCGCTTTAGCGAGCGGCTGATGATCCAGTAGAGCGTGTACATGCAGATGAGGCCGTAAACCACCACCAGGCTGATGTAGAAGCAGGCCAGGATCTTAAAGAGCGTGGCCAGAGGATGGGCGCAGTGGTACGTGTGATAACCGGTCAGCCGCTCGATGTCCACGGTGCACGGCATGCTGAACTTGATGTGGTGGACGTAGTACATGGTGTAGCAGATAATGATGATGAACTGGATGACTTTGATGATGACTTGGCGGATGTAAAGACGGTGAACAATGTCGCCCTCCTCCACGTGGATACGGAACTTCTTCACCTGAAAAGAGAGAAGGATGAGATGAGACTATATATTCAGAACATTTGGGCTCCGTTCCAAAACCTAGTGGACTACCTCCTTGTCCACCACCTACATAGACAGCATCCTTCAAAGGCATCCTAACTGAAAAGTTAACAATGTGACAAATAAAATGAAATTAAACACATTTTTTTCATATTTATCAATAACTGTTTTATTTAGTAGTATATGAAAAAATTATACTTTTAAGATGATAAATATATAAATAATATTAATATATAAAATTATATTTAATATTAACAAATATTTTTCAGCGTTGGATTAAATAACTATTTTATTTATTAGTATATGAAGTAAGCAAAAATTTACAATAATTTATTAAATATATTAATATATGAATTTATATTTAATAATATTTACAAAAAAATTAGCATTGGACAAAATAACTATATTTTATTTATTAATATATTAAGTAAGCATTAATGTATACATATATTTATTAAATATATAGTAATATATGAATATGTATTTATTAGATCTATTTAGCTATTATTTTTAGCATTGTATATAATAAGAATTATTATATATATATATATATAAATTATAAAATATGTAACAATATTTATCAATAATTTCCTGCATTGGCTGAAATATGAAATGTACAAATTATAAATATATTTACTAAATATATATTAATATATATACACATTTATGCAATAATATTTATAAATAATTTTGAATTATGTATAAGTATACATTTGTATATGAATAAGTATAAATTCTAAATATATTTATTAAATATATATTAATACATAGTTATCTATATAATAATATTTATCAATACTTTTTGATAAATTATTTTATTAGTATATGAAGTCAATATATAAGTAAATTTTTAATATTTTTATTAACTGTTTATATAAATATTTACATAACATTATTAATCGATATTTCAGAATTGGTTGAAATAGGTATATTTTATTTATTAGTATATGAAGCATTAATGTTCATAAATACATTCATATTTAGGCATATTTAAATCACAATACAAATCTATGATTGCACTCTACACTAATGCTGCCATTGAATTTAGCCAAAAGAATGCTTTTTGGAGGAATAGATTCTAAAAAGTGCACCTACGATGCCTTGAAACGCTCACTACAGAGGCAGCTCACTAGGTTTTGGAACACAGCGCTGTTCACTAGACGTCCCGCTTGTGATTTGAGAGCAACTCTTGAATAAATCATATGCACACACCTTCTCAAACAGCGCTTTGGCCTGCTCTCCTTCCTTCTTATCCAGGACGCCCGTCTCCGAACGGTCCACAATGCCCTGCTCGATGCGGGACTTGGTCCTCTGCAGCATGGGAACGCTTGCCTCCACATCCTGGTCGCTGATGCCAGAGGTTTTCTTATCCATCGAGCCGTTCATCTTCCCCGCCGGCTTCGGGTCGCTCTCCTCCACCACCGTCTCAGAAAGCGCGCGCGTCGTCCATGGCGAGTCGAAACACTTCAGCAGGATCGACACAAAATGCTCCAGCTTCGAACTGGTCCGCGGAAACTTAAACCAGAAGTTACTACATGCTAGGAAGATAAGCGTGTGCAGCAGCACCAGATACGGGAAGTACTTTGCGAACCAGTGCAGCTTGTTTTCGTAACACACGGCGTCCACGTAGTTGTACTGGTGTCGGTCGAGGTCGTACTGGATGCCCTTGGGCTCGGTGTTGAGCGGCACGCTGACGTTGAGTTGTTCGCAGGTCTGGTTGACGACCCATTTGCACGGCAGGCAAATCATTTTGTCCTGCGTGACCTGCAGCGTGCCACCGAACACCGCGATCATCAGCATGACGATGGAGATGTAGTCTGTGAACACGTCCCACCATGGTTTCAGAATCCGATACGCCGGTTGTGTATCAGCAAAGTATCGCAACTCAGTGATGGGAATCATGACAGTTTACCTGAGAAACAGAGACAACCAAGAAATGACAAACTGTAAGTGACAGGCCAATAATCAAATATTCTCAACCTTTTGCAAATAGTAATTTCCTCCTAAGAATAAAATAAAATAATTAATGAATAAATAATTAAATTGAAAAATAAATGTTTTGCATAGGCAGGGTCATTTCTATGCCTTTCACGTCATTCATTCTCAACATTCTGCAAAAGGTCTAAAATAAAATAAAAATAAAATATTTTGCATGAAGTAATGATTCTCAACATTTTGCAAAAGGTCTATCTAAAATTAAAATAAAACTTAATTTAAAAAAACTTATTTTGCATGAAGTAATGATTCTCAATCTTTTGCAAAAGGTAATTTCTACCTAAAAACAAAATAAAAAAGTTAAATATTATAAAATATTTTAATATTATAAAAACAATTTTAAGTGTTTGTATGATTCTCAACCCTTTGCAAAAGGTAATTTCTAAAATAAAATAAAATAAAACAAACAAATATATAGAAATATTTTTATTAAGGTTTTCATATTCTCAATCTTTTGCAAAAGATAGTTTCTGCCGAAAAATAAAATAAATAAAACATAGATAAAATAAATAAATACTAAATTATATATTATAACAAATAAGTTAATTTAATTAATAGATTAATTTCCAAGCCTTTCATATCATTATCAAACATTTTGCAAAAGATAATTGCTACCTAAAAATTAATGAATGAATGAATATATTCATTTTATTTCCTACTAGCCTTTCATTTCATTCTCATCCTTTTGAAAAAGGTTATTTTTGCGAACAAACAGGGTAATTTCTAAGCCTTTTCTTCTCCTTGATCAAAAGATAATTACCTGTAAATAAAATACAATAAAATTAAAATATTTTGCAAAAAGACAATGAAACCATTTGTGCATTGTGAGAGTGGCATTATTTTCATGACTATCAAGCACATTCATAACTCCCTTAAAAGACAAACATTTTTCCCCTTGGAATAACATTCACTGTTACATTGTTCACGGAGAGACCTGGAATGCTAAAATGGTAAACAGACAAAAAACAAGAAGTAAAAAAACCTACAGAAAGCCTTTTAACTGTGTGAGAAAACACGTGTTCTAATGACCTTTAACCCTGTTCTATCTGCTGCTCCTTTCACTTCACACACAGAGTTCCCTTAATTGAGTCTCCTATCTTTCTCTTACAGTAACCGCAGTCTTACAGTCAGAGCTCAGACCATGGACACAGGAAGCGGCTGGAATGAGTCAGCAAACCATCCTCAGCTGTGCGTGTTTGCAGGAGTACAGTTACAGAGGACAAGAAAACTCCATTAAATCTCACACACACACACACACACACACGTCCCACAAAATCAGAGCTGTGCCTAATTTTAGCACTAGCAGGCATTTTCAAGGTACATATGATGCATGTACACACACACACAGTTGTGTGGTTAATTCCAGCAGAGCGCTTGACTTTATAAAGGCTGTTTATGACTAGTCTGGGGACTGATGTTTTGGAGGCACAACATCATTAGGGTTGCCAGATTGGAGCTGAGAATTACCAACAGCTGCCGTGTCTGCTATGAGCCAAATAAAAAAATTGCCCCAAATCATAGCTTGCTGAAAACAGGATGTAATGAAATACTGTTTCTGATGGATCTGTGAACATTATTCTTCAAAAAGCAGAGCAAGATTTCAAAAGAATGTATGAAATGATTAAAAAGATGATACGCAAGTTGAAAAAGTGTCTGCCACGTGTGTAAACGCTCATGCATTTTCATCCAATATTGCCCAATTCCTTCCTGTTTTCAAAAGTTTGGTTGCTAAAAAAAAAATTCAGTTTTTGAAAGATGTCTCCTCTGCAAGGCTGCATTTATTTGATCAAAAATACAGCAAACACTGAAATATTATTACAATTTAAAATAACTGTTTTCTCTTTGAATATATTCTAAAAATGAATTACTCCAGTCTTCAGTGTCACATGATCCTTCAGAAATCATTCTGATATGCTGATTTACTGCTCAAGAAACATGTCTAATTATTATCAGTGCTGAAAACAGCTACTTATTGTTTGTGGAACCCGTGATACATAATTTTTAAGTATTCTGTGATGAAGCTCAAAAGAACAACATTTATTGAAATTGATTTTCTTGTAACTTAAAATATAAAACTCTTACTGACTCCAAACTTTTGAACCTTAAAGTATAATAATGATATTTTTATATAACATTTACTATTCAGTAATATTTATTCTTTAGTAAAAAGTGACATAGAACCAGCAAAGATGGTAATTTGAGCATCATTTTTACATAGAGTATGCTGCAAAGTGGGTATTATTATTGTGAAATACACAATTTTAGTGACTTAGGACACAAACCCATGACTATGACTATTCAACCTTTCTTGATGATTGTGCATTAACAGAATGAATGCTTAAAAAAAATGAATGTTGTCTTCTGAAAAAGCCGTGTGTGAGGAACAGACCAAAATGGCAATTCTATACAAAAGGGTTTGAATAGCAGACACAAGCATTAGGAGACCAATAAAACGGGGAGGTGAAAGGGAGAGGAGAGGAGTTTATTAGCTGGGGAAAAGGCTAATAGAACACAAGTGAAGAGATGAAGAAAGAAAGAGTGATATAATGAGGCACCCAGACAGATAATTCATCATTTCCTACCCTTAATCAATCAATCCAGCATTTAGACGACCACCACAGACACCAAACAACCGTCAGTGACTCACTACAGATCGAGAACCGCTCCGGCTAACATCTATACTTAGAGTCGGAAAGGCTGGGAATTTTCCGTTTGGGATTCAGGAGCTGGAGTGAAAATGCAGAAAAGGCCCCTGCAATTGTTTATTGAGAGACCTTGTAAAAATTCCACGTTGGGCTGAAATGACTCCAAGTTAGAGCACCTCGGTTTCAAAACATCCTCAACTGGAGTATACGGCATGGTCAAAGATTAGATGCTTTAAAATAGTATATTGCTTTGCTTATTTAGGTAAACATGTTAAGATAAAGCCATCTGGCTTTATTAACTGAAACGCATATATATAACCATTTTTATCCGAAACAGACTCTCTGCCTATGTGGGGCCCCTTTAAGGAGTTATGAGCCAATTAAAATCTGGTTAGAGGTGTGCTGTTATTATACTAAAACAGCAAAAACCTCTCGTAAACTCAAGTCATTTCTAGAGAATAGAATATCACAGACACTTGAGGGTGAATGCTTTGACTTGGACTAGTAAGAGTGTTATTTATATAATAGTATTATTCATATTTTGAATTAATTTTTAAGTTTCCATTTTAATTTTAGTTTAAGTAATTTTGTTAGTTGTTTGTCATTTTTATTTATTTTTTCATATTGGTTATATAAGGCCCGTTCACACCAAGGACGATAACTATAAAGATAACGATATTAGCGCCCACACCAGCGAGTGATATCCTCAGTTTATTCCAAGTGCACACGCGTCTGCCACTTTAAATTCTCAAGCTCATGATAGTAGGGAAAAACTTTCAGGAAAAATCATTCTGGAAGTGATTCCAACGATATCGTTTCTCTGTGCCTTTATCGTTATAGTTGTGATGTGGACTCTGCTATTATTTAATATTGAGAATGATTTTTAGAACTATATCTTTATCTTTATAGTTATCGTGCTTGGTGTGAACGGGGCTTTACAATGGAACTTTTAAGTTAACGTTAATTTTAGTTTGTTTAGTCATTTTGCCATTGTCATTAGTATTATTTTAAATATTTCAGTTTGGATTGATAAGTCTGTAGTTTAAAACAATTATGTATTTAATTTAGTTTAAATTATGTACTTTTGTTACATTCATTTGTCATTTCTATTGATTTATTTATTTAAATTTTTTCAAGTTAAACCTAAGTTTTCATTTTAATTTAATTTTAAGTTTAGTAATTTTGTTCCATGATTTTTTTATTTTTAAATTTAAATTTATTTTCGCTTTTTTTTTTTTTTTTTTTTTTTTTTTTCAGTTTTAGTACTTCAACCAAAACTTCACTTAGTTGTCAAGGTAACTAATTTTTCAAATTTTTACTTTAGGTTTTTCATCTAATTGGAAAAAGACTGGTGGTGAAATATTTTTACACTGCTGTTTACTTTATTTCAGCTTTATTTCTATTAACAATAACAGTTTTAGTTTACAATAACAACACTAGCAACCATATGCAAACAAAATACCAATATGCCAAAACCACTTAGAAAACTTTACAAACCCTATAGAATATATCCACAACACCCTATTTACATGAACACCTCCTTATCTCCCAAACACACATTCTCTTTGCAGAATATTCACACGAAGATAAAAACATACTTCACAACTAACTATTCACACTAAAATTCAGACAATCCATATGGATAAAAAAAAAAGAAAAGTGCACTGAGATTTCTGAACACGTCCCGAGTCTCAGCTGAAAGTCTATTAACAATTAACAAACAACCTTCGTACACAGAGACACAAACACTTCACATATACACACAAACTGCCTCCCTCACAAAGCTGGAAGTACTTTAATAAACTTCAAGTATTCCAAAAGCATCATCTAAACAGACAATTTCCTCATATCCTTCAGAAAGTAAACAAGACTGTGTGTGTGCGTGTGTGTTGAGGATCAGTTTCTTTCCTTTAGGAGCGTTTGGAGACGTGTTGTTTTAACACAAGGCCCGCTGAGAGTGTTAGTCTCCGTCCGGCTCCTCACACTGTCTGCCGATCCAGTCTAGACCAGCGCTGGCCGTCCATGAGACGTCTGTTCCATCACAATAACCTTTAGCAAACACACACACACATTTCCCCCATTTACTGTGTGCTTGTTTGAGATAAAAGCCTTTCTTTGAATGTAATTACACTTGACATTTCCCTCCTCATTCTGGATTCCACACTAAACAAACCATTCTTCATCACAGTAATGAGGGTAATACTTCATACTGCAAAAAATAGCTCAGTTCTTTCCCTCATGATGTACGTTAAAGTTATAAATACTTTCATAAAGTAAACAGTTTTGACTTCTCTCATGACCTCCAGAAAGCAACGTCATCTCACCGAAAAAAGCTCATCAGCAGGAAAAATGGAACAAGCTGAGAGAGAAACTGTATTCTCGGTGTATGTTCCTATTTCTCTGAATCTGAACATTATGTCAAAATAACAGACGGTTAGATTGTTGTGCATTATAGTCTGTGCTCCCTTGAGTCGCCAACAAATACAGGACAAGAAATGAGACTTCAACATCAGAATATGGCAGAATATCCTCTATAATGGAAATGCTAAATCACTATATGGCCAAAAAAATGTTATAGTGGAACATCTTGATCACTATATGGCAAACAACAACAAAAAACTTCTATAAAGGAACATCTTGATTACTTTATAATAGAACATCTTAATATCTTTGTGGTAGTGTTGTCACGATACTGGAATTTCTAACTTCGATACGATACCTTGAAAAATATCGATACTCGATACCATTTTCGATACCACGGAGAAAAAAACTGCCACAATATTAAGGGGGTAATTTTTTTAATTTAAAGATAAATGTAACAAGTCGAGAACATGCGGTATATTTTACATGAACAAAAAAATGTCTTGAGGTACTGCATTTGTTGATTTATTTATTAATCTTTTATTAATCTTAGTTAAATGTTAATTGAAACTAACGTTTACTAATACATGTACTAATTAAAATCCAAAGTTCTATTTGTTGATATTCTCATTTGCTTCATAACCAAAATATTTCCAGATATAGGGCCCTATGAAATCCGTTTTATTTTTCCCCAAATTCCGTTTGATTTTTTTCTACATTCAATTTTTTCCGTTTGAATTTTTCTGGACTCTTTTTTTTTTATGGTCAAATTAAATGCTATTAATCTAAAAGCATGTCTAATTCATTAAAATCATGAAAATTATACAATTTAACATTTCATTTATTAAAAGTGTAACAAAAATGACATGTTTAGGGCCGTATGAAATGTTTTATTTTTTTCTCACCTTATGTTTTATTGTTACCAAATTCTGTGTTTTAGCATGTCTATTATTTGAATGCATACAAACAATTTTTATTTATTATTACAGTAGCCTTATGAAATGTGTTTTCCCCCTCAGAAATTCTGTGTTGTGTATTTAAATTTTACTGGATATCAGATGAAGGCATAAAACTATTTTAATTAATTTATATTTAAATTAATGAAAATTAAACACTTAAATGTTTGGCAAATGAAGGGGATTTACTATTGAAATTAAAATATTTTGTGATTATTTCTTTTTAAAAAATTAACAGTAGTAGTAAGTAGTAGTATTATGTACATTCTACTAAATAATAGTAATATAGCCTATTTCTGGCACACGGTCTTTAATAGGCTGAGTTAAACCGAACTTTTATTTTGACGGGTTGCCGTGAATACTTTTAAAGTTCTGTTTGTGTATGATATGACGCTAGTTTTACTCAAATTAAACGGTAAAATGCTCGTAAAGTGCCTCTCAGATCAGTTCTGGAGATATTGTTGATGTATTTATGTCCTCATTGAGACGGCAGACGCTGAAATCACCGCGAGCGCCACATTAGTAAACACAACCGCACGTGCAGCACATTCACACAGAGACGCGCAGAACATGCAGGATTCATATTTAAATCAACTTTTGCAGCTTAATATTCACAGATACTAGTCCATATCGCGATTTGATTTAAGTGTAATGACCTACTTTTGATTAATTCATCCAAACTTTGACAAATTCCGTGACATTCCGCTGTGAATTCCGTGCGCGTTCTCTGCATCGAGGAGATCATAGATCCCTACAGATAGCGCTCCTGCTGTGTTCTTTAACAACCAGAGCAGTCATCTTTCTATTCACTTCACTTTTGCTATTTAACCAGAGCAAAGGAGGTGAGTGCGGTCACGTGTGGTGCTTGTCCACGTGCCTTTGGAGAGAAGTGAAAGTGACAGCTCGGCTAGTATCGGTGTATCGATACTTCGGGAAATTAATATTGGTACCGTTCAGATATTTCAGTATCGATATTTATCGAAATATCAATATTTTTGACAACACTACTTTGTGGCAAAGAACATTCTATTATGGAACATCTTGACTACATGGCAAAAAACATTTTATAACAGAACATTTTGATCACTAAATAACAAATAACATTCTATAATGGAACATCATGATCACAACATGGCAAAAACCATTTCATAATAGAACATCTTAATCACTTTATGGCAAAGAACCTTTCTATAATGGCATGGCAAATAATTTTATAATTCATTTTATATTATGGAACATCTTGGTAACTATATAGCAAAGAACCTTCTATAATGGAACATCTTGATCCCTATATAGCAAAGAATCTTCTATAATGGAGCATCTTGATCCCTATATAGCAAAGAATCTTCTATAATGGAGCTTCTTGATCCCTATATAACAAATAACCTTCTATAATGGAGCTTCTTGATCCCTATATAGCAAAGAATCTTCTATAATGGAACATAATAGTCACTACATGGCAAACAATTTCATAATGGAACATCTTGACATGGCAAAAATCATTTTATAAATCATTTTATAAATGGAACATCTTGATAACTATAGCAGAAATCCTTCTATAAGGTAACATCTTGATCACTGCATGGCAAAAAAAACTTTAATAATGGAACATCTTTATCACTTTATGGAGAAGAACCTTCTATAATGGAACATCTTGATCCCTATACAGCAAATAACCTTCTATAGTGGAGCTTCTTGATCCCTACATAGCAAAGAACCTTCTATAATGGAACATCTTCATCCCTATATAACAAAGAACCTTCTATAGTGGAGCTTCTTGATCCCTATATAGCAAAGAACCTTCTATAATGGAACATCTTGATCCCTATATAGCAAAGAACCTTCTATAATGGAACATCTTCATCCCTATATAACAAAGAACCTTCTATAGTGGAGCTTCTTGATCCCTATATAGCAAAGAACCTTCTATAATGGAACATCTTGATCCCTATATAACAAAGAACCTTCTATAGTGGAGCTTCTTGATCCCTATATAGCAAAAGAACCTTCTATAGTGGAGCTTCTTGATCCCTATATAGCAAAGAACCTTCTATAATGGAACATCTTGATCCCTATATAGCAAAGAACCTTCTATAATGGAACATCTTGATCCCTATATAGCAAAAGAACCTTCTATAATGGAACATCTTGATCCCTATATAGCAAAGAACCTTCTATAATGGAACATCTTGATCCCTATATAGCAAAAGAGCCTTCTATAGTGGAGCTTCTTGATCCCTATATAGCAAAGAACCTTCTATAATGGGACATCTTGATCCCTATATAGCAAAGAACCTTCTATAGTGGAGCTTCTTGATCCCTATATAGCAAAGAACCTTCTATAATGGGACATCTTGATCCCTATATAGCAAAGAACCTTCTATAGTGGAGCTTCTTGATCCCTATATAGCAAAAGAACCTTCTATAGTGGAGCTTCTTGATCCCTATATAGCAAAGAACCTTCTATAATGGGACATCTTGATCACTATATGGCACAAAACTTTTAATAATGGAACATCTTGATCCCTTTATGGCAAAGAACCTTTTATAATAGAACATATGGATAACTATATGGCAAAAGCCTTGTATAACGAAACATATTGATCAATATATACTGTAAGAAAGAAACTTCCATGAAACATCTTGATCATTATAAATCAAAGAACCTTCTATAATGGAATATCATGATCAATACAGCAAAGAACTGAAGGCTGATAGAAATGGTTTTGTTTTTGTGGACAGCACTAGAGAGGTACAATAAAAACAATCACAACGATCCCTATGCTGTATCTAAAATAGGAAATAAATGGTAAAATACCTATCCTCCCATAAATGTATATTTGCTACTGGAAAAAACTGCACAGCATATTACAGATCATCAATACTTCGAACTCTTCTCATTAATGACGACATCTCATGACTGTATCTGACCTGTTTTAACTCACTGGCATGGTTTTAAAGCCTGTGAGTGAACACATGAAATTAACTCTTCTTCCGTACAACATTTTGTCCTGAGTGCCGTGAACTCCAGGTGCATCTCACAAACACACACAAAGGGTTTGTTGTTAAACTCACTCTCTGTTTAGCTTCCCCAAGGGCATGCTGTCCCAATCTGCTGCTAACGGTTGGTATTAAAGATGGACGCAACCCAAACACACATGATCGTGCATCATCCCCAAAACCATCACACTCTGTCCTGTCAGCAAAAGAGCTGAACAACACTCAGATACAGAGAGAGAAATTAGGTTTTAATGTGTCATCACTTACAGAAATCTGACATGATGATGTGTGTCTGTTGAAATCCTATGACTCCTCTACGGAAACGCTTTTATAATAAACGCTGGCTATTTCTCACCACTATCCTAAATCCAAGCAAGACTGACTCCAAAGTATACAGATGGAGTTAAACCACTCAAAGCAATTAAACATGTGCATTTGAGTATTAACCACACTTTCAGCAAAGCAAAGTGAAATAAAGCTCTGTTTGTAACAATTAGCACAGAGAATAATTTGCACTTATCTACTAAGCAAAAGATGCATTTACAGTAATGGGAAAAACATTACACTGAGACATTTCCACTGAGAAATGGAACGAAGCAATTCACTGATCCGAATGAAAGAATGATTCATTCACGAATCAGACATCTCTACTTTTCCCAAGACTTTCAGTAAACAATGACTATACTGACTAAACTATACTACTTCTTACAAAAAGCACTGCAAACGTATACAGGCTTTTTTTCAGTTATTTCAAAATGTCAGATTTTTTCATATTAAAATAACAGATCTATGACACTTGTTTTAGTGAATTTTATACACATATATATATATATATATATATATAATATAAATTTGATATATTTTTATTTTATGTTATATAATAAACATTTTGATTTTATATAATTAATATATTTATATTAATAGTATATAGTAGTATTATATATATATTTTCTGATTTTGCCATTTTGAAATATCTTTTTGTTAGTCTTTGATACTGACCTTATACACTATATCATTGTTTTATATAATTTTACATAACATTTTTTAATATATTATATTTAACATAATTTCATAATTTTACATGTAAAATGTTTTATAATTTGTTTTACATATATTTGATATAAAATGTGTATAGGCAGAGCCACTGAGATCTCAAAACCTGGAACAATCCAATTTGTGAATGAATCATTTTGAGAACCGGTTTAAACCGATTCACTAAACAGATCTGACTCAAAAGAATGATTCATTCACAAATCAGACATCTCTAGCTTAAATTATAGCCTGTTTCTCACAAAAAGCTATTATATGACTTCAGAAGACTGCAGTCAAGAACTACTTTTTTTTTTAATTTCTTCCATGCAAAAAAGACATTACCGTATATACAGTTTGTGCATTCGTTCTGATCCATAGTGAGTTAATGGAGTCAGATGTAGTGAGTGCCGTCCCACAGACACAGGTTTTGGGTTTTGGGTTCACACCACACTGCAATTACGGGTGTGTCCTGCTCAGATCAAGCTTGCTTCCTGGAACACATGCTTCAGCTCCAGCTAAACAAAGACAACTTCACACGCGTGGAGAAAAAACATCAGGCCCGCACTTGTTCAAAACACACATATCTCTCGCCTCAGGGTCGAACTTTAGAGCAAATACCATGTTCTAGGACAAAACAGACTAAATTACAATGAAAGCAAATGAAGGAATATAGCTGCAAGCAGCAATGACAGGGCCAAGCACATCAGCGGCAAAATTATGAGCTAAGCATAGTACGGAGCATCAGAACAACTGCAGAAATTAGTAATTGAAGCCATTTTAAGATGGCGGTGGCACCGTTATCAAATCGATGCGGTGTGTTCTGTGTGAGGTGACAATGGCACACACAAAGTTTGGTGTCAATATGCCAAAGAATTGCAGAGATACGGCCTCAAGTGTCATTTTGGCATAATGCCTCAAATTTGTTGTTGTGGTATGTGAAAACCGTTTTGTCTATCAACACAAAATCCATAACTTTTTGTCAGCATGGTCTGAAGATGATATGATTCGATTTTGCTGAAAATCGGACCAGCGGTCTAGGAGGAGTTCGAAAAAGTAGGCTTTTAAAGTAAATTAAAAGTGCAGAGAGGAAGTTTGGCTGACTATGGCAACAGTGGTATCACTGTTCTCAGCATGACCCAAGGAATATATTAATACCAGTCTCAATACAATAGGCAAAATTCACAGAAAGATATAAGCATTTATTTGAAATTTCATTATGAGTTTTGAGCACAAGGTGGCACTGTTTTGTTTCGGAGTTATAGACATATTTGTGTGTAAGTAGATGAAAAATGACTGACTGTTGAGTTTGTTTGCATTTTTGTGCCACTTACTATCAAAATTTTGGCAACTGGGTATTAGCATATCGCCGGGACGCTATGTTTCCGAATTTCCTACGGTGGTTTCGTGTCGATCGGAGTAACGGTTTCTAAGATATTGCCAGATGTTTTTTAAGCGCTAAAATGCAACATAGCACAAACCATAAGGCTAAACCTGGCAAGTTTGGTATCGATGGACTCGGCAACGATTCAGGAGTCTAAAAAGGTAACTCCTGTGAAAATATGTCAACGCCAACCAAAGTTATAAGCATGTGAAAATTTGATTTTACCACTAGGTGGCGCTGCTTCGACACTTCTCAGGCTCCTTCAGGGCATCATGCTGATGACCCATACCAAGTTTCGTAATACGTTAATGCGTTCGAAAAATATAGCATTTTACTACAAAATTCAACATGGCCGACGCCTAAAATGGCTGACATGGGAAAATTGGATATGGTTGGACTCGGCATGATGCTCCGAATCCAATGAGACCAGTGATTTTTGGCCGAACCATTCACAAGTTATAAGCAAAAATATGCCTTTTTCATATCTCCTGACCACTAGGTGGCACAGCGCCGAAACACTGCAGGTAGCCTCAGGTCATGCTTGTTATAACATACACCAAGTTTCGTGTCAATACGCCAAACCCTTGCGGAGATATAGCCTCAGATCCATTTTTGCGTGCTTTTCGGCGAATTCGTTAGTGTGGTATTCGAGACCGCTTGGACGAATCAACTTGAATTCCAAAACTTTTTGCCACCATGGTCTGTAGATGATCTGAGCAAGTTTTGGTGAGAATCGGACGAATCGTCTAGGACGAGTTCGACAAAGTAGGTTTAACGAACAATTGAAGATAGCAAAAAAAACTAAACCTTAGTCGATTTCATTCGACTCGGTTTGAGCCAAGGATTCAGAGGAAAAAATAATTATATTTTGTGGCTAACGGTTCATTTATGTAGTGTTCAGTTGCATAATGATGGTACACCATTCACCCTTCTGAGGTTTAAACCTACAACCAACAGTTTACTAGCCCAGATTTTTAACCACTAAACCACAACACATCCAGGAAGGAAGGAGCGTCTCAAAATCACTTTATTTCTACATTAAGTAGAGAAAAACACTTGCATTTTTATTTCGGAACCGGCTTTATATCAGTGTCTGTAATCTAACAGTCTAAAGCAGGGGGTTTTCAATATTTTAGATGATCTGAACCCTCAAATATCATCACTCATGCATTATTTAAAAAATCGATTATAGATGTATTATTAAGTTTTTTTTTAAAAGCATTTACTTATTTTTACACTGTTTTTCTCTGAACTTTTACCCTCTAGTGCTCCCTTGTGGGTCTCCGGACCCTTGGTCTAAGGGGCCCTATAATAAATATACATGAGGTGTTACATTAATCACATCAGATTTAGGGCTACAACACAAACACAACCACAGGAAAAACAACACACAAGCATAAGAATATAACCATAATTCATTAATTCATAGACTCATAACTTAAGGCACACAAAATGTACACACACACACACACACACACACACACACACACACAGTGCTAGGCCTGCAGTCTAATGGGTTTCCGTGGGTGGAAAATTAAAGCTTGTCTCTTTGGTCTCTTAAAAGCGTCTTGTGTTGTCGAACACACCCTAAACACACTCAAAGCCCTGAGAAACACACACAACCGGAGCGACTCACCGGCCTCGTTACTGAGTGGATCTCTGGCTCCTGTGGCGCATAACTGATACATGTCTCTCCTCCGGTCCACGATCCACAGCGGCAGCCTCACACTCCCGCAGCCCGAGGAAAGAGTTGAGGAAAGCGGATAAACCACGCCCAGGAACTGGCGTGAGCCGAACCGCCCGGGACGCTACTACGGCGAAGGCTCAGCTCATTAACATTAATGACGTAACTTTACATTAGGAGCGGTACACGCACCTGATTGGCTGATAGAGACTTTATGCGCTGTAGCAAAGACTAGTCTGATACTTAACGAATCTTTTCAATTTAATGGAGCTTTATTTGCATGGCAATAGAAAAGGGTGTCGTCAAATTTTTTTTTAATAAAAATAAAACTAGAAGTTACAGTTTATATTTTTTAAACATATCTTATATATTATTTTTGTTAGTGTGTGATATTTCCTTTATTATTATTTTTATTATTATTATTGTTGTTAAAAATAGCAAAAAGCAAATTTAAAAAGCATCTGCCAAATACATAAATGTTCTTGTTATTATTATTATTGTTGTTGTTGTTTAAAAAATTGCATGGGAAAAAAGCATCTGCCAAATGCACAAATGTAAATATTATTATTATTATTAGAATATTTATTTTATAAAACAAAATTTTATATTAAATTATTATTATTATTTTGTAATCTATAATCTGTTTCTATAATCGATTTTTTTAAAGAGAGGAATGTAATTTTAGTGTGTGGTCCTCTTCTTTAATGATATGTTTAAAATGTTATTAACCTCTGTTTTTAATTTTTTTTCCCTTTCTGTAGTGACTTTTCCTACATTAAACCAAATATAAACTATATTGCCAAAAGTATTGGGACACCCCCTTCTATTGAACAGGTTTCACTACTTTAATAATTTTCATACAAATCTTAATGTTAAAGCATATAATGATATTCTAGGGAATTGTGTGCTTCTAATTTTATAGCAACAGTTTGGACAGGACCCTTTTCTATTCTAACATGCCAGTGCCTCTGTGTATAATTCAAGGTTCAAAAAGACATGATTGATTGAGTCAGTGTGGAAGAACTTGACTGGTCTGCAGAAAGCCAGCTGAACACCTCAGGTGTGGCTTTAAATGCAGACCTTGAGCCAAAAACTCATCACCAAACACCAATGACTTGTAGACAAAAGTATTAGTACACCCCTTCTTTAGAACAGAAAAAGGCACTTCCAGTGTCTAAAATGACTTATGACTGCACCCATACAAGTCATTGGTGTTTGGTGGTGATGATTTTTTTTGGCTCAAGGTCTGCATTTAAAGTCACACCAGAAGTGTTCAGGTGGCTTCCTGCAGACTATGAAGCGTACACTGGTGATGTACCGGAGAGAAAACGGATTTCACAGTAAATTATCTAATTTTCAGCTGTAAGAAACAAAGTGTTTTAAATCTTGTTGTTTTGTAGAACATCACAGTTATATATGATATGAGAACTGTAGGGCCTGTATATAGACAGTACGTGTTATTTGATAAAAATATAATTATATTTTCAGAGGGACATTTTTTTCTCAAACATAGTGTGTGGGGTAAAATGCCCCCAAGGGGGCAATGGGCAATTACTCTAGTTATTCTGTTCTGAACATCAACTCCTTTGTTTTTCCATCAAATTAATTCTAACTAGTTGGTTGCATAACAATTTTTGGACTTTATATTTAAAAATTACATCAAGTTAGCATCAGGTAGCTAGCCATCATCAGCTAACTCAAATATACTAATATAATTTTGTCATTCTTAATTATTGATTATATTATTTTTTAAATTTTAAGATAAAACTGGCAGTACTCTGATTTTGCTGTAATTGTTTAAAGCAAATTGATTTGTCAGACTGGGGGGCATTTTACCGCCCCCCTTGGTAGGCTAAAAACTTAATTTTTAACCTTTTCCTAACCTAAACTTTTCTGAACACATTTAACTTTTGTTTCACTCAAAAAAAAAGACAATTGTTAACTCTGCCCTATCCAACATACACATCGGCATTCCTTTTTAAAAGGCTGTGCTCATGAATATTTAATTAGGTTGCGTGATGGACGCTGCGACAACGTTACTAAGCAACGTCAGCGTGAGTCACTTAATATTCATGAGCCAGATCTTCGCCATAGTAGGATTTGTACTGCGGCGCGTTGCGCTGATCCAGCACGAGCGGGCGTGACTGACGCAGCGCGGAGCGGCCGCTGCAGACTATCCTTCTGCGATGAAGGTCGTTTACTGGAACCGAAGGATCTGTCGCAAGACACGGACGCGGGGGAAGCCAAGAAGAGACGCAACTGTTGAATAACGGAAAGTTACTGACATCATACATTTTCGTGTATTTACTAGTATGATGATTGCATATATAAGTCATATATCTGGACCATATATCTATAGCAACATAAAAATAAATAAATAATAATATTTAGCCAGGAAAGCAGCAGAGGAAATGTTACACTTTTAATAATTATCTCATTGTCATACGTTAAAAATGTGATGATTATTAGATGATTAAATTTATGTGTATGATCCTTTTTGTTTTTCTACAAAAACAATTGTTATTTTTTTATTTATTAAAATGAATCAAATATCTGTATACCAAAATTCAAGCTAAATATTAAATTTAATAATATAAAAAATTGAAATAACTGAAAACTCTACCTCTCATCGTTTATTGAGTTTTTTTTTTTATAATAAATATTTAAGTAATTCATCTCCAACTCAAAAATTCCCAAAACATCATGATATTAACACAGGAAAACATACTTTTGCGTCTTTCATCTCAAACTGATGTAATCCTCGTGTCGCTCGCGGATAAACATGATGGGCGGGGCTTCGGTGCGTCTCTGTCGTCATCGGCAAGCGACGAGTGGTTCAACTCGCATTTGACAAATATGACATTTCAGCGTTGGTAAAGAGATTGCGTGCGTTTAAAAAGAACAGTTTGCTGGGTAACGTTTCGATAATGACTTCTCGATTATGTTTCTTTTTATTCAGACAGAGAATACCCAGATCACGCGGTGCGGTACCCAAAACATCATGTAGTACCGCTAGAGGCAAGCATGAGGAGGCACAGAAGACCGCTCCGAACACCTCTTTAGACTTCTCTCATTCATTACTGGAGACTTCTGTGTCACACAGCGGAGGCAGATTGAGTTTCTGCAGGAGCTGCACTACTTCTGGAAGCAGGACTGAAGCCATTGGACAGCTATCACCTGCAAAGTAAGATTATTCTTCTGTTTGTGCTTGACTTCTTATGTAGGGGAACTTTTGAATACTTGTCATGTTCAGTCATTTAATTGTATATTTTGTCCCTAGGTGTGCTCCACTCGCCCCGTGAAGAAAATATCCAAGATAGCCCATCACAAGGGTGTTGTCATTGTAAAAACCACCACGTGATCTCTGATAATCTGAAGTGGATCTCTGACCTGGAGGGAAAAGGTGTGTATGTTTTAGATTAGAGCATGAACGATTCATTAGTGAATGTTATTTCAATTTTTGTTCCATGACACTGTTCCATGCTGTATTTGATTATTTTCTCTAAAGCAGGGGTTTCTAAATTGAGATATAATTTGGGGAAATATGATGTGAGGGACCCCCATCCTACAAATTAAAAAGTTTTATAATGTAATACAATTTATACCGTGAAAAATAAATTATCAATGTGTGTAAATATTTTATTTTCTTTTTTTTAACATTTTATTTCTATTTTTTAAATCTGTAAATATTTCTATTATTTTAATATATTTTAAATATTTACAATTAATTAATTACTATTTATTTTTTAATTTGTTTAATTTTTTTTTTATTTTAACTTTAGTTTATTTTCCACTGACCCCCTAGCAGCCCCCTGATGAACCCGTTTGAAAAAAATATAAAAATTATTATTTAAAATTAATTATACATGTGTAAAATATAGTTAAATTTTTTAAAATTTCTATTACATTACAGTATTATTTCTACTAGCTATAGTACTGTCCTGCTAGATTCATTATTTATTTTAATCTAAATGAATCCCCTGGGCCTGAGTTGGAAAACCCAAAGCATTATGACAAAACATTTACTGTGACGTTGACTGCTGTATGTTCTGTCTTGCCACAGAAATATAGAGGAGATCTTGGCTGCTAAAGGAGAATCAGTCAGAAGAGTTCAAGGAGACGAGGCCCTGGAATTTCTTGCTGAGGAATCAATAAAGGAGGCATCAAGAAATAATCCAGATGATCCGAAACCACCACATCTGACCGATGGTTCAGACAAAACATGATTGACATTTGTCAATTGCATCACTGGACACTTGTTATATTTTTTTAATAATCTTCTTAATAAAGCATTAAAACAACCATTTAATCTCTTTGGAGAAGTTGTTTTTAAGTGTTTGGCCCCCCCTTGTGGTCACTGCAACATTTTCACTTGAGTGTCCTTTGATATTTTCAAACTCATCTCACTTTATCAGCGACCTTCGACTGGTAAACATGTTATTGCAACACCTTTTCGCTTTTGTTTACGAGTTACATACGTATATATTATTTTTTTAATTATATTTAAAAAAAAAAATTTTTTTCTTTCAATTAAAGGGAAATAATGTAAAAAAAAAAAAAAGAAATTTTTTGAAGAGGGTTTGATTACAAGTTTCGTGGAGTTTGCGTAGCGTGCTGTGACGCAGTTCAGAAGCGATAGCATATAAATAGAAAAAACAGAAATGTCCCATAAACATTTACTAACTAGAAGAGTAACATTGGAGTACTTATCGGCTGTGATTGATAGTAAAACCAGGCGGTAATCGAGCATACCCCGCTCAGACAGCCTCCAACTGATGACCGATCATCTACAGAACGAGTTTATGCAAGATGCAGATGAGTTTCTTCATGGGAAAAGATTTGGAGAAATGTAGCATGCCATCACTTGCTCACCATTAGATCCTCTACAGTGAATGGGTGCCGTCAGAATGAGAGTCCAAACAGCTGAGCATCCATTGGTGAGTGAGTGATGGCATGCTACATTTCTCCAAATCTGATGAAGAAACAAACTCATCTACATCTCGGTTGACCTGAGAGTGAGGACATTCTCAGCAAATTTTCATTTTTGGGTCAACTGTTCCTGTTTATCAGCTGAAGTCACTGAGTCACCTGACCCTCAGCGTGAACTTTAAACTGTAGTCACATCTTTCTCAAAGAGGGACTGTTCTGTGTATATATAAAATAGCAAATGTCCTACATTACTTGCCACAATCCACATGCTAATCACATTAATCTCTACTCATATGATATAATAAGTCAGTACTTGGGGTCAACTCAATATACATCAGCCCAGTCTGCCTGATCCGTCTCGTTAAGGTTGTAATTTCACCACTATAAAACATGAGATTGTAATTACACATGTAGAATATAAAAGTCAGCTTGTTTTGTTGCTATTATCAAGTATGATGACTTTTTAACACCTGAAATAAAGTTTCAGTGCTTCATAAGGGTGTTGCAGCCTTGTCTAGATCATAAACTCCTGTTTGGTCAGGATGAGACGAAGTAAAATACTTTGTGAATTACAGTGATAGTTTAGTATTTAAAATATTAATCTTATCACTGATTTGTCTCTTTATTTTGAATGTTCTGTATAATTTATGTTGTTCAACTCTCTGTAATTGGTCCCTAAATGTGAATATTTTAAAATAGATCTTTATTTGTAATCAGATTGTGCTTTTTTCTTGTACAAACCTTTTTTAAACATTAAAGAGAATATGCTTGTGATTAAATGTTTTTTTTTTTACATTATGTTTTTGATCAAAGAAATGGTGTCAGATAGAAGAAATAATGCAAATTCATTTGATTTATTTGTACTGTTTTTCATAGTACTGTGAAAAGCACTATACAAATGAAGGTGATGTACCATAGTAATACATGGAAATACCATGGTACTTAAATGACTATTTACACACAAATACCATTGTGTATGTCTGAAAAACATGCTATTAGTTCAAGGTATGTGGTAGTATTGGACCATAGTACTGATTCTGAATATCCAGAAAGAATATCACGGTATTACTATGTTAACATGATAGTAACTTGATACATATTCATTGATCATGATATTTACATAATACTCCAAGATACACTATTGTTTAATAGTTTTGAGTCAGAAGATTTTTCAATGTTTTAGAAAGAAGTCCAAAAAATGCAGTAAAAACAGTAATATTGTGAAATATTATTACAATGTAAAATAACTTTCGTTTTCTATGTGAATGTTAAAATGTAATTTATTTCTGTGATCAAAGCTGTATTTTCAGCACCATTACTCCAGTGTCACATGATCCTTCAGAAATCATTCTTATATGCTGATTTGCTGCTCAAGAAATATTTCTGATTATTATAATGTTGAAAACAGTTGTGCCGCTACATATTTTAGTAAAAACCTATTTTTTGATAAATAGAAGGTTCAAAAGAACAGCATTTATTTGAAATGGAATTATTTGTAACATTATAAATGCCTTTACTGTCATCTTTGATCAATTTAATGCATTGCTGAATAAAAGTATTAATTTCTTTAGTAATGGCAATTTTGTAGGTGTAAACGTGCTAAATGTAGTGTTGGAAAAATACACATACAATACAAAGAGAGCAGTTTTATTGGTGGTTGAATAATATACAGGATGTTATAGGTATAGCAGAAAAAAAGTCGGTAAACATCACAGACGCCACACACACAGAAGAAAGCGGCTTCAGCTTCCCTTCTCCCATATGTGAATAACTACGTTCTGTAGAAAAAACACATTCTCTCTCTCACTCACACACACACACACACACACACACACACACACACACACACACACACACACTCTGATGCCCAGAGATCACAGCATATTCAGTCCTCATGTTTTTTTTTTTTTTTTTGCCTCATAATGTTAGTTATTTTAGTGCATGACTCGTTTGGTTTGAAAATATATTTCCTCTGCCCTCTCTACATGATGGGAGATTATACATCAACTGTACATGTACATTTATACAGAACATATACACATCCCCAAAAAAACCCCATTCATACGCCCCGCACGCTGTCAAACTGAGCCCCACCCCTCTCTGTGACATCATAGTCAGCTTCGGTAAATATTAAGATCATTTTTTGCAATAAACAAAAGATTAAAAAATATATAAATTAGATTTGGATGAAGAAAAAAAGCCATTAAGTTTATTTATTTATTTTGCATTATGACATTTTATTCATGACAATTAAGCTCGAGATTATTTAAATTGCATAAAGGCTTTATGAACAATTTACATTTTGTTTTTAAGTTATGCTTTTGTTTTATGAATGTGACTTCAAATTAGCGTAAATTTAATTCACAGTACAACAAATACAACCATTATTATTTTTGTACCTTACAAATGCAATTTACTTTTTTAATGAGTACTGATTTTACTCATTAAATTGATTTTAAATTAACATTTATATTCATGTATTTTTTATTTTTTTAATATGATAATTGTTTTGCATTTTGCAAGCTACTGAGAATTGGGAAGAGAAAGAAATGTGCATGGAAAGAAATAGTCACGAAAATAATGTCACAATGTAAATTTATCTTTTTATTTTAAGGTACTTGATTTCTTTGGAATTCGAGGGGTTGTCAGCGTTGTGACGGGGTAAACAGGTATAATGAGGGGTGCACATGATCACACAACAATATAGCAAGATGATGTGAAAAGAGTCCAAATGTCCAATTCCTTCTTTCATTTTCAAATTAATATATTCTATGTAGTCCATTGCTCAACACTTCTGTCAAAACATATTCATTTCAACAGATCAGCGAATATTCCTTATAAAACGCTTATAAGATTGCACACGTCCGCCCGTTTCCCAATGGTCCCAGGTCCAAACGGGCGAATCGTAGGTTGAATCAGACCTTTGAAAGGTCAAACGGTACGTCCGAGCGGGACAAACAAACACAAACTCACTCCATCAGGCACAGTGTATTAATATGAAATGAACCAAGCCCTCTTAGAGTGTGTCTTTCTGTACAGCCACACATCAAAACACGCAAACATATATATCACAGCGTTGGGGTCCTCTCAAGCCCTCTGTGTGCGCGCGAGTCTATACTGAATCAGGATTCCCCTCGAGAGTTTTTAAAGTCAACAGTCAGGGAAAAATACTGCCAATGTCTCAAGTTTATTGGTGCAAATAGGAGCTTGTGTGTGTCGGTTCAGCCCATTTCAGCTCCAGAACCGGATTAAGAACTCTAGCGTGGGTGAAGCAGCCTAGCGTGGGTTCCCTAGGTTCTGCAGGAGGTTCAGGTCTCACCGTAAATTGTCTGAGGTTCTAGATTTCAGGTTCTAGGTCTTCTCCTCGCGCTCCGTCCTGCGCCGCGAGATGATTCGTGGTTTGATCTTGAGCGAGAGCTCCCATAATGCCTCCTCTGCCAGGTGATCGCTAAAGTCGTTGAAGAACGAGACGATGTCTTCGTTCCGTTTCAGTTCGTAGTGTCTACAAAGCCGATTAAGATAAAATGTATCATTTTTAAAAATCATTTAATAGTGCAAATGATATATGAAATATATATAACATTTTAAAAATCATAATAATATGCATAAATAAAAATCCTGCACATTAAAAAACAAATAGTTCCAGCTCTAAAATATATGAGGGGGAAAAAAAAAATCATGTTTCGGGAAATAATTGTTATAATTTTTATTTCTACTTTTTTTTTTTGCCACAATTGTTCATAATTCTGCTTCCTTATCTCACAGTGATTTAGAATTTTTATGTCATAATTCTGCCTTTTTATGTCAGAATTTCGACTTGTCATAATTATGACGAATTTCTCATAAAAAAAATCACTTGGTCATAATTATATTTTTCTGTCAATTTCGACATTTTATCTCATAATGAGTCAGTATCTCAATTTCGACCCATATTAATTGTTTTTAATGACAATTTTGACGTTTGATGTCAAAATTGTTTTGTCATCATTTCAACTTTTTATCTCATTACTCAGTATCTCATCATTTACATTTTTTTGTCAATTATTAATTTTGTCATAATTATGACTGTCATAATTGTATGTTATAATTCTGATTTATCAATTTTTTTTGTCATAATTTTTATCTCATGTTCAAAATAATTTTTTGATTCAGTATCTCATAAACATTACTTTAATGCAATGATTATGATTAACAAAAAAACTCTTATGTGGCTGAAATAAGTGATGTTTGATTTGACCACAGTCCTTCTTGCCAAGTCTGTTAGAGCAAAGTCAACAGCAGAGTTTTGGACTGCAGCTTGAATCACATGTAATCTAATCTCATGTTCGTCAAACGCTGGGTTTCAGGCCAGCAGATTACTCACACTTGCTGGAAACGTCTCATGCTGTCCAGAATGTTGAACTGCTGCCAGCGCTTGGAGAAATTCACTTTACCGTCAATAAAATCCGGGTTTCCGAGGTGAACGAATGTCAAGTCCTGTAGGATCAAACCCCTGTCAGGGAAAAAACAAACAAACAAAAAAACTTTATAACTGCATATATAATTCACACCAGATTAATGCAGTTTTAAATGCTTATTTTATTGATAAATTCTGTTTAGTTTTATATAATAAAGTCATTTTTTGTTGAAATTCAGCGGATCTGTAGAAAACATCAGATGTGTCAGTGTTTGTTATTGCTAACAAAAACTATTTCAAATCATTTTCAGTAAATAAAATAAAAAGCTGAAATGAAATACAGTTGAACAATAAGAAGAAAAACTTCAATGAAAATGAGAAATATTGCCTTGGCAACTAATTGAAATAGGTTTGTTAAATAAATAAAATTACTAAAAATTACTGTAATAAAAATATATATACACAAAAAAAAAAAAATGACAAAAGCAAAAAATTACTAAAATTTTATATCAAATTAAAAAGGTAATTTAAAAGATTAATAAATACATAAATAATCCTAAAACAACAATGGTGCTTAAAAACAGTTTTTTGAAGAAATAAAAGGACTAAAATTATTTAAATAAAAAACTAAAACAAAAAAAATTATAAAAAAAAAGGACAAAAGCACAAAATTACTAAAATGTATAAAAAGGTCATTTTAAATAATACATACTATAATAATACATAAATAAAACTAAACCCTCGGGCACATATTTTTATGCAGGTCCAAATTCAATGTCATGAACCTCGGAACCTAGGAATTTGTGCTTCTCTGACTCTCAAAAGCTGCAAAACGGGCAGATTTCACCAGACAATCCTTGGGTAAGCAGTCTGAGGCTGAAACAACCATCCTTAATGAGCACAAAATGCTTTATTTGCCGATTCCGTATTTAATTTCAGTTTAGTCTCTACTCACAGGTATGGTATGCATGGAGGCTCCACTTCTGCTAGCGCCGCTCTGTACGCTCTGAAGGACGAGGAACTGTCAATCAAGGTGCAGTACTCCTCTAAACCCTGGAAACAATAGAGACAGAGGTTAAAAAAAATCATATGATTGGCTACTATTGGATGATTTTCTTCAGTTGTGTTAGTTTTGGCAGTGAGAAGGAAGTCAGACTGACCTCAGACGTCTGTTTCTGCCATTCCAGTCGTCTGATTGGAGCAGAGTCCAGCGCCGAGAGAATCGCCAAATAAGAGTTGAAGTTATTCAGTTTCCGCAAGTGCTATGAGCGAGACAAAACCATTAAATTACTCAGAAAATACAGAGAGTGATGCATTCAGAATCACCCCACAGCCACAAATAAAGCCTAAAGCAGTTTAGAGTAATTCATTGTGGATGATCAAGATTTTTGTTACTCTAGTTACCTTCATGATTTTGATGAATTTGAGCAGCAGTTTTTCTCTGTCCTGACCTTTCTCCTGCTGGATGATGATAGAGCGCACCCTATTGGACAGGAGGAATCACATTTCAGTACACACATGGATGACCGTTTCTCAAACAGAAGGCTGCATCCTCCGGAGGTCACATATGCAGGCTGCGTACGTCATCAAGCCTGGTTTATTTCAGTTATCTGAGCATTACATTCACGAGTCAAAAGCATATTAAAACAACTTACACTTAACTAAGAATAATGGTCAAATTTATAACTGTTAATATTCTTTATGACGTATGCAGAGTATATATATATATATTTTTTTTTTTTTAAGGAATATTGCATAATTTTCTTTCATGTTTTAAATTTAACAACAAACCTCTGTTTCGCATCACTTATCTGACAAAAATAAAAGTAATTCTAATTTGATTACACTTAAAACATATTAATTTAATGTTTAATTTAATTAATTAATTTAATGATAATACATTTTAAATCCAGAAACATTACAACAACAAATACAGATATGTGTATATATGTGTGTGTATATATATATATATATATATATATATATATATATATATATATATATATATATATATATATATATATATATATACACATACATATATAAATTATTAAATTGTTTTATGAATTCAATTGAATAGACATGTTTTTTGATTATTAACATTTAATCAAATTAAATTAAATGTAAAACATAGAATTTGGGAAAAATAAAAGTTTTGTTAAACCTTTAATAAATTGCTTTTAAATTGTATAAAATCTCATGATTTCCATTACTTAAAAATGCTTTTTGATTCATAATATTTAACTATTAAAACTGAATCCAGAAAATTAAAGCAGGAAAAATCGAATTTGATTTCATAAGGCCCTATGACTATGTTTAAGAGAAATTACAACTAAAATTGTAACTTCAAAATTCCAGACCTATCTTCCTCAGAAGTAATCCTCGTATCAGCCTGGGTACTTGTACACAACTTTGTTTGCTGGCAAACAGAGTAAATCCAGCCAATCACACACAAGGATGCGGTTTTAAGATATTTTTGAGCGCAATATGCATATATATATAGAACGTGCCATTTTGAAGGGATAGCAGGTATCAGTAAATATGTACCAGTAGCTCATGTTGTTAAAGTGCTCTGTAAACTGGGTCAGATTTGGACTTTTCTCTTCATTCTGTTCCTTCGCCCAAAGCAGCACCTCAGGAATCTGAAGACAGAGATGACAGAGATGATTACTTTTTACACTCACAAATCTCAAAACTATTTTTTTCCATTACTATATCAAGTAAAACAGCATCTGGGTGTGTTTTACCTCAATCTTGTAAAACAGTTCTGCGTCCAGCAACGTCAGCTGATCGGCGATCTCATGACTGCGGAAATCATGCAGCGTGCCGGGCCTGTGGAGAAAGAGCCGATTAAACACACAGATGAGAAACGTCCCAATGACCCCCTGAACTTCGACCTTTACCTGGCAGAGACACCCCGCGCGGCGAGAGGTTTCAGCATGTGCATGTGTCGCAGGAGCCTCTTCTGTTCCACTTTATCCAGGATGTTCTTTCGCAGGACCCGCGCCAGACTCAGTTCTCCATTACAGACCAGCCGGAAGACCAGATCCATCAACTGCCGCAGGATGTCCTCGGTCAACTCCACCAGACTGACACACAGACAACACCAAGAGGTCAATCAATCACACATACACTGCTGTTCAAAAGATTGGGGTCAGTAAGATTTCATTGTTCATATTTTTATTCAGCAAGGACACATTAATTTGATCAAAAGTGAGAGTAAACACATTTATAATGTTACAAAAGATTTCTATTTCAAATAAATTCTTTTAAACTTTTTTATTCACAGTTTCCACAAAAATATGAAGCAGCACAACTGTTTTCAACATTGATAAGGATAAATGCCTCTTGAGCAGCAAATCAGTTTCTGGCAGATAATCTATTACATTTACTGCAAAAATAAACTGAAAACATATTTTCTTCAACTTATTTTCCAGCTTCAACTTTTTGTTAGTAGTAGCCACATAATAAAAAAACAACACCATGCATCGACTCACCAGAGTTCATCCACGACTCTCACCAGCACAAAGAACGTGTTTTTACTGACGCGCTTCTTGAAGGTGTCTGGACTGTGACAGAACCGAGTATATGTGCAGCTGAGTTAAGAAGAAACACACCATGCAAACTGTCTGCTACTAACAGATAAAAATAAACCACACAGTAGAAAGGATATCTGTAGTGTAGTTTTTTAATGAGGGCTTCAGGCGTTATGAAGGTTCTGTAGGTGGTGAGAAAAGCCTCGCAGTACAACACCAAATCTACAACACAAACAGACAAATGATTCATATGCACTCAAGATATCCAGCAAACCTCCATCACACAAACACTGCAGGAATCAATCAGTCTAACAGACATATTATAACAGAAAAATTCTGACCGAGCGAGCTTCATATGAAGAAAGCGAGTGAATTACCTTTGCGGTCTGTTTCTGTAGCGTGAACTAACAGTATATCACCAGAGCCGGCTCTCACATCAGGACCATCATCATTCTATCAGAAAGAGAGAGAGAGAAATATTACTGCAGGCAACTGAAGTCCGGCTCAGTTTGGCTCCGGCTGCCCATCACAGCACTGCACCAGCTGACGTCTGTCTGTGTGTGTGTGTGTGTGTGTGTGTTTTAGACTTGCATCAACCACTAATGAATTACTCTCTAAACACTGGAGGAAACAGACAAAAGGTCTGACCTTGTCAAAAAACACAATACATCAAATACCCACATGCAACAGATTTCCAACATAACTCTGTTAGCTTAATTCCTCTGTGATTCCTCTTTCTATCCATAATTTTTAACTCAAAATAATATTTCATGTCAATCTATTTATTTATCTGATAAGCCGTGTAATAATGAACATGCCATGCTGAATTAATCCTACAGTGATTTTATTTTGCAGTTATGATTGGCTGACTGTACATCACATACATAATTATGCTAATTTGATTGTCAATTTGCATACTATTTGCGCCTCTACAGTTTTGTCATCTGTAAAGTACGTACTAATTCAGTTCTAAACTATTTTTGTTTAACCAGTGAATCTACATGAATGGATAAGGAGTTTTCACATTTTATTGATAATGCCAATTTCTACATGATGAAATAGTTTATATCTTTGCCTAATATATATATATATATATATATATTTTTTTTTAAATTTCTATGACTTTTTAAGATTTTAATAATTTTCAAAACTTTTCCCAAACAGGAAATTTTTCAAATATGAACATATTTAAATACATGCACAGCATAAATGGTATATTTAAAAATATCCATATTTAATGATGGATGCATGGATAAATAAATAAATGCATTAAAAAAAACATGATAAAATTCATAAATAAATTCATGCATAAATGGATAAATAAATCCATGCACAAATGCATAAATAAATAATTTTTAAATAAACAAATGCAGGCAAAAGTGGACAAATAAATGCACAAATAAATTAATGTATAAATACATAAATGCAGGCAAAAGTGGATAAATGCATAAATAAATTCATGCATAAATAAATGCATAAACAAAATGAATAAATAAATACAAATAACCGATCAAATCAATGCTAATATTCCCAGGTTTATCATGACTGTGCTCATCCTGGCTTTTAGTCTGAGCTGTTTAATAAAGGTTTAATGAACACCTTATATAGCTTTAAACAGTATTGTTACCTCTGCTTTGAGTGTGATGCGGTTCATAATCTCATTATGATCAATGAGGGACAGTTCATCAACATCATCGATCTGACCGTGACTGGGTTCCTTCGGCCTGTGAGCGAGAGAAAACATATCACAAATATTTACATATCTCTGACCTGTCCATATGACAGCAAACACACACGTACAAAGACTGGAGTTCATACCTGTCCTTAGACAAGGCTTCCTTGCTATTGGAGGTGGGTATGTGAGGGGTGTGGTCCTGAAGCACATCGTCACATGATGAGGGGTCCTGAAGAATTCAAACTAATGTATAATTGCACTCCAAACACATGCACACACAGCTTAACACAATGCCACGCATACTTACAGTGCGGTGTGTGTTTTCTCCATTAGCCTGTGTGGAGGAGTACAGGTTCACATACTCTCCCTCACCGCCTTCATCCACACTTTCACTCTAGAGCAAAAACAACACGGACAAACGCCACAGATCACTCAGACAGCCAGAAAATATTCACCATCAAACACACGATGTGAGTTTCCTATGACATATAGGTAAAATGTGAATTCTATGCAAAATAATTGACATTTTCCAAGGAAATTATTCCATGCAAAAATGATGCCACAGCAATAAATTATCACAGATGATTGCCAGGGATTTATGGGAATTGCTTTTGATATTCTGGTCTATAGCTATGACCCAAAAGCAGGGTTATTATTGTTAATTAAAACCATAAAAAAGTCATTATTATTGATTAAATAATAACAAAAAATGAATAATACACATTTAACAATACACATTCTAAAAAAGAAATAATATAGACATATGTAAATATTATACATGTTAAAATGGTACACAATATTTAAAAATGTCCATATTTAAGGATGCATAAATAAATGAATACATAAAATAAGTACTACTAAAATAACTAAACAAATAATCTAAATGTAAGAACTAATATATATATATATATATATATATATATATATATATATATATATATATATATATATATATATATATATATATATATATATATATGGAAATATTTAATAGAAACAAAACAATTACTGCAAATTGAACTAAAATTAAAAAGAAAAAAAAAATCTAAATCTAAATTTAATTTAAAATATTAACATAAACTACTATAGTAAGTAACACTACCCAGGACCCTCTTTTATTGTCCCACACATGAAAATTGTCTAGTTTTTTTTTTTTTTTCAAAAAGTAACAGCACACCTCTCTTTTTCACTCAGAAACTCTGAGAACAGAACTTCTATTACACAGAGACTACATGAGTGTCATCTGAGCACTAGATGGCGCTCGTTTACATTATTTTGCACCATGTAAATTCACATTCTCAAGGACCTGCACATAATATGACGGTCCACATTGTATTTTCAGGAAAATTAGAGATAATGTTAAAGCTAATTATGCATGTGTGTCTAAGGTAGCTATGCTTTTCAGACAATTGCAACTCCTTTTGAAGACGTCTTTAGTGGGAAAAAAGTCATTCATGCTCTATTTTTAATTCTTGAAATGCAATACTTAAAGTTATGTAGTGATTATGATTTGACTAGTTTAAAATTCAATAAGTCCATATGCATATAACTGCTGAACTTGTGAGTATTTGAGGGTGTGTTTACCGCAGAGGTAAGAAGTGAATCAGAAAGAGAAGACTCAGAAGGAAGACAGACGGCCAGAGAAACCAGAGAGCTGGTCAAGGACCCGTTAGAGACACACCCACCATCTAGAGCTTTGCCGGCATTGGTCAAACCAACCAGGTCGGAACTCTGCGATCAGTCGAGACAGACGAAAAGAGAAGAAATGGGAGAGGAAAGATGGAATCAGAGGACGTATATGGAATAAATCTGAAAAGGAGGAAAAAGATTGGAGAACGGAGAGGGAAATATGTTCCATTTTGTGAAAAATACTAGGACAGTGAGTTTACATTTGTAACTACAAAGAGAAAACCTCCATCAGACGACACAATGCAACACTGGACAAGTCAAATCCTGGCTGAACTTCCGGATGTTGCTCAGAGGGATTACAGTCAGCACCTGCAGGGACTCGCCCGGATCACCAACAACATTCCAGATCATCCCATTACACACACACACACAGCAAACATGGTCCAACATGTTTCCCTGAGAGATCGGGAAGAGCAGCCCCCATTCTATTCTGTCTGTGACATTCCGGAATGTAAGCATTCCATAGAGACTCAGAGGAGGGAGTGAGGAAAAGAGAAAAAAAACTTCCATATGGTTCCTCACAATCTTTTACACACACACACACACACACACACACACACACACACACACACACACACAGACACAGACACACACAGACAGAGAGAGGTCACTTACTCACCAAAATGTTGAACTCTTTCCTTAGGCAAACACACACACGCTCACATAAACATCATATTGCTTCTGCTCTGACCTCTAAGGTCAGGGGTCAAGAGCACAGAACATTCCGGGACAATTCCCAGATTCCGTTACCATGACAAACTAGTCCCTAAAACACATCACCAGGGAAAAGAACTGCAAATAGCACCTAAAAACATCACCAGAGTTATGTTATACACTATTTTAGTGTTTATTTATATTTTGATTTAGCTTTTATTTTTATATTTCCAGTTTTCATTTTAATTTCAGTTTTAGTTATTTTATGTGCTTTTGTAATTTTCATTTGTTTTTTAAATAATTATAATTATTTATAAATATAATTATGTAACTATAATAATTATATTTATATTTATTTTAAATGAAAGTACTTTAATGAAAATTTGAAATACTGGCTTGGCAACTAACTGATATAAAATGAGTTTAAGTTTCATCTAATATTTATATTTATTTCAATTAACAAAAAAATGTTTTTATAGTTGTTGCTAACAATAACAACACTAGTAATAATAAAAGACTCTCTGAAGTCCATTTTAAGTGTAGCAGTTTTTAAAAAGCCAAGTAAAGCCATAGATCAAAATAAATATATTTATAAAAACTATATGTATTTACTATTTATTTCAGTGAGGACAGAAAAAATCTTAAATGCTGGAAACATTACATCGTGCCTAGTCAGGATATGACGTACATTAGTGTTTTTTTTGTGATCCTATTAACAGTAGAATCTGAAATTCTAGACAAAATATCACAGCTTCATACGGCATAATGAGACTCATGCGGGAAGAATTGCTTACTGCTGAAAATCTCTGATAAAATCTCTCAATTTTTCCCTCATATAACAAATGACACATTCTGAATGATCTCAAGGCTTATATTAAAAACAAACTCTAGATACTGTTAAATAATTCACCTCGTGCACAAAACCCAAATTTTATGGCAAAAATCTCAATTTTGACTACATAAATCCACCTCTGATGCATGCTGTTTTTTGATGAGCAAAATCTTCAAAAAACAACAAACCAAAAAAATAGTGTCAAATGCAGCACTGGAAGTTATTGATGAAATCAAATGCAACTGGAGAACAGAGTTAGTCAGTAAAATAACACATGCGGGGCATCCATGAGCACAGACCCAAAACTGAGTTTATGCTACATGAAGATTAAACAGCATTTTGATAAACTCTGGACTTAAACCTTAAACCCAGATAAACAGATAAATGAAGATTAGATAAGCTTTTAGACTTAAACTTTAATTCAGCTTTGATTCTGGTTCCAAAAGTACAAACCGAATAGCACAGAAATGTATTCTGCTCAAGAATGACACCTTAATTAATTGTTAAAAAATATTACAATTTGGATTCAATTTAAAAAATTGGATTATTATAATATTTTTAAAATATCTGAAGAGAGAGGATCAAATCTTTTGCAATTGTTCACATGCATGTTACATTCCTGACTGCTGGACACTCACCACAGGTGTGGTCAAAGAGGCGTGGCCACTGAGGAAGGAGTTAGACACTGATAGGCTGAGACCAAGAGCAGGCTCCGCCTCCTCCGGAAGCCCAGCAGGAGGAGGGAGAATTGAAAAAGAGGAAGAGGAGGATGAAGGAATAGCAGAAGTGTAGGAGGCCTAGAGCGCAAGAGAGAAACATGGGAAGGAAGAAGAGAGACAGAGAAAAGAACAAAGGATGAAATCAGGTTAAAAAGAAAGAAAGGCAAAGTGAGTTATATCAACTCAGCCGGGAAAAAAGTAGAAAAGGAGGCAACATGAAATGTAATGCTTTTACATTCTTTTTTGAATATATACCATTATTAATATCTCATGTAATTATGTATTTACATTTACTTTGTATTTTATGTTTAAATATTATTATACAGAAAGTAAATAGGGTCAATTTGGATTTCCATGTTGCCTTTAAAAAAGAAATTAACAGAAGAGAAGAAAATTATTAACTAGCAATTTATATATTAAAAAAAGTATTTAATTAATCATTCAAAATGATATATATAATTTTGAATTATTAATGAAATACTCTTTAAAAAAAAAAAAAAAAAAATATATAATAATAATAAATAATATATATATATATATATATATATATATATATATATATATATATATATATATATATATATATATATATATATATATATATATATATATATATATATATATATACACACACATATACACGCTGTGGTGCAAATTTCCCGCAGCATCTAATCTGTAACCATTTCACAAAAAGCAAAAAAACCACATAGTTAATCCGTATTTTCCAGTTGACTTTACAGTGACCCTGACGTGGCCTCCAAAACAGTCACGTGTTGCCTAATCTAAAGAAGCTCAGTTTGACCTCTGACCTTCAGGAGCTTAACCTCTGACCTGCTGCATGCTCCACGCCTGCACATGATCGGAACTCACCAGCTGTCTCTGTTTGGGAGGCAGTGCTGGCGCGTGGACGGAGTCCGAGCTGCTGTAGGAATCGTTGAAGCCGTAAACCTCCTGAAAGCGCTTGTTCCTCCGCTGCTCGTAAATACTCTCGTTCTGAGGCGTCTGATAGAAGACGGACGGCTGCGGTTCAGAGTAATCCTCCACAAACTGCATGTACTGGAGGACTACAGAGAGAAAAAAAAGAGTTACACACGTGAAGGAAAGCCATTTTCTTGATTTCTATTTCACAATAAAAAACTACTGTATGCTTTTATTTTAACCTATGAAAATGCAGATCCTGTTGTAGATAACAGTGAAAAATCAGATCAACTTAAACTGAAATAACATCATTACTTGCTTTACAGCAATTACATGAGAAAAAGAGTGTTTTAGCATTTTGGAACTGAGAACTGACAGTAATTAATTTCAAATTGATCTGGCAATGCATAAAATATTGAAAGGGGCTTCATTTTCTTATGCAAAATATTTATTTCTATATGTGGTTTTGAAATCAGTCTTTATAATGTTTATAAATAGTTAAACGTGCAGTTAAACATGCTTGATTTCTATTTTTGTATCACAATAAAAAAATAATTATATATATATATATATATATATATATATATATATATATATATATATATATATATATATATATATATATATATATATACACACACACACACACACATATATATTAAATTTATGATAAAATTGTGTTATTCAAATATATGAATATATATATATATATAGAGAGAGAGAGAGAAATTTTATATTGTGATACAAAAATAGAAATCGAGCCTGTTTAACTGTTTACCCCTATAGTTATTTTTATTAATAAAATATTTTTTGTTAAATATTGTTTTCAAAATAAAGATTTAATTTAATAAATTATTTATTTAAATACATTTTATTTCCTATTATTATTTTTTTTAATTAATTTTATTTTTTAAATTTGACTTATTTTGCCATTTGCACAATTGTTTTTTTGCTTTATTTGCGCTGATTTAGAAATAAAATTGACTTTTTGTCATGCCAATAAAGCACATAAAACTGAAAAATGCTATTGCAAGAGAGAATAAAACTTAAAATTAAGTCCATTATTATACAATTATTATACAATTTAAACATCAAATTACTTTTTTGATTTACAGTAACTTAAAAATATTGAATTAACTGATTAATTGATTTGGCAATGCATAAAATCTTAAATGGCCCAAAAAAATTGGCTTTATTTTCTTATACACAATATAATTTCTTATTTGTTTATTTTATGAAATATGACCCAGACCTGTTTCTGGACGGTATTTCAAGAGACCCACTTAAAAAAATTATTAAAAAAATATAATAAATATTCTCTTACTCTGTTTGCCCTTCTTCTCTGGCAGCGGCGGTGGGCTGTCGGTGTCGGTACAGCGCGAGAGCTCGTCTCCTCCGTTGATCTGCGGTAGCGGCGACGCCGGCGTCAGCAGCGGGAACGGCGGCGTCGGCTGCTCATCTTCTGATAGGTTATCGTAGTGCGATGGGAGGCGCTCGTAAAGAGGGTACGCCGATATGATCGGTGCAGACCGCCGCTTCTTCTGCGGGAGGGCGGGGGGAAGCACACTACCGGTTGGTCCAGGTGTGAGGGGCGGGGTCCAGTACCCCAGGGAAGCCTGATTCGTGACGGGAGCGCTAAAACGCGGGTGGGCAGGGGCCTGGGCGGGGCTTAACGACTGAGACTCCCCGTGGCATTCTGGGAGAGGGCTCAGACTGCTGCCAGTGCCTGTCGGAAAGGGTAAATGCTCGGATACGGATAGATCCTGATGCAGGAAGTCGTAATCGTGATCGTATCCCTCTATAGACAAACAAAGAGAGGATCATATCCTGGTAAGTGTTCAAAAACCTTCAACTTTTACTCGTAATAGTGTTTGCATACCTAGAGTTTCACAGCTAGTGTTGCGAGAGCACTGGCCGCTGTCTCGCTCCAGTGACGAGAGCTGCTCGTCGGACTTGCTGAGTTTTCCGATACTGTTACAGGGAGAAAGACGAGGCGAATCCCCGCCGTATGACTGGCTCCCACCGGAGAAACGCCTCTGGAGGAGATCCACGTCAAACTCCTGCTGCTTTAAACACAGATCATGTGACAAAAACTCAGTTACCAAAACATTGTCGCTCTAGGTTTTGACACATCCATGGTTTTAAAATAATTCTCTGAATGCACACTGTAATGACATGCAAATTTATTATGTGATTTTGAATGAAGTTTTGAATATGATTTTCCTATTATATAAGGTTTTGAATATTGCATGCCTTTATGATGAAGTTGAATGCTCACGTATAACTGCTTTTTCAAAAATTAAACAAAATATTTAACAAAAAGCAGTTTTATTTTAAAAATAAAAGAGTCAACAAATATAATTAATGAAATTTTGTGGTAGAATTATTTTTAATAACTCTTGCTTTTTGTAATGAATGATGTCATAGGCAATTTGGTCCTGAATGCTGATTGGTCAAAGCAGTGTTCCAGTCATGCTAAAATACATGATATAAAAATATCTATATTTTACTGCACAGCGCCACAACTACTGAAGTTGTATTAATAATAATAAAACTAATACCTGCTAAGCAACCGTTTGGCCAGCTAAGACCAGCAAAAAATGATTTTTTCTTTTGTTATTTTTTTAAAATATGTGTTTTATTTCCTACATCAACTGAGAGTTAACTCAGTTATTTACATTAGTATTTTATTATTTTATTTTTATCAGTAATCATGATTAGGCACGGTGCCATCTCAGAGAGGTCAAAGGTCAAGGGTCATGCTCCGGTGCTATACCTGTCTCAGAGCTCCAGAAGGCAGGTTGATACCACATGGGACTCGACTCATTGGCGCTACCACGGCAACACGTGTGGGGGAGGGGGCCGACTGTCGCTTCTTGGGAGGCAGAGCAGGTGGGCTATGGCACAGTATGCAGAAATATGCAAATGAGCTCACAAGTATGAAACAAACAATGCAACAAGGTCAAACGAAACGAGCACAGACAGTCCATACACGGTTAGTGAGGGTCTAGCCTGGAATTTAATTGGACACACACACAAACGCTAACACACACATAAAAGTAGCACAGCGGTGGAATGTGTGGGCGGTGAGTTCAGATCTTGGGTTTCCCTGACAATTCTTTACACTAAGCTCTAGCGGGTAACCATGGAAACATTAGAATAAACTAATCATAGAACTCCCAGTGGGAGGTATTAGAGCGGGATGCAGCGCTAGTCAACAATCCTGACGGAATGCGCACAGGATTCTATTTGGAATTTTTGGAATAATTTGAAAAAAATATGTAAAGGATCCAAATGGGAATCAATTAGAATCTTCAAAGGATTTAATTAAATATAACTAAATAAACAGAAATTTGAACAGGAGTTCAAGAATACTGTCAGACTACTGTACATTTAAAGGGAAAGTTAAAGGCTGCAGGTAGTGCCTCAATATAAATATCTGGGAATCCTAATTGATTCTAAACTTACATTTAAAGCTCAAGTTAAAAAGGTTTGTAAGCAGGTTAAGTTTAATCTCTATAATTTTAAATTTATTAGAGATTACATGTCATTAGAGGCAGCTAAGATGTATATGTATTCTATGGTTATTTCTCACATGACTTACTGTTTAACCACCTGGTCTCAGGCGAGTTCAGTGACTCTAAAACCATTAGTCCTTATACAAACGTACACTTAAAGTCTTCGATAAGAAATCGGTACATTATCATCATAGTCCAATACTGAAAAAATATAATTTGTTAAATTGGGAAAACATGATTAAATATGCAAATGTATTCTTGATGTATAAAATTATTTACGGCTTATCTTCTCCCCCTCTTGGTCAGTTAGTTCCTATTAGAACAACTGATTATCGCTCTACAAGAGGCGCATTAAGAGTAGACTGTATTATACCGCTTAGAGGAAGTAAATTTAGTCAGTCTGCTTTTTCTGTCAAAGCTGCACAAGAATGGAATACTATTCCGACAACTATAAGAGATCTAGGCACATATGCTTTATTTAGGGTTCAATTATCACCAGTAAAGTATGGAGTACCACAAGGATCTGTCCTAGGTCCTCTGCTATTTTCAATATACATGTTGACCCTTGGTAATATTATTAGAAAATACGGGATTAGTTTTCATTGTTATGCTGATGATACTCAACTATATATCTCAACAAGACCAGATGAAACTTCTAAACTATCTAAGCTAATAGATTGTGTAAAAAATGTAAAAGATTGGATGACCAATAATTTCCTCCTATTAAATTCAGATAAGACAGAGATATTACTTATTGAACCAAAAAACAGTACACAGAATCTCTTGGATTAAAAATTAGCAACTAGACGGATGTACTGTTACGTCCTCTAAAGTCAAAAATCTGGGTGTTATATTAGACAGCAACTTGTTCTTTGGAAACCATATTTCCCAGGTTACAAAAACAGCATTCTTCCATCGTCTCTATTTGTTTCTCTGTTTCTGTCATGGGATTAACATCCCGTGGTAACTAGGAATGACAGAAGCTTCAGTCTGTATCCAACCCTTAAATGATCTGAGTTGACCGAACACCTGAGAAAAGATAATGCCAACCCCTCAGAGGACCTCAGAGGATGCCAATGCTCAGACAACATACAGAATTACCAAATTTTGCCATAAGTTAAATATATTAAGGTTCTGCAATATATATTTATTGTGGAAACTTAATTTCCTGTAGAGCTGCTTTGCAACGATTTGTATCGCAAAAAGCGCTATGCAAATAAACTTGAACTTGAATTGAAGAATTGGTTAATCAGTACTCAGATTTGTCAACACTAGAATCTTATATCTGCTAGCCATCCTATTATTGTTTGTATTTTGTTTGCATTGTTTTTAATTGATCCTATATTATTTTCAATAGACTACTGTATGATTGTATTGTGTAATTATTAAATTTTCAATTATGTATTTCTAAATCATATTTTCTTTAGGGTGACTTGTAACATCTTGTCCAGGGACTACGGATGAAAAATAGCCTTTGGCTAATTCTGGTACATTTACAGGAATGTTTTTATTAATGTACAATGTCCCTGTCAAACTAAATAAAATAATAGTATCGATACTTCACTCAGACACTGCTAGTAAATTTCCCCAAAAATTACAAAGAAATGGCAAGTAACATGTTAAATTAAACATGAAATTTAGAAAAGTAAAAACACTGAAATAGTATTTTCGGTGAAAAATAAAATATTATTTCTGTTTTATTTACAACTTTTTATACTTATTTTCAGTGTGTGTTGTAAAATATGCCCATTAGGATCCTGCAAATTATTACAGAAATTCCATTCACATTCTTTTAGGATTTACAGACTAGTCCTCATTGGTCAGCCATGCAAATTCACTGCAATCAGGCTTTCCAATGATTGGCCGTCACTTTGCAATGTGCAATCCAATTGGACGCACACTGCCACACAAGCACATGCAGCTAAGTGCCGCCGACCAATCAGGGAGGCTGAGGGGTGTAACTGTGTTGTGTCAAAATGCACACAGAGAACACCGTTGGCTAACGTACGTTTCCATCGCCGTGGCCCTCTGCTGCCCGGCAACAGGATCGGAGCACAATTGCATCCTGTTCCTGGCCCGGGACAATCAAACGATCACAGAGTACAGAGAAAGAGGATGAATAAACGATTCCAGAACAATTACGCACAAAAATGGATGAAAATGCAGAAAAGACACAAAGAAGATTGAGAGAACAACAGATACAGTGGTTGAAAGAATAACATGGTATATAACAAGCTAAACAGGCAAACAGACAATAATTAGAGCTGATGCTATATTTAATTTGACACAAATGAAAATGAGGCTGTGAGGGATGGAAGTACATTTCATGCTGTGAGTTTAATAATGGCTGATACTGATGCAAAATGATGCAAAACTGAGGGCAGGCGGCTGATAGCCAATATAACACCATTATATATTCAAATATTAGCGACACACTGATAATAGGTTTGACATTTTTACAGATATTTACAGTAATCCACTTAATCAGTTATTTAATATTGGGTTTTCTGCTAAAATTAGAACAAAGCAAAACTCACACAATGAGAAAGACATTGTGAAAAACAGCCTTGAATAAACTGCCAATAAAATGGGTTAAATTACTTATTTGTTGACTATGCATTATATTAATTTTATAAAGCAGCCTGTTCTAATTAAGAAGTTAGGATTTAGTCGTTTCTAAATGCAGAAAAAAATTATTAAAATATCTTGAGTATAGATAGTTAGACATTAAAAAAGACTAGAAAATAACTTAACATCGCTACAATTATTAAAATATTAAAAAATTATTTAATTTGATTTAACAATGCAAAATAATATGTACAATAAATTTTGAAATGAAATTAACATTTGTCATAACATTAACTGAATTTATTAAAAAAACAACTTGATTTTGAAAATTTGAATCTGAAAAAAACCCCTAAATATCAGTCGATTTATTGGTGCATCATTAATATAAAATGTACATTTACACAAATTTCTATTGCAAAAACACAAAGAATTATGAGAATTAAATGTGCTATGTACTCTTATTTACATAATAACATGATTTCATACACACTCCACACACATCTCTCCTCATCAGATGTTAAAAATCAACTCACAGCCAGCCATATGTGACCTTTGCAGAATGTGCATGATGCAATTCTACTACTACGTGTCTCTAATCACAGACAAAAAGTAAACGGAAAAACAAACTTCTGCTTCGGAAGCCAAGCGTCACCGAGGATGCTGTTACATGAATGTGTGAGTGTGTCAGATGTGTTCTCATTCAGATATATTTAGATACTTGCTTGTGGAAAAAAGCAGGTTTAAGAATGAACATGACTCATCTGTGGGAAATTACCATCACTATAGATACTACATACTGCAACTGCCTAGTACATGCTAATATACTTCCTGAGTATACACTACAGCACACACTAACTAGCGCACACTAAAGTACACTTGACGTTCACCCCATCAATGCATCCTATTCACTACACAAATTTACCTTAATCTGTCAGCTGTAAAGGAAACAGTGAGGTGTTAAATGAATTGGGATAAAACCAATATGAAGGCCTGTTTGGAATGGCATGCTAAACTAACATTCAATATGTATTCTGGCCAACTGTCTGTATGCATGGAATTCTTCAATGAGCTACTACATTTACTAGAAAGCAATCCCACAATGCAACAAGCTCAATCTTTTGATTTCAAGAGTGCAAACTGAACCCAAGAGTAGTATCTACGTTTTTAAAAATGTTTTGAGAAACTATCAAGCTTCTTTTTGGGTTTTCTGAACCCACAACAACAACTTTCATATTTCTAAAGCCACGCCCCCTCACCTGTGCTCTACCAGTTTAACTCCAGGTAGAGGAGGTTTGGGCGGAGCAACCTCTTCCTCTGACATGTCAGTCAAACTGTCAGTGGGCGTGACAATGGGCGTGGTCTTACTCAGGATCGCCTTCTCTCGTTCAGTTAGAGGATTTTCACACACACTGAGATAGAGAGACAAACATTACTATCTGTCACTATGCAAAGTAGGTAAATTCATATCGTCCTTTATGACTGCACCTCTCCATTTTGGCCACAGGAGGCGCTGGTTTGCTGGGGGACGTCGGGGACGGTTGCTCCTGTTTCTCTATAGTGAGTTTCACCAGCTCCTGTTACAAACACACACCCCTGGGTTATAAATATGTCTGTTATTTTAACCTTGTCACAAATGCACTTCTCATCCCTTCACCTTCACACCATCCAGCACAGCTTTGATCACCGTGGTGACGGTTGCCACAGTGTCCTTGTCGTCGAGGTCGATGCCCTCCAGCATCACCTGGTCGGACCAGCGAATGAGAGTCGCCAAACTCTGATAGACGCGGTTATGACAGGAGGACACTGCCGAGCTGCGGTTAGAGAGATGGATTTTAATATAAGAAAAATGGAGCGAGGGCTGCATGCAAAGAAAACCACGGTATTACCATGTTAATATTGTTTTGTAGTGTAATGCTGGTACACTCACCTGTGCTGTATCCGAGCCTCTACTTGCATCAGAGGCAATATGGCCTCCAATACTTTACTAGCCGAACCAGGAAGCATCTGCAAAACTTTCGTATCGACGCTCATCTTGTCCACAATCGTCTTAAAGTAACGTAGAGCACTCACCACCTCCTTCTCCTGTTCCTCCAACCGACTCACCTTCTGTTGAAAGACAGTGGAAAGCTGATAGAGCAGCAATAGACAATGTAGAGTTGAAACAGAGCAGCCGTGGCGGTTAATATACAGCTAAGACGACGTGGATTTAAACTATATACTATATCGATTTTCTGCATTTTCGCATCCGTAGCAAGCATTATGATAGGAAAGGACGACGAATGCAAAAAAAAAACACATGGAAATTTCAGACTGTAAGTGTAAGGACCTTAAAAGTACACAGTTAATGTTTGCTGATAGAGCAGCACTAGAGTTGCTGTAGAGTTAAGTGGAACACTTAAGTTTGAAGTGTGGAAAATGAATATGTATTAATGTAGAATAACAGTAGAACTCAAAGGGAGTGGATAGACTTGCTCTACCTTGTTGACAGGTTTCTCTGGAGTCGTCACTGCAGGCTCTGGCTGGAGCTGTTTGCTTTTCTTAGATGGAGTTCGTTTAATCTTCGGGGAATGAAATTTCATCAATTTCATTGTGAAAGAGGAGAGGTGAGACTTCTGGGATTCTGGAAAACAAAACAAAAAAACAAAAACAAATGCTTGATGCTTTTCATCAAAAAATCTTTTGTCTGTCACTGACCAAAAAACTTCTGGCTTTGTCTCCGACAAACTCAAAGCAGTGTTTTGGTTAGATACGTTTAGAAGGACGATCTGTCACTAAAACAGGAGGGTGGGATATTTACAACTTGCAATCAACGGAAGATCAGAGTCATTTTATATAATCAACACAATTAATCTATACAAATAAACTTACACAAGCCTTGCTGGCGATAAACATCACCAAACAAACGTTCTTCCGCAGGCAATTACATAAACTAGAATCCCCGTCTGTGGGGTTTTATCATAATTGGAATTTTATGGGCCATAATTATAGAGAGAAAGAGAGAGAGACACTGCACATAAGCAGCTGGTGTATTTCTGAATTTATCTCCCTGTTCAAAGAAAGATCTGCTGTTAAAAAACACTCTTACATATAATGCTCAATTCCCATTCACCCATTGACACAAACTAAGCAGCACAGCTCATTCAGAAATCATTATGAATATGATATCACAGCCCACATGCCCAATTACACAGTGTTTAGGAACACCAGCCCAACAACAGTGTGAAGTATGGCACTTTGTAGAGTTCATCTAATCATAATAGAGGTAGAAATCTTAAAGGTACAGCAGCAAAACACTGTTTAAAGTGTGTCATTTCTAGCATTAACAAACAAAAGTCAAAGAGAGGGTGGAATATGGTTTTAAAAAATCCATTTATAACTGTTTTTGGTGCAAGAAACCTAGACTAACATTCAAAAAATTAAGGAAGATTGTATTTTTTTTTAAATGTGTGTTTAAGTGTGTACTTAGTACGGAGAAAATCGCCTTTAAAGTTGTCCAAATGAAGTTCTTAGCAATGCATATTACTAATCAAATTAAGTTTTGATATATTTACAGTAATACCTTCATGGAACATGATCTTTACTTAATGTCCTAATGATTTTTGGCATGAAAGAAAAAACAATAATTTTCACCCATACAATGTATTTTTGGCTATTGCTACAAATATACCCCAGCGACTTAAGACTGGTTTTGTGCTCCAGGGTCACATTTGACCTCTTGACCCCTCTTGAGAAAAAAAAGACTAGACACAGCAGTGCGTGTGATTCTGGGGGGCAAAAACGCAGGAAATTACATGTCATGCGTGTGTTTTGGTGTGTATATTGACATCCATTGTTGCAGAAAAGGGCTCTGCCTTTCCATTCAGAGCGTGCTCAGAACAATGCCTTCTGGGTAAAACAGGAAAGTCGTATTGTAACTAACATGGGTGGACCCATTATGCTCTAATACACACACACATTCAACTCTTAATTACCCTCACACACACATACACACTCGCATGGTGGGCATATTAAGGCCTGTAGTCTGAAAGGAAAAGCAGTGGAGTGTGGGTAATGTAGTATTTTTACAGTAACCACCACTAAAATCCATACAGCAGATCCATATTACACACCAGCACTCACCAGTCAATCTCTACAATACAATACTGAGCGTGTAAGTGGGTGTGCCACACAAAGATAAAGTAGTTCTGACTCAGACCTATTATTGTGCAATTAAAAGGATTATTTTACATGCAGTGATGACTAACAGTCACTATTATTATTATAGTATCATTGATACACTATAAAGTTTTTGTTAACATTATGAATTCGTTTTTTTTTTAAAGAAATGTGTATACAGTATGTTTTTTTAATTATTATTATTATTATGGATGCACCGATACCGATACTGGTATCGGGCCCGATACTGAGCTCCTGTACTCATACTCGTACTCGTTAAAATGCCCCGATACCAAACGCCGATACCACACAGCATGTGATAAGTGTCATATTCAGACAAAGAAATACAAACAGAACAACAGACCGCAGAATGGAGTTATTATTAGAGATTAAGGATGTCTACGAAGTATATGCATGCAATGAAATTAATGTTAAACATTCAGTATTGACGCCTGTATAGCTGATGAGCGCGAGCTGATGGTCTAAGCAAAGCACTCTTGAGTGGATTGAGCGCGCGGCGGCGCAGATGCGCGAGCTCGTCGAGTGAATATCCCTTTCTCACAGACATCACTGGATAGTTTGTAGTTCGGTCGGATGTGTCAAAAACAAGTAAGTAAAACAATACACAAGTTACTTAACGGTAGGGAGGGAGGGAGAGAGAGAGAGAGAGCGTGCGCGCACTTCTTGATCTTTATTGATGTTCGTTCACTTGGCACACGCATCATTTGGCTTAAAACTAAATCATAAATATAAGACAATTTATAGGGGTATTCACTATAAACCATCATTTATTTTCAACCTTAAGCATACACGACATTATGGCAAAAGTGAAACTAATAGCTTATGTGCTATTTTCTGTATTTGTCCCTCTCATTCTGCACCAGTATAAATATGTGCGCACGTTGCGTGTGTTTTGCTTGCTTCATGAGTGATTATGCATTATATGAGTGGCTTCGGAATATAAATTGCAGCACGTTTCAGATGAAAAAAAGCGACTTTTATTTCTGAAAATATCACAGATTTATAACGAGTGGTTTCCTGCATTATTACAGCAAAACGCGTAATTACAGTACTGAGCCGCTGCAAGGGAGCCGCTCTAATGCTATTAAATTAAAGATGATGTACCATAGAGCAAAAAAAATGAACAGTGAAAGTAACAAAAACTTGTAAAATACATTTGAATGGGCATAATTAAGTGTGAAAATAAACAAAGATATTATACAGTCAAATCAAAATAAAGTAAACTGTGACATATTATAACCAAAAATTCTTCCTACAATGGACTACCAGTAAAATTGATACAAATTTGGGACAAAAAAATTATTCAGACCGAGTATGCATGAACCTGGTTTACAGCATGCCCAGGAGACTACAGGCTGTCATTAAAGCTAAGGGTGGCCCGACAGAGTATTGATAGTTGTGTAAATATTGTCATACTAACAGCTGTCTGAATAATTTTTGGTTGATTGTAACCCATTATGTACCTTTCTATCAAAGTTATCTGACATTATCAAGCTGAATTTGTTCAGACACAGTTTTACTCTGAGTTCTTGTCATATTTTATTACCATTTTCTAAACTATAGCGAATAAACCGTGATAATGTGAGAAATTTTAAAGGTGTTTGAATGCATTTTGGTTTGACTGTATTTATTTGATAAATGAAGTTAACCAATTAACATTATACATACTCTTTTGGTTTCTGTACCTAATATTTTAAAAATGTACAAATGCAATGAAAATATCAGTATCGGTACTCGGTATCGGCAAGTACGAAAAATAAAAGTATCGGTATCGGGCGAGTACTGGAAAAAGCGGTATCGGTGCATCCCTAATTATTATTGTTATTTTGCAATTCAGCTTAAACTAAATAAAATAAGAAATGATTTTGTAGCACGTAGCTGAAATATAAACTTAAAGGAACACTCCACTTTGTTTGAAAATAAGCTCATTTTACAACTCCCCTAGGAGTTAAACAGTTGACTTTTACCGTTTTTGAATCCATTCAGGCGATCTCCGGGTCTGGCTGTAGCACTTTTAGCTTAGCTTGGCATAGGTCATTGAATCGGATTAGACCATTAGCATCTCACTCAAAAATGACCAAAGAGTTTCAATAGTTTTCCTATTTAAAACTTGACTCTTCTGTAGTTACATTGTGTACTAAGACCGACGGAAAATGAAGAGTTGAGATTTTCTAGGCTGATATGGCTAGGAACTATACTCTCATTACGGCGTAATAATCAAGGAACTTTGCTGCCATACCATGGGTGCAGCAGGCGCAGTGATATTACGCAGCACCTGAAAGTAGTCCCTAGTAGTTACCTAGCTGGGGACTACTTTCAGGCACTCCATTTTAACAGCTTCTAAAAGCCGGTTCTGTGATTGGCACTAAATCGCCATCACCTGCTTTCAAAATGAGCGGCAGTTAATACACAGAGCCGTAGTCCACTGACAAGCTAGGCAATATCGCGTTCATAATCGCAGATGAATCGCATTCGATTATGAACGCGAAATATAGACAGGCTAAAGTACTGCTCTGAAAGTTCAACTATAGCACACTTCCCTCGCTCATTCCGCCTGAGGGAGTGTTTTCACTGTCTTTAATGTTATGCTGATTATATAGATTGACGGAAAAACAGAGAGGGAGGCATCAGATATTAGCTATGTCCTTCAAATCCATTACAGATTAATGAACACACGTGTCTAAACACATGGGCAGCCAGTCACTAGAAAAATTAATTCAGGAATAGGAAGCCACGCCCAAATCCTGCATCACTTCCTGTCCAGCGACCCCACAGCAGCGGACTGCATTCCCCGATCTCCGGTTCAAGGCCTGCCTCAGCATGTAAGCATAAGAGTATGCGCGCACGCACGCACACACACGCACGCACACACACTTACTCTTAACTCATGTCACCTGCAGGTCACAGCCACCACTTCCTGCTTTGGCCTCAGACTTACCCATCAACTTCCTGTCTGGCTCCAACCAACAGGAGCACTTCCTGATGCTGCCCATCCTCTTTACAACAAAGAGCGCTGAACTCTGGAACACCATGGATAAAACACACACTCACACACCTCCCTCACATTATGAATTTGGTAATTGCTCATTTTTGTTTGTTAAATCAATTAAATTAAGTTAATTTTGTTAGTTAAATCACAAACTTTAAATAAAATATTGTTTCACATATTATAGTCAAAATTATTAGGTATACTCTAAATTAAAACAATGTTTCTATTTTTCTGGGTCCATACAAAACATGCCCCTCAAAGGTCATTATCTATTAAAGTATAATACAATAATAATACAAAAATGCTAATACTAGTAGTTAAATGCATTTATTAAAGGAACATATATATATACACATATATGTGTATATGTGTATATATATATATATATATATATATATATATATATATATATATATATATATATATATATATATATATATATATATATATATATATGTATATGTATATGTATATATATATATATGCAAAAAAATTATACACAGTAACTAATAATAATAAAAATTATTGAACTAATACATAAATATGGTCACAAATATATTCTGAATATTGTATTTAAAAAAAATATTGACATTTTTATATTTTTAAAATATATACTATTCTGATTTAAAAAAAGGCATGAATTCATGTCTATGACTGTGAAGCCTCTTTATTGCGAGTTTCAGACACAAGTAGTGGGTGTAAACCAGATCATTCGTTTAAAAGGGATAAAGATACTGAGAGGTAAGAATCAGAATCACTTGCACATGAGTGTAAATTTGCAATATGATCTTGATAACATGCTCTTGCCAGATGTAGGCATGAATCTACCCACACAATCTGACAGGAAACGCTATCAAGCGAGTCATAAATGAGCTGCGAAGACGACAGGAGGAAGAGGAGGTGAAGTGGGTTACTGGAGCAGACGTGACACGCACAGACTTACTCAAGAGAAAAAACACGCGTGTGCCGCCAGCCGAAGGACAGCAAACAGCACACAGATGACTTATCTGAACACGCTTACTAACCCGGTTCAGAAGAGTGTGTGTGTGTGTGTGCAGGATTTAGATTCAGGAAACACAGTCTCTGTTTTCACGTGACAAAAGCAAACACATTCCCATAGCAGGGCTCCAAAACTAACAATAAAAGACATCAACTTTCATTTTGATGTCACAGGGTTCTTAAAGGGATCGTTCACCCAAATATAAAATTCTGTAATTTATTCACCCTCGTTCGTGAGGAAATTATATATTGGCGCAAATAGAATAAAGATTTAATATGATTCCTGAATTCATTTAGTAAAGAATAGTGTGGAAAACGTGCTTTGTTGCTAACAAAACTTTAAGTGTTTTTTACTTTAAACATTCTAAATTAACTTGATGTGTATATGCTCTGTGTATTAAATGCTGCACCATTTGAAAGCTGGTGATGGAGATTTACTACTAATCACAGAAGCGCTACTGACGAGATGCGCATGATCATCGCATTTGATATATCGCCCAGCCCTATGGTAGAGTATAAAATATTAGCCAGCATAACTGTTTTCAGCATTAATAATAATCAGAAATGTTTCTTGAGCAGCAAATCAGCATATTAGAATGATTTCTGAAGGATCATGTGACACTGAAGACTGGAGTAATGATGCTGAAAATTCAGCTGCGCATCACAGGAATAAATTACATTTTACAATATATTCAAATTGAAAACATTTTAAATTGTAACAATATTCTAAAAATATTGCAGCCTTGGTGAACATAAGAGATTTCTTTCAAAAACATCCAAAAAAATTATTATTCCAAACTTGTGACTATGTATGCTGCAATACTAAATAAATTACAATATAAATAACAATATGCATGTTAAATATTTTTTTTGATCTGTGTTTATCTGTATGGCTCAGCCATGATTAAACACACAGGCGTCCTCCTCTGATCTAGAGTTCCACATTCCATCAAACACACACTGCGGTCCTGATCTATTTCTGCTCTTCTGCTTTACGCAATATCACACACACACACACACACACACAGACTCTGTTGCCACGGTGACATAAGCAAAGTGACATGTGATTGACGTGTGTCAGCTGAAATTAACTCCTGTCTCCTCTCTGAGCAAGTGTCACTAACATTTACGACACAAAACAAACTCTTATAAAGAGCCAGTCCACACATTAGAATTCCATTTCCTCTTCCTCCAATTAAAACTCTACTCAAAGTTTCTTAGTCTAAATGTAGTTGTATATAAACAATTAAACACTAAGTTGCGGTACAATTAATTCATTGTTATGTAGGCTCATATATATTAACATAGTTAGCTATATATTATTATAACTAAAACCATAAAAAAAACATCTGCATTACTTGAAATAAAATGGTATCTGTAATAAAATAAATAAATAAAATAAATAAATATTTTTTTTTATTATTATAAGCATATTTAAAAACAAGAAAACTAATAAAAATTACGAAAAACAATATTTAACTAAAATTAAAATTAAACAGAAAATATAAAAATTTTTTATACAATTTTAATAAAAAATAAAAGTTTGTTGCAATGTTTGCTAATCTTCCGATTTCAAAAGATAGATTAATAAATGTTGAAAATAATATGAACTTAGATTAATAAACACTATAGAATTATTCATTGTACAAACATTCATTCATGTAAACTAATGTTAACAAAAGAAGCTACTGTCAATTAAAAAACCCATTGAGACTATTCCCATGAAACAATGTGCAATGATATCAAATAACAACTGTTGTCTGCTCATATTTTTCCCATAATGCAACTACATTATTGTGCCTAGTGACATTTCCGTCCAAATTCTGTTTGTCGTGATATTTTGTAAATATCCAATAAACCCCTGAACCTGACGGGAACAAAATAATGAAGGTGCTTTCACAAACTCCACTTCAGTCTTCAGGGTTTCTGAGAGCGTTTGTGTCTTCGAGACAGTCAAAGTGTCAGGAGGCAGACAGACTGTACGTCAGGACCGATGGGGTTTTAATAGTTTCTGTTTGGTGTAAACAGCATTACGCAGCCTGAGAGCCAATGACAGCGCAGCAATGGGAGAAATGCATGAGGATTATCATTTCTGAACGCAAAACACTCGTTATCCTTCACTCGCTATCTCTCTCGAGCGCACACACACACACACACACTTCATCCAGAGAGCCGTATCCTGTTCTCAAACACTGTTCCGGCTCTAAACTCTCTCTGTCTGGCCTTGGATGATATCTAATAGAATTTCCGGAAGTATTTACCCCATTCATTTTCTCCGAGAGTATTAAAACAAAATCATAAAAGTCATCATCAAACACATCATCTGCCTTGAACCAAAGATTAATGATCATGAGAATTCAAAACAATACTGTGCAGGTCAAAGATGAGACATCCCAAAATAAGTGATTTTATATGCATAAAAAGCATATTAAACGCAAGTCAAGTCTACTTTAAATGTTTGTGAAAATGAAATATCAAAATATGGATTATATCATCATTCAGCATAACAGATTATATATTTATATAAAAATGAAGCAACATACTTATTCTGAATTTATAAAAATACATAAATAAAAAAGTGATCATACAAAATTATTATATTTTAAATGATTAAAAAGGTCTTGCTGAAAAATGGGTAAAACCTAGTGGTTTAAGGGATAACGACAATGTTTGCTCAAGATTTAAAATTAACACAACTGACAATTATTTAGTCTTTTAATGTCATCTAATGATTCCTGACAAGATTTTTTTACTATTATTATACAAATAAAAAATTTTCTGTAACTCCTGGTAAAATGTAGGATAATCATTCGTTTTTTCTATAGAAAAAAATCAAATTAAACAGACACATTCTAATACAAAAAAAGCTGTATTAGCCTAAACTTTTGATTGTTTTGATGCTTTCATCTCTGACATTCATTTCTTGTCTTATTGTGAACAATTCATTAAACATTATTTCAAATAAACACACTTCGCAATGTTTTAACAAAATTTTGTTTTCTGATGACATCAACAAGTCCAGCTATTTTTAACTCCTCCCCCTCAACCACCTGACTCAATTCTGCAATTCCACTAGGGCTGTACGATAAATCGCATGCAGCGGTCATTTAAAGCCGGTTCTGTGATTAATAGTAAATCTCCATCACGTGCTTTCAGATGGAGCGGAATTTAATACAAGCTACGCAATATCGTGTTCATAATCGAATGCGATTCATCTGCGATTATAAACGTGATATTACATAACTTGTCAGTGAACTATAGCTCTGTGTATTAAATGCCGCTCCATCTGAATGCACGTGATGGAGATTTACTACTAAATCACAGAACCGGCTTTACTGACGAGATTGCATGCAATTTATCATGCAGCCCTAAATGCCACGCCCACTTTTCATAATCCAGTCATAGCATAAAATTAAGTTCTTAAATTTTTTTCCTGTTTCACTCAGAATCACACTAGATTACAGATGCAAAACTGGTTACAAATGGAATTACAGATTAATCATCTTTTACGAGGGAATGAATGAACTACTAAATGTTAAATGCAAGTCATTTTCTTCTAGTGTTGTCACGATACTGGAATTTCTAACTTCGATACGATACCTTGAAAAATATCGATACTCGATACCATTTTCGATACCACGGTGAAAAAAACTGCCACAATATTAAGGGGGTAATTTTTTTAATTTAAAGATAAATGTAACAAGTCGAACAAAAAAACAAAAAAATGTCTTGAGGTACTGCATTTGTTGATTTATTTATTAATCTTTTATTAATCTTAGTTAAATGTTAATTGAAACTAACGTTTACTAATAAATTTACTAATTAAAATCCAAAGCTCTATTTGTTGATATTCTCATTTGCTTCATAACCAAACTATTTCCAGATATAGGGCCCTATGAAATCCGTTTTATTTTTCCCCAAATTCCGTTTTATTTTTTTCTACATTCAATTTTTTCCATTTGAATTTTTCTGGATTCCGTTTTTTTTCCGTTTGAATTTTTCTGGACTCTTTTTTTTTTTAATGGTCAAATTAAATGCTATTAATCTAAAAACATGTCTAATTCATTAAAATCATGAAAATTATACAATTTAACATTTAATTTATTAAAAGTGTAACAAAAATGACACGTTTAGGGCCGTATGAAATGTTTTATTTTTTTCTCACCTTATGTTTTATTGTTACCAAATTCTGTGTTTTAGCATGTCTATTATTTGAATGCATACAAACAATTTTTATTTATTCTTACAGTAGCCTTATGAAATGTGTTTTCCCCCTCAGAAATTCTGTGTTGTGTATTTAAATTTTACTGGATATCAGATGAAGGCATAAAACTATTTTAATTAATTTATATTTGAATTAATGAAAATTAAACATTTACATTTTTGGCAAATGAAGGGGATTTACTATTAAAATTAAAATATTTTGTGATTATTTCTTTAAAAAAATTAACAGTAGTAGTAAGTAGTAGTATTATGTACATTCTACTAAATAATAGTAATATAGCCTATTTCTGGCACACGGTCTTTAATAGGCTATGTTAAACTGAACTTTTATTTTGACGGGTTGCCGTGAATACTTCTAAAGTTCTGTGTGTGTATGATATGATGCTACTTTTACTCAAATTAAATGGTAAAATGCTCGTAAAGTGCCTTTCAGATCAGTTCTGGAGATATTGTTGATGTATTTATGTCCTCATTGAGACGGCAGACGCTGAAATCACCGCGAGCGCCACATTAGTAAACACAACCGCACGTGCAGCACATTCACACAGAGACGCGCAGAACATGCAGGATTCATATTTAAATCCACTTTTGCAGCTTAATATTTACAGATACTAGTCCATATCGCGATTTGATTTAAGTGTAATGACCTACTTTTGATTAATTCATCCAAACTTTGACAAATTCCGTGACATTCCGCGTTAAACTGTAAATTCCGTTTTTATGACTGGATTCCATGGCGTTCTCTGCATCGAGGAGATCATAGATCCCTACAGATAGCGCTCCTGCTGTGTTCTTTAACAACCAGAGCAGTCATCTTTCTATTCACTTCACTTCTGCTATTTAACCAGAGCGAATGAGACGAGTGCGGTCACGTGTGGTGCTTGTCCACGTGCCTTTGGAGAGAAGTGAAAGTGACAGCTCGGCTAGTATCGGTGTATCGATACTTCGGGAAATTAATATTGGTACCGTTCAGATATTTCAGTATCGATATTTATCGAAATATCGATATTTTTGACAACACTCTTTTCTTCTACATTTCACATTTTCACTTCTAGTTTTCATTCCTAGTGGAGAGCTTTATTTCAGCATGAAACGTCTACAAACTGGCACACTGAAACTACAGGGTAAAACGATCATTTCTATCCTCTAAAACAGACAGGATGCTTTGACAGCACAATATGAACCCAGATGTTTGTCTGAAGTTACACAGAAGCCAATTGACGACGGTTTAATACGATCCGAGGTTCTGCCATCAGCAGTTCTCAATGTCCTATTTTGGACTTACAGGCCTTGAATAGATGCTGGCACAGCAAAGGCCAAACATTCAAGTGCATGTTTCAATGATAAAGTAGAAAGTTAAATACAATGTTTCAGATACAGGTATCAGAATTATTTGTCTGCAAAACCAACATTTCTTCCTCTTTAGAGAAACTCTCCTCAATCCACTAAATGCCCTGAATCCTAAATAACCCACACGGATCACTCAAAATGACCAACTCATTCATCTCCTGCACAACCTGAAAGACTTTCTCTGCACGGCTGTTTCTGGACGCTGATCTTTGGGTTGGATACACCCAGAGTTTGACTGGATGAAATGAGCACTTAGACAAAAGCCACACAACTGGAACAGGAAGGAATGTCCATGGAATTTCACATCAGAAGCTTCTGTATTCCCAGAAATACTCTCTTTGTTGGAGACAAACTTGCTTGCACATTTTTTTTAAAGCGAACGATTAATGTATTAATGTAACATTAGCAAAAATGATCACAGTACATAAATAACAATCATTCTGTGATCTGTACCACAATATTAAAATATCATAGCATTACAGTCTGATACATAAACTCCAAAACATCCAAATCCAGATTTTTAAGAAGAATATAAACATCCAGCCTTCAAGATAAGCAAACTGACTTCCAAGAACGTCCAAAACAGAGCCTGAACAATCAAAACCAACAGCAAATGGACAGAAATATGACAACATTTGTATCCTTCAAGGTCCAAATTCCAACTTCACAATAAGAGTCATTAAAACCAAAGTACACCTACGACTAGTGAAATCTCAAAAGAGCTATGTTACACTTCACAAATAAACTCCAAGCGACCAAATGCAAAGTCCATCCTGCCTTAGTATTATATATTACACCTGTTACATCAGGAAACAAAGTCCAAATGCCTCCACGTAAACTCTACAATGACCCTGATCAATTCAAATCTTTCCTGTATGGAATTTCAAACCATCCGTTCTCACCTGTATCTGCTTCTCCTGTATCAAAATAATCTGTCTCCTCTAGAAGAGGTTGGGTTCTCCGACTGCTGTTCCCCATGTAGAACCTGGACAAGTTCTGGTTACTGAACTTAAGAACTGATTTAGACTTTCTTCAGACGTATTCACCTCAAACAGGGATTTTTTGAGGAGATATTGGACATTTCCTTCAAGCCCCAAGACATCAGCCCGCTGTCCATCCGCATCCAGGTCACTGGTGGAAGTCAGAAATAAGCATCCAGGGTCAGAGATATCACTCAAGAGTTTGTGGTTAATCACCCTCAGTCGAATCCCATGACCCAGCCTGACTCAGACATTAAACCGAGTGGAATCTAAAAATAAACTCAAATAGAACTGCAGAGAAGTTCGTCGTCTCAGATTTCCGTGTGTGCTGGATGATGTCTGAATGCCAAAACATCCCGATTCCAAAAGGAACTATGGAGCAATGATGGTCTAGATCCACAGATGAACAACTGCCTGACATGTGAGAAACGATCGATAAAGCCTATGGCATGGAAAACAGCGCAAATGAAATTACACCGATCTGGAAAAAGACCATGGAAAACCGGTCAATACATTTTAAACCTCCATTACAGGAGGAAAAATAGCAGCAGACATCAGATAATACAGCTCAAATAGAGCGGAGCGCTTGAAATACTCAATCTCGCGTCTATCCGTTCAGTACTTTATTCCCACAAAGCCCTGCAAGTCCACATATACACACACACACACGGCGCAAGCACCATAATTACAGAAGCTCAGGATAGTAAGAGCATGTTTTTCATTCTAGTAATCTACTGCACTCATTTCTCTAAAACCCCAAATTACAGTTGAAAAACAAGTGGCCAGAGACGACTTAAAATAATTCTGCACTTATTCTGACCAATCAAAAACCAAAATGTCTCTAACAACCAATCAGAATGTAGTTCACTCAAACGAAACCAATCAGGAATTAAAAGCTCCAGCCAAATAAAGCCCAACAAGTTAGCAGATTCAATTAAAACCAATTTTATCTTAGATCAGCATGAGTGAAGTTTGCATAATCATATTGTTTTACTACAAACCCATTAGAATGAAGGCTTTGGGGAATGTGATATCACTGAAACGACGCTGTGTGGCTAAATGTTCTTTTAAGTGAAAGCATCTGTGAGTGAAGATACAAGAAAACGAACTAACCGACATGCCCAAATGAACAACTCCATTCAAATCTGACTTGGACCAATTCACGAGCCGATTTATGCTGATTTTTGACTCAAATCGTTTCACAAATCAGAAAGAATCACAATGACAACCACTTAAATACTCACATTAAAACTTGACAGAGCAATCTGATTGGTCGATTTAAGTTGTAAATTAATCAAAGGTTAAGAAAATAGCCTACTATTTCTTTTTTTCCTACTTCAAAATCTCTCAATCCAGTGTGTGCCATATCTTTGTCATTGTTTGTGAAATTTACTAGCAATTTCTGATTGATAAATGGTTTTCCAGTGTAGACTGATTTGCAAAATGTATCTCAAATTACCCGCCCCCCCAAAAAAAAACAAAACAAACATTGCAATAATAATCACTTAATTCATACACAATAAAATACAAACAAATGTGTAGTCAAGTGTGTTGCAAATAAATTTTATTTTACATTGCAAAATGTAGCTCAAATTTATTTAGCCAACAAAACCATTATAAAAACATAATATATATACTCGTTTATTTGATATATATATATATATATATATATATACACAGTATTATATATATTGAGTATTATATATATATATATTTTTTTTTTTTTCCATGTATATACATTTATTTGAGTATATATTTAGGCCTATTGTGTGTATTGTGAAAAGCGCTTTGCAAATAAATTGACAATTTTATATTGTTAAATATAGCTTAATTTTATATTACCAACAAATGGATAAATATATATATATATATACACACACACAAACAACTTCTCATCCTGCCAAGACATGCGCTAGTCTTAATCTGTCGTGTCTGAATTTCTCAGTACTATGTTATCTCTCAGTTTACTGCTGGACTGTGTTTAAGACACAAGCATGTACATGTGAGCATTCACACACACACTTTGTTGTCTGGGATTTACATAGCAATGCAACTATTCATAAATAAACACACACACACCCAACCAAACGCATTACACATCCATGCGCACTTATAAATAATTGTGTTGTCAGGGATTTGCATAGCGATGCAACTACTCAGAAATACATCCAAAACACCCACCGAATACAGATTATTACAGTAGAGTTATTTTGAGAATGTCACAATATCTCAACCACATGAAAACACACAGACAATTCCTCAGAACTGCTCATATATACAGGGCACGTTAAAACCACGGCATGATTTCTGCAGAAAAATTATTTTAAGTATTGAAGAAATTGTTTCTTGCATAAAAGGAGAATTTTGTCATGATGTTCCGAATCTTTCATGGAACATAAAGGGAGAAATTATGAAACAATGTTCTTTTTTTAAACAATTTAAGTATAGAAATGTATGGGGGGGGGGGGGGGGGACTATTGGCATCTCGGTTTAAATTCTGACTTTTTCTAAGAATTAAATTATATAAGAAAAAAAAGTCAGTTGTGAGTTTGTCTTATAATTTTTTGACTTTGTAATATTTTGAGATATAAACTCAGTCAGAATTGCAGGATATAAACTCCCAATTCTGAATTTTTTCTCACAATTCTGACTTCTTTTTCCTCACAAGTGCGAGAGTTTATAGCATGCGATTCTGAGGGCAAAAAGTCTGAATTGTGAGATGTAAACTTACAATTGCAAGTTATAAAATAAGCTACAAATTGTAAAAATTCTAACAATTTAACTATTTAATTCTAACAATTTAACTATAATATTGAGACAAACTCACCATTCTTAAGAAAAAAGTCAGAAATGCGAGTTTATATCTTGCAATTCTGACTTTATAACACACAATTATCCAAACTGTGAGAAAAAAGTCAGAACTGAGATAATAAAATTTGAAGTATTTATTCTGTAGTGGAAACGAGCTTCCATAAGAAAGTTTGTATCAACATTAGGTTGAGAAAATAACATTTTTCATTTTCACTGAACTGTTCCTTTAAGATCATCCATCCCGGGAAGACTCAAGATTTCTCACAAGCTCATTTTCCTCCCCACTGTCGTGAGGAAGTTGAGGGAGGTCAAATCAGCTTCCTGGTTTTGTTGAGCGCCACAGAGAAAAAGAGAGGCAGACAGAGGGAGGTTAGTTCAAAGCAGGTGACCGGTTTTAATATTTCTGCATGAATGACAGTGCCATTATGACATCAGGTCAGCGTATCCACGGCGACAGAGAAACATGTTGATGCCGAGAATTACATCATACGCTCACACAGAGTCGGTCTGCACACTCTGCTCTTGTTGATTCGGGCTGGCTTTAGATTTATCCGAAACGTCCATCGATTCGCCTGACCAAGGCGACCCGGTAACCAAACACACAAACCTTCAAAACAAACAAAGTGGGTGTATTCGAGCGCACACATACCCGTACCGTAGACATCCTACAGGTCGCTACAAGACAGCAAGACACAACGTGGACCTGAACAAAACATGCAAGGAAAGCAGCTTCACAAAACCTCTCTGACTTCAATAAAACAGCCAAATTATGTCCGTATTTTGTTCAAATTAGGGTCATTCTCAAATAAGCGCCCTAACATGATGTATAAGGCTCAAACACATTCAGCCCTGCTAAAATGTGCCTTTCAGGTGTGTCAAAAAGAAATGTTCAGGTGAGTAACGCCTCGGGATACGCATTCTTTCCTTTCCCACAAGGAGATCACTTCCATTTCACTAAGAAAACAGCTTGATTGCTAAGGAACTCATTTAAAATAACTCCACTGCTCAGTAATGACATAGTAACTGATATACCGCATTGTTCATTCTTAGTAACAGTCTTTAACCAAAAATGAGCTTTTTATTACAGCAATATCCACGGAGCAACAACAAAACTTCCCCTGCAGCCTCACCCTAAACCCTGACCCGATCCAGGCGTCCAGGACAGCTGTTTAGGGTGAGGTGATCAGGGGGATTGAGTTTCCTTCCCACCGCCGAAAGAAACCTCCTGTCGCTTTCCGTTACTAGACTCACCACAACCAGATAGACACATCTAGAGACACACACAAACACACAGTCTCCGGTCTGTGTTGTCATATTCCTAAACTTAACATGCAACATGACAGCATCCAACTCTGTCTAAAAAAAGCCAATGAGACTGACAAATTCACCATATTTAACTCCCAAATAATGACAGATGCCTCCTTCAGCACAACAAACATGACAAAGGTAGTACTGTCGCACCAAAAAACATATTTGCATTTGGATACATGACATCCAGTCTTGCATCTAAAACTTACTACCTAACATCTGAATAATAAATGCTGCTTTTGTGAAATCATTTTACTACATAAAAAAAAATCTGGAGTATTTAAGTGATGTGCAAATATTAAATGTTAATAAAATATCGAAAAACAACATCAGTTTAGCTATGCATGTGAATTTTAACTAATATTCAAACTCATGTTACTTGTCAACTGCTCTTTTAAGAATAGTTTCACATATCTTAATGTAAGAAAACAACAAATATAAAATGCATATTTGAACCCTTTAAATAGTTTTAAGACAAACTGTGCAATCTAATCACACAGTAAACAAAACGAATGAAATGCACGTATATTAAATAAACCTGTGCATAACACGCTGCATTAAACTCATAACTTATTCCTGTCTGTGTGTAAAATCAGTCTGAGCATGAGATTGACAACAGCAGCAGGCTGGAGAGCCTCTAACTGCTGCTGCTGTAGTGTTTGCATGCGAGCAAACATTGAGAAATACATCTTTAATTGCACAGACAGGCGGGCAGAACTGCCTCTACTCGTTTGCATGCGTCTCTCGGTTGAAAAGCACCGGGATGATCCCGTTTAAATGTCCCGTGCGCCAGCGCGAGCTCTGGGTCCCCAGCGGGCGCTAGCGCGTGCTAAAGGGCACTGATTTATTCCACTATTTCTGGGTGGAAATACACATTAGAGACCCGTGCATTTGATGCATACTTAAAATGAGCATTAAATGCATTGATTAAAGAGCGAGTAGCTGTTAAAGTGCGATCTAACCAGGCCTATAGACTCAACGGGCCGGTTCGCGCTTACCGTGCTTGCTTTCTATTTTCCCCGACATGATCGCTGCGCCGGACGGAGCAAATCCTCAGTTTGGACAGTCACTGGAGGACAAAATAAGGGATTTAGACAAGAGTAATCCCGAGTTATGTTCTTCAGCCACACATTACTGGGTCCGTGTGGCCGTAGATCCCTGGTTTAAAAAAAAAAAAAAAAAAAAAAAAGGAGGCAAGAATCCGTTCACATGCACACGCTGGCGACAGACAGACAGTGAACGCTACTGCTTGTGTGTGTGTGTGTGTCCCGTCCTAAGGATCCATTGGGATGCGAACACAGCGACGCTCTCTGACTGGAATCACGAGCTACAGGGATGATGAAAATGGGATCGTTTGCTGTCATCTCGACGGGAATCAATGAGCTAAAACACGTATTCTGTCGTTATTCTATATTTTTAGTGTCATTCAAAAGACGTTTTAGTTTCTTTGTTCTGTGGGGCACAACACGAGATGTTTGTCAGAATTTCCATACAGTGAAAGCGGATAGGGAAGCTATCAAACTCTGAAAAAGACTAATTAAAGCTAGAATAATAAACAGTCCATACGACTTCTCCTCTATATTCCAAGCGGTTTGGACATTTATTCCTTAAAATTAAATGTGACAGGGACCACAAAACCAGTCATAAGGGTCTTTTTTTTTATTAGTATTGAGATTTATGCATCATCTAAAAGCTGAATAAATGAGCTTTCCATTGTTAGGATTGGACAATATTTGTCTGAGATACAACTATTTGAAAATCTGGAATCTGAGGGTGCAAAAAAGTCAAAATATTGAGAAAATCTCCTTTAAATTTGTGCAAATGAAGTTCTTAGCAATGCATATTACCAATCAAAATGTAAGTTTTGATATATTTACGGTAAGAAATTTACAAAGCATCTTCATGTAACACGATCTTTACTTAATATCCTAATGATTTTTGGCATAAAAGCAAAATCAATCATTTTGATCAATACAATGTATTGTTGGCTATTGCTACAAATATATCCGTGCTACTTGAGACTGGTTTTGTGCTCCAGGGTCACACATGGTATTTATTTTTATGTCACAGTAAGCAAACCAGTAGTCATTTGCTACTAGTCTCTCTATTATATTCCATTGTTACTGGCTAGTGGTCTACTTATAAGGGTTTTCAAATGCTGATGCAGATACTGTATTACAAAGATGGTCAATAATTTGTTGATATATAATAATTAATTATATATCAAAAATCGTAATTTTCACTAATTTAATGATAGAAAATAAGATGTACACATACATACTGAAATACATTTTTTTTACACATTTTTTTCTATACTCATAATATGCTAATAACAATTACTATTAAGGATACAATATTTTTTATCTTGTTTGTTTTTCCCCTTGTGTTAAAAATACTTCCCAACAAAGTAAAATAACACAATATTTCATATCTAAAATTATTTAAAAAATAACTACAGTAAATTCAATTACTTCCAAGACATTGAAATAAATAAAATATCACAGACTACTAAGTGTAGAGCACTGTCTAGTGTACTCACTGAAGGATCTGAAGTGTGGCCATCTGCTGCCATCCAGTGGCTAAATTATGAAATCACAATATTATTCAAAATAAATGTTTTAATTCTGTGAAGTAGGCACAGGTTTAATAATTTTCTTAGTGATATACCGTGAATAGCTGTCAAGACAGTTTTTAATTAAAATTCTTAAATAGCAAATGCTACAAACTCAATTTCTAGGATGGTCAGTGACGTGTCTCCTTGTCATATACAGTAAATAAATAGACCAATTAAATTAGAGAGAGTCACTCGAGGCGAAAGAATTGCACTCTAAAGTTTTAAGTGTTTATCAGCGGAGAGACACTAATGAGGTGATGTTTTAGTGCACTTCCTGAAAATATGGAAAAAATAAAGGGTCTCAATTAAAAATGTGCAGTTTCACATGATTAGTGCAAATTGTCACATGATCAGAGCAGCTTATTTTCTGTTTGCATCTTGAGAGAGATGGTCCTCACTGCAGAACACAAGATCCAGGGGGCGTGGTCGGACTAGACTCCACCCCCTAGATGTGGATCCAACCCCGCCCCCTGGATCTTTATTCCGCAGGGCTACTGCCTTAAGAAGATGATGGATGGCTGCATCAAAGCTCCAAAACGAAAGGCTAGTAAAGTATGTTAACATAAAGATGTGACAAAGATTTTTGGTACACGTTATCTTTAAGGTGTCTAGTATTAATATGCGAATTCACATATATTCAGTTTTGTTGAGTGTGGTCATAGAATGAGTAAACGTGTTGGTGGGATAACAGTGAACTTAGGTATGCAATATAAATCCAACGGCAGTTGTTAGTGAAAATTGCAATAAAATGTTGCAATGACAAAATATTGCACGAAATAATAATAAAAATTCAAATGCTACAAAAAATTTCCAATATTGATGCTGTAATACTGGTAGCACTAATATAAAAAATTTGATGTTATATTTGACAAAAAAGTAACAATTTTGAAATACGTTGATGGTTGTATTTTTTTTACTTTTATCTCTGTGTTCACGATTAATCGTTTGACAGCACTATAACAATTTTTATGACTGCAGAAATATGTTAATTAAGTATACACATTATCCCACCGGTCACAATTGTGACTGACCATAAAACACAATTTTTCACACACTTTTTAAATGAAAAATTCAAAAATTAATTATTGATTATTTCAAAGGGTTACTAAATGACACATCATTTGGATATTTTCATCTCTGGGGAAAAATGTGGAATTAAAAGGTCAACAGCAAAATGTTAACGAGATAATTGTGTTCTCGTTTTTTTATATAAACATCAATGTTCCTCTGAACACAAAGAACTTCTCTCCTAAAAAGACATTAAAACCAGTTTGAAGCCTTTAGTTGTTCTGTATAATGTTTATAACAGTTTGAGCTGAACTGCAGAGAGTCAAATGCATTGCGGCGTCTGTCAGCATGTGTGTCCATGCGGGGAGTTTGATCCGTTCTTGTCCATAGCTCAGCTGGAGCGTTTGCTCGGGTCTGTGGGAGATCAGAGCAGTGCAGCAGGGATCGTTTGATCTGCCTGACTGTCAGCGTGAAGGGTAGAGATGGGCTTACAAATATCAAAAGGAGTGAGAATCATACAGATACAGACAGATGAAAATACCTCAGATGGAGGAATGTTTTGTCTTTTGACCTCCAGCATGATGACATTGACTGATGCACACACACGTCCTCAAATACACAAGCAGAGAGAGTGAGAAAGATCAAAGGTCATCCTCCTAACCTGCTCAATATCTTGAGCAAAAAATAGAATGATCCGTCAAGTGTGACACAAATACATACGTACACACCGACACACACAGATAAGGTCAAGAGGAGACTCTCACTCCACACAGAAAACTGCTTACACACTCCATTTCAACACAGAGCTCTACAGTCAAACACACACACAATTTTATATTTATGTTTGTATAATATAATACATATATTGGGAAAAATAACCCCTGCATTTAGCACATTTTGTAATCATATTGCAAAAATTGCAAATATTATATAAAATACATAAATTATTACAAATACACAATTGTTCATATGTGTTTATTGTGAAATAAAGGAACATTTAGACGTACCACATTTTGTAATTAGGGTGCAAATAAACTATTATATAAATAAATATATATATGTTTACATATATAATGTTTGTTTATTGTTAAAAAATTAACTAACTGAAAAATAAAACTGCATTTAGACATGCACCACATTTTTAAATTGTGTTGCAAAAATTGTAAATATTAAGTAAATAGAAAATTAAGATTGTTATGCCTCTTTTACACCAACACTTTGATGAAAATGAATGAATGAATTAAAAATTATTTTATTTTTTCTTTTACTTTTTAAGGCCTACTTTCTTTCTTTCTTTCTTTAGTTTGTACCCATCTGTCCTTTCATCTATAGATCGGGATGTTCTTGACCTCACTGGATGCTTTCAGGGGGTGCATCAATCACGTGTGTGTGTGTGTGTGTGTGTGTGTGTGTGAATATTCCATTCATGTGGCAGTTGATCTATGTGACGCTACGAATATGACATTAAGCTTGAATAAAATCAAAATAAAAGATGAAACTACTGCAGAGGCAAAACGGACAGAATGGCAAGAGTGAAGGATGAAGGGATGACATTTCGAGGAAAACAAAGAGTACAGAGAAACCCCAGGGGTGTGCAGGACAGGCCGAGAGAGAAGAAAGTGTGTTTTATGGGTATATTTGGGTTGAGGTTTGGCTGGAGGACAGGCAAATATCAAGGTGTTGGACCTGCTGTGTTGGATGACACACACACACACACACACATTTGTTTTTGTGAAAAGTGGGGACATCCCATAGGCATAATGGTTTTTATACTGTACACACTGTATGTGCTATTGCCCTACACATACCCTACATGTAAAATTAGCCCTCACAGACTGTGTATTTCAACTTTCCCCCAAAAAACTCACTCTGTATGATTTATAAGCGTTTTGAAAAGTGGGGACATGGGGTAATGTCCTGAAAAGTCACCTTCACCTTGCTATACCTGTGTCATACCTGTGTCATTATACACATTTAGGTCCTCATTTGTCACAAAAACGCGCGCACACACACACACTTTCAGGGAACATTTTAAGATCTGTATATGAGCCATTAAAATTTTAAGAAAACATTAGTATAACACACACACACACACACACACTCCTGACATTCACACCCTGATGACAGTGAAAAAACATAACACTTTGTTTGTAATGAAAACTATCTGCTCACTGCACAGTTATGTTTCAAACAGTAGTATGATACATTGTTGACACATGACATATTTAATGTAGCAAGTGGCATTTATCATCTTGTAATGAAAATATGGTTATTTTTGTATTTGTAATCCATTTTTGTGTTAAAATCTCTTTAGATAGTCCGGTCAATAATAATAGCAATAATAATAATGATAATTAGTGTAGTGTTTGTTCCAAACATTTTGCACAAAATGAATGAATTGAATTAATTCATTAATTATCAGATTAATAATTAAAAATTAAAATGTAAATAAACTACTTTTCAGAATCTGTGATCACATGATCTGTCAGAAATCATTTTAATATGCTGATTTATTATCAATGTTGGAAACAGCTGTGCTGCTCATTATTTTTTGGAACCTGTGATACTTTTTTCAGTCTTTGATGAATAAAAAGTCACAAAGGACAGAATTTATTCAAAATAAAAATGTCTCGTATGTATCAAAATAGAAATCATTTATCAATCATTTATCTTTTGGCAAAACATTTTCCTTAATACAAAAATCAAAATGTAAACAATTAAGATAAATGCAATTAAGATAAAACATATAAATAATGTTTGCCTATTGCAAATTAAAAGAAAAAAAGCATTTATCAACATTTTTTATGACTGTCCAAGTATAAAATCTATATAATGTAGTTTATTTAAAAACATTTAACTGAAAACCAAAATAATACATAATAAAATAATATACTTTATATAATAATAACTTTAAAAATAACAGGAAATAGGACAAAAATAAATAAATGAAGCAGTATAGTACTCCAAACCTAGCCATAGAGTCAAAGGACAAATGTCAGTGGGATTTTGCTGCATGTTGGTTCCAGTGAATGAGCCAGGGATCGAGTCCAGAGGACGGCCACTTCAGAGACACACAGGGGACGAGGACAGGCCTGCACTTTGATCCATACGCCTTAATGAGGAGAGAGAGAGAGAGAGAGAGCGAGAGAGAGAGAGAGAGAGAGAGAGAGAGAGCGAGAGAGAGAGAGAGAGAGAGAGAGAGAGAGAGAGAGAGAGAGAGAGCTTCCCCTTGATGCTGGATACTTCAGCGGCGTGACTGACACAAACACACAAGCTGATTGGCATTTGTGTGATGTATGTAACATTGATTCAAGGTTAAATTCATTATCATGGCATTCCAAAAGTGCTCCAAGAAATGTTCCTTCACTGTAAAAACTGCATGTACACACACACACACACACACACACACAGTGGCCATTATCCCAAACCCCACTTACAAATATCACAGAGGAAAACTCATTTAAAGAAGAAAACAACATCCGTTAAGCTCATCCAGAACAACAAACACAAAGACTGTAATTCATTTGAAAACTCCCTGAAGTCAACACAACTAATACAGAGCTAGTTATGAATATTATAATCTTCCATCAGGGGCAGAAACTGAATTGTCTTTAGCCTCGCGTGCGCGTGTGTGTGTGTGTGTGTGTGTGTGTGTGTGTGTGAGTGTGAAGTCTTGCATGTGTTTAAATCGATGCAGCTCGAACCCAATCAAAAGGAATATTTAATGGGCCAGAGCTCGTTTGTATGCATGTGCTGCTGTGAGGTGTGAGCTTTAAACCCTCTCGCTCTAGTGTACTGCTCGTATTTTAGTGTACTGAATACTAGTGTACTACTTACTGCATAGTACAAAGACTTCAAATGAAAACAAAATCATAATTATCAATTTAATCATTTCAAATGGATAAATAAAAATAATTATAATAATAATAATTAAACTGACCAAAATATTAGGTAGATGGAATAATAATATAATACATAAATTTAAACTATGGTAAAAGCATTTACCAGCTTCTTTTATGAAACCATTGTAAAGTTTTTCTTTAATCTAAAAATCTATATTTAAACAACTAAGGATAAGTTATAAAATAAGGTACATTTTTATTAAATAAATTATTAAACTTAACAATTATAAAAATATTTTATTTGATAAAAATTACATTTAATAGGAAAAAATTAATTCATGAAAAATAAATTAACAACAGCTTAATTAAACCAAATATATGAAGACACATTTAAATTTTTTTTTTTTTTTTCATTTTATTGTATTAGTTTTATTAATTATTTTATTATTCAATCTGCCTACACAGATAAGATATATTTTATATACTTCATATAAAGACACATTTAAAATGGGTTAATTATTTAAATTATATTATAATATATTATTTTATATGTATGCATGGAAGTTGGATGGAATAAAAAATAATAAATTAATATTAAAATCATTAATTGTATTAGAACAATAATTTAAAAATAAAAAATTAAACAATTAAATGTAAATTATAAGATGTTATAATTAGGAAATAAATACTTGTAATTTATATATAAAAAAATGCAATACAAAGGAGTAAAAAATATTTCTCAATTTCAAAACTTTGTGATTTATTAAGGAATTAAAAACAAAATCTGCATACTTGCAATATTCATACTATATACTACAGAAATAGTATGGGTATTATTATGCTGATCCAAACATTCCCTCTGTCTCTGCTCTATATGGAGTGTATATGGTTATTATCAGCAGTGCAGCACATTAACATATCAAACACACACACACACACTACTTCTCCAATCCGCCCCTGGTGTGATGTACAGGACTGCTGACAGGAAACAGATTAGTACTTAATGCAGTCTGATGCATCTCCTCGATCACACTCAACACACACTCATATTCAGTGTGTGTGTGTGTGTGTGTGTGTGTGTGTCACTGCAGCCTAGTGCGTCTGAACCTTTTTTTAATAACGCACTTTGTTTCTTTTTCCGAGATTAAATATTATTTTCCATCAGAATACTGTCGGATCAGGTCAGAGGGTCATTTTTTACAGTGCGGCGTTCCGTAAGAAAAAGCTCACATTATTTTTAATACCAACTACAAGCCATATAATCACACCCCAAGAGCGCAGTAAATTACAAAAGCTGAGAGAAATACAAAAAGCTTATTCCAGTTTAAACCTCCACTGCAAACGATGGACAGACTGTGTGTGTGTTTGTGTGTGTGAGAGAGAGAGAGAGAGACAGCTGTGTGCATGAGGGTCAGACCTGCACTTTCTCACGACCTCCTGATCTGAGCTCCAGCGTGAACGGCTGATTGAGCAGTTATTGATTAGACTGGCTTGTTAGCATTAACACACACACACACAGCAGAGAATAAAATGGATTAACCAGACGAATATTTCTGCCACAGACAGGACAGCAGTCGACACACATCATGACGAACAATGATCAATAAACCTCACACCACAAACACCATCATATCACACTCCACTTCTGAGGAACAGACAGGAGCTTCCTCAACATTTCTCATTGATCTTTCACAATAAAAGAGTCTGATACAATGGAAACATACAGGAAAGCCAACAGAACTTAAAGGTGCTGTCATTTTTTGACTGTACTATTGCATAAAACAGCATATGTTAGCAGATACTAAAACACATAAGTGATTTATTTGAAAAACAATGCTACAGCCAGTTCTGTTTTGAAATATGAGTTGTGTTGGAATGTCTGTTTTTGTTTTGGTCAGTGTGACTCCGCCCACTGCTCATTTACCCAATAGTATTTCAACACCCCAGGTTGCCAGTTGGTGGAAAACACAGCGTGTTCCAGCCATGGAAGCCAGTAATCGAACTGGGTCAGAGATAGCAAAAAGCCTCGACATCCATCTAAAAAACTCTATGACCAGAGAGATATAAAAAGGGGATAAATCAACTCATGAACTTACCAACCCCATTGTCTGTTGCACTCATTCCTGCGTGTCCTCAATCTGGCAACCCATGGGAGTGTTGAGTCTGAGGAGGAGGGAACAGGAGAAACTACGGAAGTTTTAAGCGGCCATGCATTATTATCATTTTTCTGTCTTGTTTTCTCGTGATCACGACTTAATTTTCTCGTGATCTCGACATAACGAGTTGTTTTGTCGTTATCACGACTTAATTTTCTCGTGATCTCGACATAACGAGTTGTTTTGTCGTTATCACGACTTAATTTTCTCTGTGTATTCGGCATGAGAAAATGCTATAGAAGCAGCATCATCGCAGCATCATGGATGATCGTATTCGTTTTTACTTTGATCAGGGACTCAAACTGAAATAGCTCTGTGTCTGTCAGTGATTGACGACTTACACATAAGTGTTCGACACTTGAGAAGGAGGCTGTCGGGTCTGCACCTTTATCGTCGAAGACAATATAGCGACCCTGATTTTCTCACGATAGCTAAAATTACGTCTTTTTTTTTACGTTTTTACGTTGAGATCAACAACTTTTGTTATGTCGAGATAACGAGAAAATTAAATCGTGATAACGACAAAACAACTCGTTATATCTCGTGATCACAAGAAAACAAGACAGAAAAATTATAATAATGCATGGCCGCTTAGAACTTCCGTAAGAAACAGCTCTCTCCAGTATTTTAATTTGGACTGCAGTACCCATTTCAACCACTATTATCAGTCAATATTACATACTGCACCTTTAATTGTGCTTGATCTTTTGACATTTAAGTGGCCGTTGTGCTAAAAAAACATAGGCCTACTGTACATTCACATTTTAATAGTTCTACATGTAATAATTATGTTACCCAATCACAGCAGTGGGCGTGGACATGTCTTAAAGGAGACACGCTCCTTTAAATAGAGAGTTTGAAAACCAGATTCTCAAAAACAGGGTTGTTTAGTACTAAATTATGAGTGCTTTGATGTAAAAACAAAAATCTCATCTACAATAGAAGTGGAGCAAACTGAACATTATGAAATATATATTAAAAAAAAAATCAGTTCATGACCCTTTTAAAAACATCCTTCTCAGTTCAGCTACTTTTATTCTAAAAATGCATTGTAAAATTCTAAATATATTCTAAAATGATTATTATAAAAAAAATTATTCTAAAATATTTTCTTCTTATAATTTTGATTATGGCTAATCCACAATGAGCATGATTTGCTTTATATAAAAATTAAGTATAATTTTACATAAAACTACAGAGGTTTAGGGTATGTTCTCATTTAGAAGGCTTAGTAAATGTGTGTGTGTGTGTGTGTGAGTGAGAGAGAGAGAGAGAGAGAGAGAGAGAGAGTTTCTGATCTGTAAAATGCTATTTTCCAATTCTGGCATTCCAGCATCAATATTTTATTGCTAATGTTTCTTTAATAACCAGGAACAAAACACACACACACACACACACACACACACACACACACACACACACACACACACACCTCAGAGCCACTCTTGGACTTCCACAATAACTGTCCCAGGCAGGCTGCATGTGTCTCAAACCCCATAGAGCTGCTGACCTACACTGCGATTGGGCATCACAGGTGTTTTCAAACTATCAACTGTTCCAACATGACAATGATGACTAACACTCCAGACAACTCATAGGGTTTGAGACAGACAAGCACACAAAAGGATTTTAAGTATCAAATCTGTCTTAAAATCAGTATGAACTCAGATTGGACTACGTTTACTTTCTTAATCTTTCATCAACTTGCTCCACCTCTGAAATGATTATATAGACATTCACACACACACACACACACACACACAACACCGAATTTATATAACAAATGAAAATGAAAAAATCCGTAAGCAACTGAAAATCATATATACATCATGGATTAACCATGTGGATTAAATCCTTTTATATAATTTTACTTCTTATATATCCTGTTTAACTGGGAAATATGTCAAATGAGAACTCCATAGTCAATTACTTTAAAATTATGCAGGAACCTTCACCGCTTTACCAGGCCTTCAGGAATTCTTTATAGCATTAGTGAACTAAAATAAAAGCAGTTTTTAACTGGACTGGTTCTAGATCGGTGAGAATGTGGATCCAGCCGGTTCTAGATCATGTCTGGACGAGCAGATGGCTGTGTGTCTGGACGGTGAGCGTTGAACAGCTCTACTGACACGTCCCTCAAATCATTTCCAAAAAACCACTCACGCAGCATTCCTGGCAACATCCAGAGCCGACACCATCTGTCTCCACATGCACATACAGCACTGAATAAATGTTATTGAGGGACACATGAATCACAGAGCCATGAATAACATATCAGCGGATGACATCATCATCATCATCAGCACAGCATGATATTCAAACAGCTCTTCCTGCTCCATTGTTTCTCATGGAAAGCAACATGATCACAAAGAGAGCACACGGAGAAGCTGAAGTCTCCTGCCTCTCAGATGTTTCTCCTGAGAAAAAGATCTCATAACTCTTTTTTAAAAACAAATACATGACATATACAATATTTGGGTATACAAATGTTTTCTCTGTGAATTACATGTGAAGAGAGAGGTTCCGATGTGAAAGAGCCAAATCCACAACATGCAAACACATCACACACTAAATAAACGAATTAACAAAATTAAAAATACAAGCTTCAGGCACACATCTCTCTTTCTCTCACTTAACAAAATATAAATCTGTATAAATAAAAAACGAAACAGATCTCCTCCTGGGCCAGTCACTGCTCTCTTCCTCTCATGAAAAAATGATTCCATCTTTAAAAAATGAAGTTCAATGTCTGATACAGTCCAGATGTTCAAATCTGCATCTAAACGATACATTTACTGATGGGCCAAAGAAAACTGATTCAAATGTGCATGAGCATCATATGCTACAAAATAAAATACTCTAATAACATTTACATTTGGCCCAGTTAGAAATATGTTGCTCAAAACAATACACACATAACATATGCATGTTTTATTGCATTGTAATGTCTATTTACATACTGTCAGCGCAGAACTGTACTCTGGAAAGAAAATCTTATTTTAATTCTTAGAGAATAAGATTCAAGATTTACTTTTATGATGGAGATCCTGAGAAACCCCCGTAAGGGTCACTTTGTTCCCTCAGTGATTCTGTATGTCACGCACACACACACACACACACACACACACACACACACACACACATCGCCTTCCCATCACTACCATGACCTCTTCATTCACACTCTGTCACCGCAGCCACACTAGAAAACACCTGTTTGTCGAGCTGTCGGTCATGTGACTTCATCTTTAACTGAAACAAACAGGTGGGTTCTAGTGTTACCATGGTGACAGAGTCAGAATCTGAATCCGATGTCTCCACGGCAACACAAGAACCCACCCACCTGTTTGTGTTAATTAAAATGATGTCACATGACTGACAGCTCGACAGACTAATCACAGACAGGCAACCCAGTGTTATTTTATCATCATTTATATACCGTTACAGTTTATACTTTATTTTTATATTTTCTTCTCTCACTTCAAATTCAGTTAAAGTTTTTAGTAATTATGTTGAGTTATAGTAATTTTTTTATTATGCTTTTATATATATATATATATTTCTTTTATCATTATTTGTATTTATTAGTACTTTAAGTTAAACTAAATGAAAATGAGAATGTTGCTTTGGCAACTAGCTAAAAAAAAATATTTCAGTTAATGTTTATTTAATTTCAAGTAACAAAAATTACTTGAAATAAAATACATTTGTTTTACAATTTTAGTTAATTATATAATAACCCTGTGGTCAGCAGAGCATGATCATGTGATGGAGAGAGGCGGGTTTACTTGTATTTACATCAGTCCAGGGGTCTTGCCAATTATTGCTTGATCTCACAATTTTTTCGTGAAAAATGAAAATGTGTGAAAACAAAAATACAATATTAAGTTACAGTTGGGTTAAACGCAACGATCACCTTTATTATCTAATGGCTTTGTGATCAAAATAAAGCATGCATATACATTTGAATATAATTTGCAACACGCTCCATCTTTCAATGCACCATGGGGTCCTTGGCCTAAAAACTGTAGGTGACCCTTGCTTTAGCCTGTATATACAATGCATTAAGAGCGAATTCTCCATGCATTATTAAAAGCTTTAGGTGTATGACTAGCCATTATCTGACAGGACTGTTGTTGAAGTGTGCATTCTGAATATGAATTGAATTATGCAGAACAAAAGAGTGACGGAGCAAGCGTTTCATCGATACTGATGCTCATTTGAATTCCGCAGCTGTTCAGCCGAGGATAAAAGACTGAATATTTGTGTACTTCATGACAAAACTTTAACAAAACACTAAACAGAGAGAACGCCAGATCCGGCACCCAAGAGAAGTGTTGTGTGTGTGTGTGTGTGTGTGTTTGTGTGTGTGTGGAGGGTGTTTGGGGTTGGCGGGGGTGTTAGATTAAAAATCTGTTCAAAAGATGAGAAAGAAAGGAGTGAAACAATGGCAGAGCGAGAGAGGAAGTGTTCGTGTGTTGATATTAAATCTCAGCGGGAGTCACTCCGTAATGTCAATGTATAAATGCACTTGTTGGATCCTTGATATCATTCTTCATTAACTGAACGAACACAGCGCAAGCATTTCCTTCATTCCCAGCTTCCATGCAATGTGTTCTTGAGCATTTTCTGTGAATAAATGAATGTACGTTTATGTAAATATAGTAGACATAGGGAGGTCTCATGTGAGTTTATACTCAATGACCTACAAAGATGTATGTGTGGGTTTAGTTCGCTATAATTAGGGAACAAGTGAGCTAAATCTGACAAAAACTTCCTTTGGGGACATGCAAGGACGTCCTCAACTGAAAAAACAACTCATAAATAAAGCAAATCATTTCTTAGTCAAAAAAAAAAAAGAAGAAAAGAAAATAAAGTTCACTTTCATTTAAGACTTTTCTATGCATTTGTGTGTAAATGGCTCAAAGTGAAACTAGAGTATAATAATAAATCAATCAGTCAGTCTCTTCAAGTTGTGTGTTACAGTGATTTCACCACGGTTAAAGAGTGCTGTGAAGTAAAATAACGGAGCCAAATCACTGAAACACATGACCTCTTATGGCTTACTGATTTTATGAATGCATTTTATTAAATAGATTTTTAGTCTAACAGGCTGTTAGATGCCTTGTAGTGAATTAAAAAAAGAAATTAACATATTTTATATAACTTTATATAATGTCCACTACTGCTGAAAAGTTTGAGGTCTGTAATACAGTATATATATATATATACTTTTTTATTCAGCAAGGATGCCTTATATTGATCAAAAGTGACAGTAAAGACATTTGTTGTTATGGTTTCCACAAAAATATTAAGCAGCACTGTTTTCAAAATTGATAATAATAATAATAATTAGTAATAATAAAAAAATCTAAGTGTAAGCTGTTAAATGCTTTGTAGCGAATAAAAAAAAAACGTAAATATATATTTTATGTAACTTTATATAATGTCCTCTACTGCTGAAAATTTATGCAGAAAGAATGCATTAAATTGATCAAAAGTGACAGTAAAGACATTTACAATGTTACAGTTTCTACAAAAATATGAAGCAGCACAACTGTTTTCAACATTGATAATAATCAGAAATGTTCCTTGAGCAGTAAATCAGCATATTAGAATGATTTCTGAAGGATCATGTGACACTGAAGACTGGAGTAATGATGCTGGAAATACAGTTTTGATCACAGAAATAAGTTACTTTTTAAAATTTACTCAAAAAAAACAATTTAATATTATATTAAATTGTAATAATTTTTCTTAATATTACTGTTTTTACTGTATATTTAATCAAAAAGATGCAGCCTTGGTTCTTTCAAAAACATTACAAAATAAAATTAAGTCGTGTTTATTAATGCAGCTCATTTAATACAGAGATCTGAAACGGTCTGTTTTATGAAGTTATGCTCTGTATTATGAGTTTACAAATACTCAGCATTGACTTTTGATGAATTTCTGACACATCTCTCTTCTATCACCATCTCAGCTGAAGCGTATAAGTTTGTTTCAAAGGCAGTCGCATCTCAAAATGTTCCCTAAGCATTTACTGCCAGCACACACACATAAACAAGACACGTTTCGACAAACACGCACACAAACAGTCACAAACACACATCCCACTCTCTCCGCTCCTCTTTAATTTTCCATCGCTCTCTCACTCTTAACTGGCATTCACAGTGCGGCGCTTTGAACTAGTGCAGTGCAGGATGGCAGATTACCCATGAGACCCCTGATCAGCTTTGAAGCCCTGCTTTGATTCCCCTCCACACACTGACACACTCCCACTCCATTCACTCTCTCTCTCACACACACATACACACACACACACACACACTCAGCCTGTGCGACCTCCGTCATTTGACTTCAGCTCTTTAGTTACTACCACAAACCCTAAAGACTCTAATAGCACAACAACTACCCACAATGCAATTACAGTCCAAAACAGTCAGTAAGGTCCCACATGGAAAGAACCTATATGAGGATATATGCGCATATATGAAACCTATATGCAGTATATATGCACATATATGATAACATATATGCTGCATATATGCGTATATATGCCACATATAGGCAAAATTGAGGTGCATATATGTGCATATAAAGGCCATATAGGTCTCCTGTATTGCTTCTTTATATCCACATATAAGCCCTATATGTACATGTAAATGTAAATTTCGACATTTTGGGCTTTTATTTATGTTGTCTAGCAGCTATGGATTTTAATAATTTTACTAATATATAGGTAAACATATAGGTGCATATATGCACACATATATATACATGCATATATGTACCTATATAGGTACATATATGTACATATATTATAGGAAAACGGCCAATTTTATATATGTCACATATATTAAAAACATATATCAAAACCTATATTAAAACATATATGTTTATATAGGTTATTTCTGTGTGGGGTGTGAAATTGAGATGTACACATTAAAAGTAACAGTAAAGACATTTATAATGTTATAAAAGATTTCTATTTCAAATAAACGCTGTTCTTTTGAATTTTCTGTTGATCAAAGGATCCTGATAATTCATGTTTCCACAAAAATATGAAGCAGCACAACTGTTTCCAACATTTATAATAATAGAAATGTTTCTTGAGCAGCTGATCAGCATATTAGAGTGATTTCTGAAAGATCATGTGACACTGAAGACTGGAGTAATGATGCTGAAAATTCAGCTTTGAGCACAGAAATTAATTACATTTTCCAAATAAATTACAATAGAAAACAGCAATTTTAAATTGTAATAATATTTCACAATTTCTGATCAAATAAAAGGAGCCTTGGTGAGCAGAAGAGACTTCTTTCTTATTTTTTAAATTCATCAAAGTTCAGAATATGTGTATGCTTAATTATTGGACAGGATTATGTGTGTGAGAGAGAGAAAAATATATGTTTTGACAGCTTTTACATTTCTGTTAAAACTGTAAAACATGGATGCACACCAAGAGACAAACACACACACTTTAAAAAAAATTATAAAAAATTATACTGTCATAATGAGTTTATTCTGACTTTTGTTTTTGTGTGTATTCAAACTCGGTTTGTTATCAATGATGCCAACTGAGTTTGAATATGCATAAGCACAAAATAGATTTGATATTTGAACAACTCAGCTTCAGACGGTCCACAAGTCATATGGACTACTTTTATGATGCTTTTAAAGGGAATTATTCACCCAAAAATGAAAATTTGCTGAAAATGTGCTCACCCTCAGGCCATCCAAGGTGTAGATGAGTTTGTTTCTTCATGAGAACAGATTTGGAGAAATTTACTGTTACATCACTTGCTCACCAGTGGATCCTCTGCAGTGAATGGGTGCCGTCAGAATGAGAGTCAGAATCAGAATGAGATTAATTTGTTTCTTACAAACATGCAGCTTTTTGCTTCACAAGACATCAGTTGATGGAGTGGTGTGGATTATTGTGATGTTTTTATCAGCTGTTTGGACTCTCATTCTGACGGCACCCATTCACTGCAGAGGATCCACTGGTGAGCAAGTGATGCCATGCTACATTTCTACAAACCTGTTCTGACAAAGAAACAAACTCATCTATATCTTGGATGGCCTGAGGGTGAGTATTTTCATCAAATTTTAATTTTTGGACAAATTATTCCCTTTAAAGAGCTCTGTTTTTGGAGCTTGAAGCCCCTGGTCACTAAGTGATGACAGAATGATAATTTTTGGATGGATTGTAAATGTGATTCTAAAATCTCAACTATGACACATACAGTAATCTAGAGAGAGGCTGGTGACCTGGGACAGCTTAACCAATGACTGATCAATGCTATGTGAAATGGATTCATGATTTCATAAAGAATAATACATTTAGACTCAGTACACACAGACAGAGCAGAAAGGAAGCTGTGTGTGTGTGTGTCCTCAGGGTCAATAAAGAGCCTCTGACCTTACAGCAGCTTTTAGCACATTCTCAAACAGAAACCTCAGTCAGTCTCGCAGATCACTCTCATCCTGCAGTTCAGTAATGAATGGTGTGTGTGTGTAAAGTGGTAATTCTGTGCAAAGCAGCAACTGAAATGTCCTGTCAATAGCTGATTGACTTGCAGCGCTCAATAAAACCTATCAGCTAATTAGAAAGGCATGTGTTTAACGTGGACTAATCAATCACTTTTAACCCCTCAGACAGACGCACACACACACACACTTACCCTTATGTCATTGTGACTTCTGGAATAAGAGATCTGTGATCATACATGTACAAGTTTGGGGAAACCATACAATTATTTAAGTCTCTTCTGCTCACTAAAGTTGCATTTATTTGATCAAAAACTCTGAAATATCATAAATTTGTGAAATATTATTACAATTAAAATAACAGTTTTCTATTTGAATCTGATATATAATTTTTCATGATTATTGATGCATAGAAAGGATTTATTTGAAATGGAAACCTTTTAAAACATTATAAATGTCTTTACTGTCACTTTTGATTAATTTAATGCATCCTTCCTGAAAAGAAGTATTAAACGTTTCAGCCAAATGAACTGTCTATTGAAATAATTTCATTCATTTGCCAGAATTAAAATGTTTCAGCCGCTAAGTTCTCTGAACATGTCCACATATGCATCTTTGATCATATTCTAAATGAGGAAATCGTTATGCAGCCAAAGATAAGTTATGAGAAATATAAATTGTCATGTGACAGACGCAATAAACCAATCATTCATGACCGACCATCACTAATAAATCACACACTCCACATTAAAAAAAAAAAAAATAGGAAACATTTTAGAGAATGAGCTAGTATAATTTCCAGGTAACTGTAGTATGTATATATATGGAATGCATTAAATTCAATTTCGCACACTATTTAGGACAGACAGTATCTGATTTTGAAATGTATGGAGAGAAAGACAAAAAAGGGAATGAGAGTGAATCCGTGAAAAGAGTTAATTAACAGCGGGTCATTAAGACAGTGATGCCTCGTTAAATACATTATCTCGACCTTGACACACACACACACACACCATCTGAGGGCCCGAGGGCTCGTTCATGCTGAAAATCCCAGTTAGTTTGGATACTTCACACTTCTGGTTAGAAACACATTCATTTTAGTCTCAGCTTAGTTTCAGATGCATCTTCTAAAATAAAAACTGACCCAAATAGTCAATAGCTGACATACAGCAAGAACTATAAAACAGTAAAGAGTTATAAAATCAATGTGTAGAGCAGCTCATGTATATATTATATATAACATTTTTCTCAATTAAAATAAAGCTGAAATAAAACAAAGTATAAACACTTAACTGAAATTGAAAATGTTGCCTTGGCATCTACAAACCCGATTCCAAAAAAGTTGGGACACTGTACAAATTACGAATGAAAAAGGAATGCAATAATTTACAAATCTCATAAACTTATATTTTATTCACAATAGAATATAGATAACATATCAAATGTTGAAAGTGAGACATTTTGAAATGTCATGCCAAATATTGGCTCATTTTGGATTTCATGAGAGCTACACATTCCAAAAACGTTGGGACAGGTAGCAATAAGAGGCCGGAAAAGTTAAATGTACATATAAGGAACAGCTGGAGGACCAATTTGCAACTTATTAGGTCAATTGGCAACATGATTGGGTATAAAAAGAGCCTCTCAGAGTGGCAGTGTCTCTCAGAAGTCAAGATGGCAAGAGGATCACCAATTCCCCCAATGCTGCGGCGAAAAATAGTGGAGCAATATCAGAAAGGAGTTTCTCAGAGAAAAATTGCAAAGAGTTTGAAGTTATCATCATCTACAGTGCATAATATCATCCAAAGATTCAGAGAATCTGGAACAATCTCTGTGCGTAAGGGTCAAGGCCGGAAAACCATACTGGATGCCTGTGATCTTCGGGCCCTTAGACGGCACTGCATCACATACAGGAATGCTAATGTAATGGAAATCACAACATGGGCTCAGGAATACTTCCAGAAAACATTGTCGGTGAACACAATCCACCGTGCCATTCGCCGTTGCCGGCTAAAACTCTATAGGTCAAAAAAGAAGCCATATCTAAACATGATCCAGAAGCGCAGACGTTTTCTCTGGGCCAAGGCTTATTTAAAATGGACTGTGGCAAAGTGGAAAACTGTTCTGTGGTCAGATGAATCAAAATTTGAAGTTCTTTTTGGAAAATTGGGACGCCATGTCATCCGGACTAAAGAGGACAAGGACAACCCAAGTTGTTATCAGCGCTCAGTTCAGAAGCCTGCATCTCTGATGGTATGGGGTTGCATGAGTGCGTGTGGCATGGGCAGCTTACACATCTGGAAAGGCACCATCAATGCTGAAAGGTATATCCAAGTTCTAGAACAACATATGCTCCCATCCAGACGTTGTCTCTTTCAGGGAAGACCTTGCATTTTCCAACATGACAATGCCAGACCACATACTGCATCAATTACAACATCATGGCTGCGTAGAAGGAGGATCCGGGTACTGAAATGGCCAGCCTGCAGTCCAGATCTTTCACCCATAGAAAACATTTGGCGCATCATAAAGAGGAAGATGCGACAAAGAAGACCTAAGACAGTTGAGCAACTAGAAGCCTGTATTAGACAAGAATGGGACAACATTCCTATTCCTAAACTTGAGCAACTTGTCTCCTCAGTCCCCAGACGTTTGCAGACTGTTATAAAAAGAAGAGGGGATGCCACACAGTGGTAAACATGGCCTTGTCCCAACTTTTTTGAGATGTGTTGATGCCATGAAATTTAAAATAAACTTATTTTTCCCTTAAAATGATACATTTTCTCAGTTTAAACATTTGATATGTCATCTATGTTGTATTCTGAATAAAATATTGAAATTTGAAACTTCCACATCATTGCATTCTGTTTTTATTCACAATTTGTACAGTGTCCCAACTTTTTTGGAATCGGGTTTGTAACTGAAATAACTTGAAGTACTAAAATGACTAACTGAAAAATAAATAAATAAATAAATAATATGGCAAAAAATACTCTTAATATTGAGATCTCTGACTTCGGGATCCTGGCATATCTGAGACATTATGAAACTTTAGAAGACATATACTGTATATGAGATTACTCTGGATTTTTACTCAGGAGAAATATCTGAGAAACAGGACATTTCAGGAAATGCCTACATTTTTGTTATCTAGAAGAACATTTAAAGAGTTATTTGTAATTTTCTCTTCCTAAAGATACACATTTACACCGCAAACAAACCCAGTGTGTGTGTGTGTGTGTGTGAGTTTCATTCGTCAGTGCTATCTGTCAATGTGTCTGACCGGACAAGACTGTTACCGTGGAAACAAATCTGTCTTTGATTTATCAATGGTATCAATGACAGAGGTGAGTTTACTGCTGTCCTGATCAAGCACACACACACACACACACACACTCACACACCGTATGGATCTGTGTCAGCAGAAACACAAGACAGAGTGTCAGACACACACTTTCTCTGTGGGATGGAGGTCAGTTCTGAGCGTGCGATATGTGTGTGATACACTAATGCAAATCAATCACCATTCAGTACTGACAGAGACGGTCATGTGATCAACCAGGACAAGGATTCTGATTGTAAAAGGCTTCATTCTGATAACTTTGCCTGTACCTTTTTTACATAAATTTCTAATCTTTGAGTTTAATTTTGCATTAGAAACCACAAGAGGGAGCCACAACTGGACTCTCCTGTTTGTTGAATGATGTCTATGAACTAATATTGTCATTTTTACAATTGATCAAACTTTCTCGGCAGAGAAATTACATAGAGTATCTGATACAATGTACAGTCCCAGGAAGAAAGTACTTTTTAAGAAGTAATATGTACCTTTAAGGTACTAATATGTAAAAGATGTACTGTTTAGCTGCTACAGCTTAGTACTTTTTTAATAAGAATTCTTTAATGTATGTATGTATGTATGTATTTATTTATTTATTTTATTATTCAGAAATCGAAACTTCCTTGTTGGTCCAAAAATATATTTTATAAAATCCACTTGCCAAAATGACAAATTTTTGACCTCTTATTATTTATATATTCCTATAGAGTTTTAATAATTTTGTTATATGCTTTTGTCTATTTTTATTTTTTAATATTTCATTATTTTATTTATTTTCAAATTAATTTTTTTTATTAAGTTATTTTAACTTAAACTTTATTAACATTAGTTGCTAAGTAAATTTTTTACATTTATTTATTTTAGTTGCTTTTCGTCTAAAGTTGATCTTTGTTTTTATATCAGAATTATTTCAATTATAAATATATATATATATATATATATATATATATATATATATACAAACACAAAATATACACAGTATATACAGTGTGTGTGTGTGTGTAAAAAAATAAATAAGTACTTTTTCCGTTTTTCTACTTCAAAATTTCACATTTAATTCAATGTGTTATTTGTTGTTTATTTGTGATTATTTGTTAAATTTACTAGCAATTTCTGAAAGTTGAAAGTATTTTTGTTCGGTGTATAGTTCTAATCTTCAGTTCTGGCCACTGAAATCAGCTTCAGGAGAGAGTGTGTAGTAATATGGTTGTACAGCACCGGTCATGTGTGTGTTCGTCTCTCATGATCACATGGCCAGCGCTGCATCGGGGTCAGATTAATCCAGCGGTGCATAATCTCAATCCTAATCCCCGTCCCTCACAGATCACACACACACACACACAGCCTTATATAAGAGAATGAACGACTCAACGGTGGATGTGGACAAATAAAAGACAAAGAAAAACCATCTCAAAGTTCAACACAGATCTTTTGAGCAGAGGGCATTTAAAAGGGGTGACAGATGTGATGCGTGTTAGTGACGTATTTGCTGTTAGACCTCAAAAAACATCCAGGTTGTTTCAGGTCAGGTTTATCAGGCAGAAACAAACAACAGATTTAGTCATATGTTTAAGGTATATTTCAGATTATTTAAATGTTTCCAAGCAATATTTCACCTAATCATATTTATATATACTATTCTAGAGCTGTAAAACGATTAATCGCATCCAAAAGAAAAGTTTTTGTTTACATAATAAATGTGTGTACTGTGTATATTTATAATGTATATATAAAGACACACACATACAGCATATATTTTGAAAATATTTCCATGCATTTGCATGTATATATTTATATTGATATATCATACATAAATATATTAAATATATAAACGTAACATATTTTTCTTAAATATATACATGCATATGTGTGTATTTATATATACACATAATAAATATACACAGTACACACAAATATTATGTAAACAAAAACTTTTCTTTTGGATTAATCCATTTGACAGCACTAATATTAATATCATATTGTTTATATATATAATAATATAATATAAAATATATAAATACATATATAAAATATATATTTTTCATTTCACAGCAAAACAATTACAGATTTAGTCACATTCTAAAAGAAATATTTCAGTTTATTGATTTGTTTCCAAGCAATATTTCAACTCAAAATATAAAAAGGAAATGATCTTTTGCATTAGGATATTACACATTTTTACATTATTTTCATGACAATTTTACTTTTTGTTATCCTCTTTATTCTAAATAGTGATTATCATTTGAAGCTCACTACTATTATATAATGTATTATATTTAATATAATATTAAACTATTTGTATAATAACATTAAATACATTTTAATGTTTAACCTTTTTTTCATTTAAATGTATTATTTAAAACAAATAGTGTTTGTTGTTTGAGGTTTAAATTTGTTTAAATCAACAACACACTGATACCAACCTGTTATATTCCCTTAAAATGTGCACTCATTAAGTACATATCAGTGTATTTTAGTATTATTTATATACTATTAAACTTTTTATGAATTTATTAAAACAGCTTTTATTGAAACCAAGCTGCCAAAACGACTCATTTTCTACTTTTTAAATTTATTGCTTATTATTTCATTTATTTATTATTTACTACGACAGTATTATAGTATTTATTAATAATAGCTTTCATTTTTATATTTTTCGTTTTTATTTGACTAATTTTGTTATGTGTTTCTGTCATTTTTATTTTTAATATTACTAATTAGGTTTAATTTATCAATTTTAAAAACATCCATTGTTGTTAATTTTCCATCTAATACACGTTTTATTTTATTTGAGCTACATGTTATTTAATAGTTTTAGTTTTAGTTAACAATAATAACCCTGGACAGCGTATGGGAAAAGCCGCAGCACATCCAGCCGTCACGGAAGTTGCACGAGTGTTTTAGCGTGTGTTTGGCGTGTGCTCTGTCAAGACGGACAGCTGAATAAAGACACACTGACATCATCACCACCTCATTATCATCTCTCATGCTCGGCGTACCTGACAGTCAGGTGATCTCTCCTGACACACACGGGCACAAAGTATCGCCTGACTTCCTCTCAGATCAGAACCGTCCTGACATGCCACCCCCGGACCCGTCCTGCAAGGACACACACACACACAGAGGGCATTCCCAGCAGGCCTGTCAGGATGACCTTGGTTATCACAGCATGTCAGGAAATATGAACTCTCACTCACACACGTGATGAATCTTCTGATGAAAGTCTCAGAGCTCGGCCATCGTCTGCGATTGAAACGAGAGCGTGTGTGTTTGCGCATGTGCGCCTGTGGTGCTTGCTGTCAAACCTCTGCTGTGGAGAACCTGATACTCGCTCTGTCTGTCTCTCCATCCTGATCAATCATCTCGTCTGCTGGAGAAAAAGACAAAAGAGAGAGAGAATGTGTGTTAGAGGGACAGAGGAGATGACAGGCCGCGATTCCACTGCAGAAACTTCAAAAGATCACTGTGTGTTCTCACATGACAAAGAGAAACTTCACAAAGATTTGCAAAAAGTTAAAACATGGACTGAGGTGAAGAGAGGGATTTGACAGAAACATGCACATCATTTCTTTACTCGACCCTGATCAATCAATCACAAATGAGTTTTTCGAGATCAATCAAACGATCAATTTTTACAAACGAGTTGTAAAAATAGTGATAATAAAAATATTACCTGTGATCCTGGAGCACAAAACCAGTCTTAAGTGTCATTTTTTTTTAAAAATTGAGATTTATACATCATATGAAAGCTGAATAAATAATCTTTCCACTGATATGGGTTGTTAGGATCGGACAATATTTGGCTGAGATGCAACTATTTGAAAATCTGGAATCTGAGGGTGCAAAAAAATCAAAATATTGAGAAAATCTCCTTTAAAGTTGATCAAATGAAGTTCTTAGCAATGCATATTACTAATCAAAAATTAAGTTTTGATATATTTACGGTAAGAAATTTACAAAATATCTTCATGGAATATCTTTTTGGCATAAAAGAAAAATTGATAATTCTGACCCATACAATGTATTTTTGGCTATTGCTACAAATATACCCCAGCAACTTAAGACTGGTTTTGTGCTCCAGGCTCACATATTATAAAAATGATTAAATTCTCATAAATATTATTAACAAAATAATATAATTAAGGGAATAAAATAATACTTTTTAATGGAATAATTACATTTGTAATTATTATTGTAATAAATCGTTTTTTTTATTAAAAGATTTATGCACTACCGTTCAAAAGTTTGAGGTTGATAAGATTTTTCAAATGTTTTTGAAAGAAGTTTCTTCGCTAAACAAGGCTGCATTTGTTTGATCATAAATTATTATTAAAATAAATTATTATTATCATTAAATTATTATATATAATTTATAATTGTACCCCAATCAGAAACCCTGGCTGAACAAGGAAGTCCGGCTCCTGCTGAAGGCACGTGACGCCGCTTTCAAATCTGGCGACCGTGAAGTTTACAGCTTATCCAGGTCCAATCTGAAGAGGGGAATTCAATCAGCTAAATACAATTACAAACTGCGCATTGAGGACAGATTTAAAAACAACGACCCTCTGCGCATGTGGACAGGCATCCATGCCCTCACAGACTATAAACCAGCAAACCATTGTACCTGTACCAAAACATGCTGGTGAACTGGCCCTCAATGACTTCCGACCAGTTGCTCTTACTCCCATTATTGCAAAGTGTTTTGAGAGGCTGGTTCTTTCCCACCTGAAAACATGCTTGCCCCCAACACTGGACCCATACCAGTTTGCTTACAAATCCAACAGGTCGACTGAGGATGCCATCGCCTCAGCTCTCCACTCTGCCCTGACGCACCTGGACAGAACCAACACATATGTCAGGATGCTATTCATTGATTTCAGTTCCGCCTTCAATACAGTGATCCCATCCACACTGATCTCCAAGCTCATTGATCTTGGCATCAGCCCCTCCCTCTGTAACTTGACCCTGGACTTTCTCACCAATAGACCACAGTCTGTTAGGATCAGTACCCACACCTCCTCCGTCCTCACTCTAAACACTGGGGTACCACAGGGCTGTGTGCTGAGCCCAATCCTCTACTCCCTTTTCACCCACGACTGCAGACCTGTACATGGCTCTAACTCCATAATCAAGTTTGCAGATGACACCACGGTGGTAGGCCTGATCAGCAGCAATGATGAGACAGCCTACAGGGATGAGGTCCAGCATCTAGCAACGTGGTGTGCCAACAACAACCTTGCACTCAACACCCAGAAGACCAAAGAGCTGATTGTAGACCACCGGCGGACTAAGAAGGACCACACACACACTCCCATCTACATTGATGGGACCGAAGTGGAGCGCTTGACGAGCTTCAAGTTCCTTGGTGTCCATCTCTCTGAGGATCTCTCCTGGACCCTCAATACCTCCATACTGATCAAAAAGGCACGACAGCGCCTTTACTTCCTTAGGAAACTAAGGGAAGCTCACCTGTCCCCCCACATCCTGCTGAACTTTTACCGTTGCACTATTGAGAGCATTCTCACAAACTGCATCACAGTGTGGTACGGCAACTGCACTGTTTCGGACCAGAAAGCCCTCCAGCGGGTGGTGAAAACTGCCCAATACACCACTGGTGTCGTGCTACCCTCCATCAAAGACATTTACCACAAACGCTGCCTAAGGAGAGTGAGAAGTATCATCAAAGACTCCTCTCACCCCAGTCACAGACTGTTCACTCCTCTCCCATCTGGGAGACGTTATAGGAGTCTTCGCTCTCGCACCAGCAGATTTAGGAACAGTCCCTCAGCTGTCAGCCTACTGAACTGCAATCTCAGGCGCTGAACACTACATCCAAGACGGACCACCTAATGGAAAAAAAACAAAACAAAAAAAACTGCACTGTTCAATAACCTGTCTGCACTCCTCACTCACAATGTTCGTATTGTTTCCTCTGTTATTTTGCACATTTCTGATATTTTGCACATTCCCTTGCACATTTCTACCTCCGGATGCCGTTAAGGTCATTGGCCATATATAAACATATGCTACTTACATAGCTCACTTATAATGCACCTTCTGTTTATACTCACTGTATAATGCACCTTCTGTTTATACTCACTGTATAATGCACCTTCTGTTTATACTCACTGTATAATGCACCTTCTGTTTATACTTCCTTGCAACCTAAGTTGTATGTACAGTCATTTGCACTGAGCTAGTCTCTCCCCCTCCACCTCATAACTTGCACTATATGTCATAAAACTGAATGTATATACACATTTTTTATATTTATTTATATACTTTGTTATTTGCACTTCTGGTTAGATGCTAACTGCATTTCATTGGCTCTGTACTTGTACTCTGCACAGTGACAATAAAGTTGAATCTAATCTAAATAATTACAATAAAAATGTATTTTAAAATATGATACAAAAATTTAAATAAGACCAATGAAATATTCATAACTAAATATAAATAAAAAATATGACATTTTAATAGACAAATATGTATTTAAAATTGTATTAATGAAAAAAAAACTAAATTTTTTGTACACTATATATCTATATATATATATACTGTGTATGTGAGGCTGTTTTTGAAAGAAAGAAACAGTAAATACTGTGAAAACTGTAATATTGTGAAATACACATATTAGTAAAAAAATATATATAGAATTTTTGTAATCTAATATAAGTAATATAAAATAAGTATATAGTGTAGTACAATATAATATAATATCTGAAGCAAAACTGTATAATGCAAACTAAATTTTCATCCCTTTTGCACCAATCTAATGTTTTCTGAATGTCATCTGGGACAGATGTGGTCTGTTTTACTGTTAATTCAAGCTTGAGCTTCTCTCTGGATATCGTCATGAGGGAAACTTTTTTATCATCAACATTTGATGTATTCATCACTTGAGTTCAGTTGTCTCAACACACTTACAGCTGAGTCACCTTGCACTGACATTCACCCAACCATAAGTGCATGCACTCGCTTCCTCTATAACCACAGACGTGTGTGTGTGTGTGTGTGTGTTATAAGATGTTTATAAAACAGATTATCTTGATATGTGGAAGAATCAGCTTTGATACAGTTTACCAAAAGACTGAAACTAATCAACAACACTTGCAATGAGAAATTATTCAGTTAACATTTTTTTTCATGCATTCAGAGTTCCAGTTTCTCATAATAAAAATGCATCTTATCCCCATAGCAATTCATAAGTGGGTGTAGAGAGGGATGATGGGTATGGAAGCTTGTTTCTGCTATGGGATGAAAAAAATATGTAATTGCAACTTTTTAGCTCACATTTTAGACCCCCCCCCCCCCCCACAAGTCTGTCTTTTGTTCCTAACAATTCTGTGAAAAAAAAAAATCTAAATTGCTAGATATAATGGCAGAAATGTGAGATATAAACTCAGATTTACAAGACAAGTTTTTATTCCTGGCAGAATGTAAATTTGTGAGATGCAAACTGTATCTTGCAAAATTCTGATTTTATTTGTACAAAAAAATCTGAAGTGTGAGATAAAAAGGTCACAATTTTTTTTTTTTTATTATTCCACGGCAGAAACAGACTGATTTTATTGGATTTTAGGTAACAAAAATATATTATAAGTACATTTTGCTAATGTTCGCATGAAGTTATAAAAACATTATTTATGAATGTTCTCTGAATGTTCAAAACGCCCAGCTTTTTAAAATGTTTAAAATGTTTTTAGTGTTTTTTGGATGTTAATGGAATGTTTCAATGCATCATTTTGCAAACATTTTGGAATGTTACTTTTGAATGATGTCTGAACATTCTGAAACAAGTATAAAAAACATTTAAAACAATGTTAGATGAATATCCAACTAAATGTTTAAGGAAAAAACATTCCATGGATGATGTATAAACAACGTTTTTGTGCTAATGATTTGAGAACATTATTAAAGACCAGATAACCTTGCCAGAGAACGCTGTGAGAACGCTCACTGTTAGTTGCCATATTTTAGGTTAGTATAAAAGAGACACACACACACCTTCAGGGGATCTGAATACTGTACGTCCACGTGTGTGTCTCTCCGCAATTAAAAAAAAACTAAACACTATTATGTGTGTGTATGAGATGAAAATCACAGAACATCTAGTGAACGTCACCACCCACATCAGTGTGTGTATCCTCCTAACTAGCAAACTGCTATACTGTATTAGTGTGTGTGCAGCTTGTTTTGTTGCAGAAAGTCTGTTTAAACCAAGGGAATGTTTGATCCCAGCCAATTTAGAGGCCTTTACGAAAGTCTGTGTGTGCGTGTTTGCCAACAGATGTAAAATATTCCTCCTCCTGCGCTAATTATCAGCCCTGAACTGCAAGCAGAGACAGACCACGTGTGTGTGTGTGTGTGTGTGTGAGAGATTCGCTTCTCTCCGCAGGCAGGGACGCCCTCTACATTACACAATCCTCTACATACACACACTATAACCCAGAATTTATTTAATTAACATGAGCTCAGGCCCAAAACTAATTAGCTTCTCTCTCTCTCTCTCTCTCTCTCTCTCTCTCTCTCTCTCTCTCTCTCTCTCTCTCTCTCTCTCTGTCTGTGTGTGTGTGTCAAAGTGAAGGAATCTAGCAGAGGAAACACACGCTCTGAAATCTAAATGATATGGCGAGTGAAATCATTAAACTCCAGAAAGAGTGACAGAAGAAAAAGATGAAATGATGAAGAGAATGGTGGGGAAGGATGAAAAGAAAAGGCAGTGTGTGTGTGTGTGTGTGTGTGTGTGTGTGTGTTTGAGAGATTATTTAAGGACAGGTTCTCTGGTGCAGTCATTCAGGGATGAGGCAACTGTTTGAAACTGCTCCCAGATTTTAAATGAGTGAGAGACAGACAGAGAAAGAGAGAGAGAGATAGAGACAGAGATGGTTAGTGATATTTATTCTAAAGCTAACAACATACTAAAGCACACAGACGTGAAACAATGTAAAATATATACCTGTGAACGTAAGTGCTTTGAGCTACACTAATTCATTTTTGTGTCTTAAAGGGGTCATCGGATGCCCAAGTCTATAACATACTTTGGTTAAAAATTCTCAATGGTAGTGTAAAAAACACATTTTTTACCCTGTCAAAATCAGCTCTGTTTTCAGCAAGCCATTCTAGTCCATGTTGCTTTAAATGCTAATGAGCTCTGTTGACCCCGCCCCTCTCTTCCATGGGGTGACGAGCAGACTGCAAACTTCAGCGGCGAAACTGGTTAACTTGCATATATTAGGAAAGGGCGATTTGCAAATAACCCTTATACTCACTTCTTCTGTAGATAAAGCTGGATCACGAATGATTCGCGTGAACATAGATGCATTTAGGCAGATCAGGATCGGCTCATTCACTTCACACTGAAATTAACGTTAATCCTCTGCGTCTTCAGCGGCTCAGACGTCAGGAGTAAATAATGACTGCTATGTTCATTATTACATTCAACAACAGAACACCTCAATCATCTTGTCTTCCCCTGCACTGGAGTCAACACAATGGCGGACTAACGTAAGACGGCCTAGTCAATCAAGTATCGTGGGAGGGGCCTGGGCAGAACTATGTCATTCTTACAGGAATCTTAGAACAGCCTGATTTGAGAAAGGGGATTTTAAAACAGGGATTTAAAAAAAAAACACTGGGTGGATTTTTATCATTAAAGGATGGATGTGTACACACACTTCCAACACACATTTATGTTCAAACAACTTGTAAAGTGAATTTTGCATCCGATGACCCCCTTTAAGACTTAATTTCTGTTTTGAATTTCAAAATGCATCGCAAGAACGTTCTATTCTCAACATGGCCACAAAAAAGTCTCTTTTGCTCACCAAGGCTGCATTTATTTGATTAAAAATACAATAAAATTGTGAAATGTTATTACAATTTCAAATAACTGTTTTATATTGAAATACATTTTAAAATGTAATTTATTCCTGTGATCAAAGCTGAATTTTCAGCATCATTACTCCAGTCTTCAGTGTCACATGATCCTTCAGAAATCATTCTATTATGCTGATTTGCTGTTAAAGAAACATTTCTGATTATTATTAATGTTGAAAACAGTTGCGTTGATGAATATTTTTGTCTAAACCATGATACATTTATTTTTTTCAGGATTCTTTGATGAATAGAAAGTTCAAAAGAACAGTATTTATTTGCAATAGAAATCTTTTGTAGCATTATTAATGTCTTTACTGTCACTCTGATAAATTTACTGCATTCTTGCTGAATACAAGTTATTTCTTTAAAAACAAAAAAATAAATCCCACAAGGAAATGAGGAATGCATGCTAGCATTGTGTCATGAATTGAATTTAATTCACTGTATTTCTGTTTGATTCCAAACTGACCTGTCTTTTTTAACACCCTCAGAATTGATCTTATGCATTGCGCAGAAAGAGTCCTTTGTGTTCACATATCCGCATGTGCATATGGGCCTAAAAAATATGCATTAATTGACAGAGAGGTGAACAACTGTGGGTTTTTGTGTGCAGGTTTAAGTATGTAAGTATGCAAAATGCTGAGTGTTTACTATGCATGACAATGACACTGACAACATAATCACCATCTGAATCAATCTCTCTTTCTCAAACACACACACACACACACACACTGAACTGGGCCGTTGAGTGCATAACACTCTTGTTTGTTCTGGTTCATGTCACATCAGTTCTTTCTTTTCCCAACAGACTAAAACACACACACATACGTGGCCATGTGCTGGAGGAATAATCCATCATTCTCAGGTGAGCGCGGGTTCAGCACTCTTTCTCTTACATACTTTATACATACAAGCTCCAGGACTGCATTAGCAGATCAGACTCAGTGCTTCTGTCTAGGAAAGAGAAATCACAAACAAGATCTTTATTATCACAATTCTAGATGGTAGCAATATTGTAAAACAATGGCAAATTATAGGCAATATGACAGAGTACACTGAATTTTTTTTTTTTTTTTTTTTTTTTGCTCTGAAATTTCTAGTAAATTTCACAAATAATTACAAAGAAACAAAAAAAAAGAAAAAAAAGAAATACATAATCAGTGCTTAATTGCCATGGAAATAATGAAACAATTAAAAAATCTTAATGGTCTTAAAAGAGGCTTAGTTTCTCTATGCAAAAAAAAAAGAAAGAAAAAGTATTATTTCCATTCCAAACTCTTTACTCTGTTTGCATGTCAACACTTTTCTCATTTCTGTCTATTTTTTTATATTTTCCAAAGCAATTTAAAACAGATTCAATTTAAAAGCAGCAGATCTGAGAAACCTAAGTTTCTTGAGCTATGAAAGAGCAACTTCTGAGCATGAAAATTTCTAATCAGATCTAGTGAATGTGCTCTCATAAAAAGAAACAAAACTGTTCCAGAACTGCTCAATCAAAGCAGATCCATCAACCATTAGAGAGGCAGCTTCACAACACTCAAACTCAACTGATCTGTCACCGCTCCACAATGAGAGCAGCTCCAAACCACAGAGAAGCTCTCTATGCCAAACCTGGATCAGATTTCTATCTGAGCAACTAATGCACGATCCAGACATTCACTGCTTTCAGAGCACCAGAACAGAAATCTGCTAAAGAACTAGAAAACAAACAGTTCTCAAAAAGGTTCTAGTCAAACGGTAAAACCTGTTTGGGTTCTAATTGGAACCTTCATTTTTTAGAATCTTTAGAGCATCTTCTCCCTTGTGTTGTGACTTTGAAGTTTTTTTGAATGTATTTGAGCTGAAATCGATCTGGGCTGCTGTACCTGTGAGCATGTTGTGTGGGTTGGGTTTCTCGGTGTAAAGAGAGCAGCAAACATCTGGCCGACTGATTGAAAGAGCCCTGTGGACCGCTTTCACCACTAATGAGCGTTTACTGCCTGGAAAACAAACCCACATACATTACAAATACACAGACACACAAACATAGACGACAAAAGGACAATGCACATAATGTACAATATAAGGAGTAAAGGCTAGTAGGGCTGGACAATATATATATCAGTGGCGTAGCAAGTCAGCCCCGGGCCCATATGCAAAAAATTTGAACCTTTTAAGGTTCTATATAGAACCTTTTCTTCTAAGAGTGTAGGAAATCTGAAGGAAGATCTTCCAGCATTCTACTACGATGTTGCCCTGATGATTGAGGTAATTAACCTCTTAGGTGATGTAGATGTGGTCAAAAGTTTACATACACCTTGCAGAATAAACTGCTTCATCAGAGGAGAAATTGCCATTTTTTAATGATTCTATCCCTCTACCCTCTTACTGCTTAAAATATTAACATTTTGCAGATACTGCAAGGTGTATATAAACTTTGGACTGCAACTGTGTCTATTGCTTTTACTCAACTGAACCATTTATAATGACTGGATATTTTTTATAACAATTGTTCTTCTTTCTTTCCTCAAGAATGTTTTTTTCTGACTTTCCTGTCTCTTTGGAACATTTCCATTCACAGAGACTGTGGAGAGATGGTGTGCAGCTTCATGACATTGGAAGTTTACTGCCGATGAAGAGCTTGGGACACTGACAAACACCACTTCCCAGCAAGTTCATTTGGGACTTTATTTATTTAGTCAAACTTGCATTCACTAATGCTGGAGTAAGATTTTAGAAGAAACCTTTTGGTCTGGTTTAATCATTAAGTCATTTTCATTAGCATGCCTTAGAAAAAACATTACTGGTGTGCATCTTGGACAAAACAAAGGCACTGATACTTTTAAAGATCAGTCAGTGCAAGTTTCTTTCAATTGAAACAGCTCAGAATTACATTTTAGTCGGGCTGGTCTTAAGCCTTGTCTGTGAAACCGAGGGTACCATTAACACAGTTTGGTAATGTTTTACAACAAGGTCTCATTTGTTGTACGAATGATAATTTTCTTGAATTATTATTTTTTTTGTATTAAGTGTGTGTTAGTAATCCTATACGTTATGGAGACCAAATGACAAGGATAGTAATACCAGTCAATTTTGAACTTGTGGACATTTTTTAGGTCCCCAATGAGGAAACAGACTTATACATTATACAGAATTATGTTTTCTATGATGGCGAGATTAGGTACTTTTGTATGTAAGTGATTTTGCATTGTTCTCCAGACTCTTTCTAATAAGTGAGTTAAAGTGTTGCATGCTGTGTATAGTGTTGGGTTTTTCTTGTGCATAAGCAAAAAGCATTTTTGTGTATTTGTTTTAGAGATTTTTGTCAATAAATGTAGTGGGTTTTCATTTTGGGTTTGTGTTGATTGTAACTAGGTAATAAACAGACTTTTTAAAATTAAATTTTAAATAGCCTATACTGAATTTCAACTTTATTGCCAGAGATATGTAACATTGAAGTACATTAAAATATACTTAAATGTCATTTCAGTTCACATTAATTGCTTATTGAGAAGTACATATTTACCATATTTCAAAGTACATTTAAAATTAGAATGTACATTTCCTGAAGAAAATGTGAGTGGTGCTTACCGTGGCAAAACTCGGCACTAGACCGTCAGTCGAGCCTTCAGCGTGATTGTAGAGAGCCAACTCCCATGTCTGTATGATGTTGTGGAGCAGAGATATGGCTTCTTTATGTTGCTATATGGTTGCTAGGGTGCTCTATATGGTTGCTAGGGTGTAGCTGCACAGTCGCCATGGTGATACTTACAGACTGGTTTTTCAGCCCAAACAAAAGAGGCCAAACCATATCTATACCACTTTCTGGAGAAATTGCTTATTCATGTGTTTGTTCAGTTGCTAAGGTACTCCAAATGGTTGCTATGGTGTGGCTATACAGTTTATGGGATGGTATTTAAAGAATATCTGACAGTCTGAATCAACAGAGCCCAACGCCATGTTTCTACAATGTTTTTTGGTGCTGAAAAATAGTTTGTTAATGTCCTTTTACGGTTGCTAGGGTGCTGTAAGTGATTGCTAGGGCATAGCTATGAAGTTATCATGTCAGTACTTATTGGCTGCTTGATAGGCCGAGTCAAATGAGCCCTTATAAGATATAATCTCACTAATTTTGTGCCAATGTTACGTCTATGGGACTTTTTCGCCATACACTCAATTACTTATGAAAGATATAGCACACCTCTCCTCAATATGCTGCATGATTTAACATCATTACTATGCATTTTTATATGCATTCTAGTTCTTAGAATGTTCTTAGCCTGGTTTAACACTTAGCTAATCACTATTAGCATGTAGCTATTCACTGCTAGCATGTGTAGCATGCATGAGGGAAGTCCTGTTTGCGATCACGAGTCAAAAGAGCAAAACCTGCATGTTTCTATGACACTTCTATCCAAAGATATCCCTTTTGATTTGTTTTCAATGGAGGTCTATAGGATGGTTGCTAGGGTGCTGTAAGTGGTTGCTAGGGTGTGGCTATGAAGATCATAGGTTATTACTTATTGGTTACTTAAAAGATGAGTCAAATGAGTGTGTGTGAGTTACAGAGAGAGAAGGGGTTCCTAAGGGCCTGCGTGTGTGTGTGTGTGTGTGTGTGTGTGTGTGTGAGAAAGTGACAGTCGAGATTCAAATTCACGAACATTCCACCATTGTAAGTCAATGGGACTTTTTTGCCCGCTTTTTCGTCCGCTGTGCGAACATCGTAGGTCCGATCGCTTAGAAAAGATAAAGCACACCTCTCCTCAATGAGCCGTTCGATTTGACACCTCATTCATGGATCTGTGACAAACGGTGCAGGAGGAGTAGCAAACCAAAGTTTTGTCCAGAAGAAGAAGAAGAAGCAGAATAATAAGTATGCAAGATAACAATAGTGATGCCTTGCCTTTGGCAAGCACCACTAATATACTAAAGTCCCACTTAAGTGGTTCAAAAATATCACTCAAAAGTTCAACTAATTGCATTTACTGTAATTTTAAACTGTTATATATTTGCAATCAATTACAAATAACATGCATTTAGTTGGTCGAAAACATTACATTTAATTCATGCTGAAGTGTATTGTTAAGTGACATTAAAGTATATTTTAGTTAACATTAATTGCTTGTCAGTACATTAGTAGTACATTTTAACCATATTTTAAAGACACTAGACACAATTATGAAAGTACATATAAAGATGTGCTAAAAAGTACCACTTAAGTGGTTTAAAAAAATTACTCGAAAGTTCAACTTTTTTTTCAGCATTTAAGATCACTTTAAAATGTGATACATTTGAAGTTGATTACAAATACAATGTATTTAAGCGTTGAAAATAACATTTAATTTGCACTTATGTGTGTTTTTTTAAAGTATATTATTTCTGCAATAAGTACAATTTATAAAAGTATACTTAAGTGCACTTCTTTTTCACAAGGGTGGACAACAGGAGATGGACTTTGTCACTGGAGAAAGCGCTATTATGGATTATATGGACTCATATTTTAGAAGTGGCCAAGGTTTATATGCCTTAACAATGGATTTGTTTCTTACAAACACGCAGCTTTTGGCTTCACAAGACATTAACTGATGGACTGGAGTGGTGTGGATTATTGTGATGTTTTTATCAGCTGTTTGGACTCTCATTCTGACGGCACCCATCCACTGCAGAGGATCCACTGGTGAGCAAGTGACACAATGCTACATTTCTCCAAATCTGATGAAGAAACAAACTCATCCACATATCTTGTTTGGCCTGAGTACATTGGCCTTTTTGTGTATACTATTTCTTTAATGTCCAAATAGATCATGCATTACTAACAAAATCTTCACAAATATATAGGTGATCTCTGATTTATGTAATAAAACGGATAGTTCCGGTCCTTGGTTCTGATTGGTCGAGCCAAATTTGCATCTGTTGTAAATTACTCTACAGACATACACCTTTATTTACATTTGTGTGTTGCTCTGCAACCACTTTGTTGGAACCACATCTGTTTCTGAGCAACTGCATTGTTTGGTGGAAGAATGTTTTTATTAATATCATTACACTTTATTTGCTCTGTTTTATTTTGTGAAACTTTACTAGGTTTATGGAATAACCGTTTTATAAAAGCAATAAGCCCCATGAAGCCGTGGTTTACAGTGGATTTATAACAGCTAAGGGGGTTGTAGGCACGGCGCTGTTATAAATTCACTGTAAACCACGGCTTCAAGGGGCTTGCTGCTTTAACGTGGAATTAATTGCTGATTTTCAGATTGCTAGATGCTGCTGTCTTACTGTAGATGGATGTCACATGCAGTCACAACAGCTTTTCTTCACACCCACAGGAAACAGGATATGCACATGACAAACTTCAAAGCGATGAACTTCTCACGGTAGTTTGGTGTTCAGACCTGTTACAAATAAAAGAAAGTATTAAAGAAAAATAGCAATAGAACTTTTAAATCCCAAGTCATTTTTGAAGCGGTGACACAATGACACTTATCAACACCTGCCACAAGCCAAAAATCACTCAAAGCCTTCGTTTAAGATCTCAGCGTGTGTGTGGAGGAAAAGATTGGAGAGGTTTATAGCCAGAGAAAAGAAGCCAAAAAACAAATATGGTGAGTAATTACAGAAAACATGGACAAAACACAGTAGATTCCCCTTAGAATTCAATGAAAGATCAAACGTCTCCTTTGAACAATGTTAGACTGAAGAGAAGCGCTATTAATAATATTCAAGCATATTTTGTAAAACCAAAACAGAGAAATCACAGAATATCCATCCTTATACAAATGTTTAACAGATGTAGGCCGTCACACATCAAAATTGATCTCGCCTTTGTTCATCTTTAAAGAAATGTTCCGCTTCAATTATACTGCTGTTGATCACAAGAGAAAATAATTGACTTGTTTCTCAGTTTGTAAAAACAAACAAAATCACATTTACAGTAATGCACTTACAATGGCAGTTGGGAGGTTTTCAAAGCACAGCTCTTAGGAATGCATTTTTCTTTAAATATTTACATTATTCCTCTATAGAAAAATGTTGAGCAGCAAAGTGCATAAATCGTTCTTTTACTAATGGTTCAACTGTAATAAGTAAACCAGTTATATTTACAGTAAAATGTAACTCTAATATTTTCCTGAAGATGCTTTGAAACAATCTATCTATATAAAATAGATAACATAAAAATAAAGCAATCCATAAACAGTATTTTCCACAATTGCATCCATTTCTAGTATGCTTACACTTATAGTGTAACTTATTATACTAAATGCAACTTTTTATTTCACAAACTGATGTTGAAATTACTGTCTTTTGAAAAACATAGCATGCTTTATTTTGTTTGTGTACATGAAAAGCAGTACAAAATATGGTGGATAAATACTGTAAAAATGCATTACAGTATTGAAATAATATAACATTATGAATGAAAAAGAATATTATATCGTGTAAGGGAATGAAATATGCTATTATTTCTTATAAAAATATTTTTCAAAATGGTAAATAAAACAAATATTAGTGTATTACGTTTTATAAGAAAATACTATTTTTGTATACGAAGTAGTGTTATTTTAGTATCCCCGTGATTTTATAGTATTATAGTTTTATTAGCATTTTGTATTAATATTTATTTGAATTAGTATTCATTGTAATTTTAGTTTTAGTAATTTTGTTGTGTTTGTAATTTTTATTTTATAATTTATTATTATTAAACATGCCTATAAAGTTTTTGTTCTTTTTTCAGTTTTATTTTGAGTTAATAAAAAAAAATACATATATTGCCTTAGAAGCTAGCTACAATAAAACAAGTTGAAGTTTTATAAAATGAATTTTATTTTAGTTTATTTCCGAACGTTTTTCATGGTTTTAGTTTTAGTTAACTATAATAACCTTGAGACAGAGCTGTTTTTGATATTCATGAAATTATGCCATGATAAAATGAGACTAGAGACAGAGAGAAAGATGTGTGTGTGAGAGAGAGAAAGAGCATGTGTGTGTGTTTGGCACTAGAGCAGGTGCGTTGGGATCTCCTGTGTCTACAGGAACAGCCGGAGGGCTGAGCGTGATGTCTTGATACAGCGATCACACACACACACACACACACACACACACACACACACACACATACACACACACACACGCTGTGCTTAAACAGGTGCTTTAACAGCCTTAACACTCCCCAAACGATGGCGTTAGAGCCCTGGGCCGTTAGCAATCACACACGCCGTAAAGACTGACTATTAATCGCAGTAAGCTGAAGCGTGGAAATGTGGGCTATGATGTCACGCTCACACACACTCACAGTAAGTGACAGTGATGGAGTGTGTGTTGTGTCTGAACAGCAGGGTACATCATTGATAAAAGACTGGAGTAATGCAGATGACTCGACAGGGGTCCACACACACACACACACACACACACACACACAGAGCAGAACCACTCCAAAACCTGGTGAGCTGCCTTGATGTGTTCCCTACATAGGCAGCATCTTAACTAAAGAAATGGTGACTGATTTGGAACAGGCCACAAGACAAACAGTGCTTCAAGCTATAAATGACTAATAAACACGAAAATACATAACATACACAAATATTGCATGCAATGGTTCATTTTAATAAGGTCAAACAAGTTTTTATTTAATGCCTTTTCAACATTTCTCTTCTTTTACCATCTTTTTACTACTCTATTAAGGATAAATGTGATGCTGCCTTTGATTTTAGCCATCTTATTATCTTTAAAAGATCATTTCAGACTGTTTTGGAACATTCTTCATGTCTGGAGCGCAGCTACAGTATTTAGATGGGATGGGATTTCCCAGGTTAACTAAATTTGCATTTCACAGATGTACTTTGAGATTTTAATAATCTCACACAAATTTTTAAATCCTGTTTTCTCATGCTAAAATATTCTGTAAAATTCTACTGATCTATCCTCTATCTATCTATCTATCTATCTATCTATCTATCTATCTATCTATCTATCTATCTATCTATCTATCTATCTATCTATCTATCTATCTATCTATCTATCTATCTATCTATCTATCTATCGTTATATCCATCATCACCTATCCATATTTTTATCAAATCTATCCATCCATCCCTCTATTGTTCAATCCATCCATCCATCCATCCCTCATTCCATCATTCTATCATCCATCTGTCCATTGTTTTATCTATCAATTTATCTATCCATCAATCAATCCACCATTCATCCCTCTATCATTCCATCCATTCATTCATCCATCCAGCCATCATTCTATCTATCTGTAACAAGAAAATTAAATCAGCAAGAAAAGTTTGATCATGAACTGCTCAATGAACTAGTGCAGCATCAGGAATGACATTCACTTTAAAGTTAAAATAAAATAATGAATCCCATACAGTTCTGTATTTAAAACAACAAATTGGAGTAATAATTAAGAGTAAGAACATAAGAAATCTGTATATTCCCCTCAGAAGACTAACTGTTGAATGTTAAAGGTTAAAGTTTTTTTAATAAACACACGCACACACACATCTTCCATTGAATAAATGTTATATTTTAGTTGTTGGTTTTTGATTCATGCATCCAGACAGTGACAGATGTCCGATGTTAATGACTGTAACTCCACTGTTATTTACAAAACTAATCCCATCTTAATGCTTATGATGCCTTAAAATGCTGCCCATGTCGGTAGCTCACAGGTTTGGAACAGATCCACAGAAAGAGAGAGAAATGTAGTGATCACACCGCTGTTCTGTCACGCGCTGTAATAATCAGACAGCTGTACACAAGACCCTTCCAGCAAGGGCAGAAGCTCTCGTGTGTTACTACTTATGCCGAAAATGACACCAAACAGAAGAACAAGCTGATCTTGACAGATAGTGAGACGGGAAAAGGGGGCTAAAGAGAGTGAGACAGAGATGAATGGATAAGCTGTACTGATGGAGGCCTTCAGGGATGATTCTGCTCATCTGTCACATAAGGAAGGATAAAAAGAACAACTGTTCCAGAGAGAAAGTGTCACTTGGCTCCGACTCCCTCTCTGCGACGCACGGCTGCAGCAGCTGCTCTGATGTTCCTGGCACACGGATCACATCCCTGCCAGGAATCTTGCGGAAAACTATGCCTCTCACCTCCAGCGGGCACTTATGTGCTCGGTGACCTAATGGAGCATCGGCAAACAAAGATCCCGAACTGAACTCTTAATCACTCAAACATGGAGGATGTTTCATATCTATCTATCTATTCATCTACACTGTAAAATGTAAAGCCCAATTTATACTTCTGCGTCGAACCTACGCTGTAGCTCTATGTAATACGCCATAGCCTGACGAGCACCTCTCCAAAAATCTAACAGCGCGTCAATTCTACGCGGACAGCAAGCGCTGTGATTGGTCTGCTAGAACCCCTCCCTCCTCGTATGTTGAGTTTTATGTGAAATATATTTTAATGGTACACCTTCTTATTTAAAATAAAACAAGTGTCTTATTTATTATACTACATAACTTTATACATCACTAGTTGTCCGCAACAGACAATGTTGATCTGCCGTGGTACAAGTCCTTATGCAGATTGAAAGAATGCCATCTTCTCCTGTTCTGTTGTTGTCTCCTTTTTGTAGTTTTAAATAATGATTTGGTATTTATTTACGCTATAATGCTTCTCCGATGAGCCGCTTCTTCTTTGGCTTTTGCCTTGATACTCTGGGTTTCACCAGCAACATGCCCGTGGACACTGCAGTCTGCAGGTGTACTGCACGTCGATGCGGACAACGAAGCAGAAGTATAAATGAAAACTGATGCATAAAGGCTACGCCATAGGTCTGATGCAGAAGTATAAATCAGCCTTAACTGGTGATCTTACTAATAAAATTAAGTGAAAACTTATAGTTTTCTGTTGACCTATCTATTGTTTTATTGTTCTATTTATCAACCCATCCATCATTCTATCTATACATGCATCATTCTGTCTATCCATTCCTTCATCTATCTATCTATCTATCTATCTATCTATCTATCTATCTATCTATCTATCTATCTATCTATCTATCTATCTATCTATCTATCTATCTATCCATCCATCCATCCATCCATCCATCCATCCATCCATCCATCCATCCATCCATCCATCCATCCATCCATCCATCCATCTATCTATCTACACTGTAAAATAAAAGTTGAGCAAACTTAAAAGTTTAAGGCAACCAGCTTCAGCAGAGTTTTCTCAACTTATTTTTTTAGGAGATTTTTGAGTTTTCTCACATCTTTGTTGTATAAACTTAAAACAACAAGTTGAGAAAACTGAAAAATCTGCTGAAGCTGGTTGCCTTAAACTTTTAAATTTGCTCAACTTTTTTTTTTACAGTGTAGACAGATAGATGGATAGATGGATGGATAGATAAATAGAACACATTTTTTTTACAGTGTATCTATCTATTTATCTATCCATCCATCTATCCATCATTATATCGTCTATCCATCCTTTATCCTTTTCATTCATCTGTCTATCCTTTCCTTCATCTATCATCCATCCATCTATCTATCGTTCTATCTATCAATCTATCCATCCACCATCCTTCCATGGCTCTATCCATTCATCCACAATCCATCCATCAATCCATCAATTACCTCTTCATCTATCCATCCCTCTATCATTCTATCCATCCATCCATCCATCCATCCATCCATCCATCAGTGATTGGTGACCCAATGGACCATCTGCTCCAAATCATCCCGAACTGAACTCTTAATCATTGAAACATGGAAGAGGTGTTTCACTGCAACTTTAGTCTTAAAACAAGCAGCAAATGTCATCCAACTAAACATTTGAAATATTTCCTCATTATAGAAAAAGATTTGTCATGAAGAGTAAACTTACAATGAGGCCGGTCATGTTAATGAGAGAGATGTTTGCTGTCTGTCGTTAGTGGTGCGAAACAGAGCAAAACCTGTTTCATCTTGCTCTGTTGAAAGAAACGATAAACCAATTACTTGACTTATCACTGGTGGCCAAACAACATAAAACAGATAATATTACATAATGCGCATGTCTTGAAAATGGTTACTATGGTAACAGCCTCAGTTAGACCCTAACGAGCAACGCCCCACAGTTCATGAGTTAAAGCTCCACCCACAGATGATGTCATAGTGTCTAATGAAATAATAACATTTACAAAATGGGACAACAATAAAATCTTTCTGTTGCCATATATCATTTATAAAGATCATCAACAGTTCAGATTTTTCGGCTGGTATAAGGTACAAGGCCCAAGGCCACACACACACACACACACACACACACACACACAATTATATTAAATTAAATTAATTCAATTATTTCCAAGACTGAGAGCTCATTATAAAAAATAAAATATCAAAAAGAGTACATTTATATCTAGACATTTGCCCTTGTTCAATAGCAGTAAAAAAAAAAATATTTTCTGTGAATTACTCACTGTTTATTGGGAGTACACAACTGATATTATAACTTCAAACCAATTCTACGCTGGTGATCTAGAAACAGTGTACGTTACTGCAGGATTCCTGAAGAACAAGTGTTTGTACTGTAAGCCAGATAAGTTAATAACACAAACATGCGGTAAAGATCTTTCTGAGGAAACGTGTGTATTGGGATCTGTGGTTAAAGACAGCGTGAAATGGTCAGGGTCTGGGGAAAAGGCAACCGATCAATCATATGAGGACAGGCACTGATCCATTTATATCTCTCTGAGTAAGCAAAAACCAACACAACCCTAGAGACACATAAACTAAACAAACACAAAGACCCTCTAAACAATGCAAACACATGCACATAATTAAACACAACACACATTTATGCAAGCTCAAACACACACGCACGAACACTGGAGTTTCTGAAAGGCACCTCTAAATGTTCACATCGATTGGTGAAATGCAAGGTCGTCATGGCGATTACCTCAGCCAAATTCAGCCGAGTGGAAGAACTGGATGTTTAAAGAGAGAGTATTGGGTCATTTACTGTTCATGGACTGTACAGGGTCCAAGTCATCTGTGATCAGATCAGACCAGAAAAATGAACAAACATGGAAATACTGTGTTAATTAACTCAAACTTGGACCAATAGGCAACCACCAAAACCTCCCGAGCACCTGTACAGGGACATGCAAACAAACACTCAGAACACCTGAAGAACTTCATAGCAATGCATATACACAGCTAAGACAAGACACTACATGCAAAACCATTGTTGATTTTTGATTTATTATTTTTGAGGTTTTGCTTCCATGACATATCTTTTTCTTAGACTGGTGGAAAGAAAACATTCAAAATACACATTTACGTGTTTATTTTATTAAACATTACATAGATTTAAGTTATAATACATATCTTTAAAAGTTTTTTTCCCCCACTTCAGCAGCACTTACATACACCATACTGTAGTTTTATTCCTATTCTGAAGGTTTTTATAGAGGGTTTGTTCATATATAATAATTCACACCGATTTATCTAACATTTTATTCCTTAAAACATGGTTAAAATGTATTTTGTTTCTTCTGGCAGTTTCTGATTTATATAGTTATAAAAAAAAAGATATCCAAAATCCCTTCTGTATAAACCTTTACTTCTAATATCTATAAGAATTTTCAACCTGGTTTTATCCAATGTTCAGATTTATGTTCTGGAAATATATGCATATTAATTTATAATTAATTATATAATGCTCTGCTTTGCTTATTAAAAATAATATTAGGAAACTTGCAATGCAAAACAATTGTCTTTATTTATACATACATATATAAAGTATGGTGGCATCTATTTAAAAAAATGATTTTTTAAAAAGTTTACATTTTCACCCTGTCTGTGGTGTCTTGCCTTAAACATGATGACTTACATTTTATTCTGTAAAATAATAATCAGAATTTCTAATCTAATACACAAAGATCTAGTTTATATGTTACAGTCGTTCTTCTCTGCCTCTTTCTTATTCTCTAGGCATTTCCCCAAACCTTTTTCCTTCCTCTCTCTCTTTTGCCCTCTGTCTGTTTTAGAAGAACAATGTATCCGTGGTGAATAAATTAGTTTTACTTTGCAGCCCCCGGGGCTCTATATCCCATAATTATAAGTCTGTTTAGCATGGTAACCATGGTGATGTCGACGCTTCCCCAGTTCTCTGATGTGTTCTATGACAAAAGTGTGACAGCATTGTCCAAGTCTTCTGCGGCAACACAATAATTTGTGTGTAAACAGACCAAAATGTAAGTTATTATTCCTTTAAAATCTTAAAAAGTATTGCATAATTTACATTTACCAAATTTTTTATTAATAGGCCTATTTTGAATTTGTTTTTGTGTATTTTCCACTTTAATTTTAATTAAAGTTTTAGTAATTTTATTGTCATTTTTAAAAGTTTTTTGTTGTTGTTTTTATGTCTACATAGTTATTAATTTTTTTATTTCAGTTTTAGTTTGTTATTTCAGTACATCAAGTTAAAGTTTATTTTATTTAAAGTAACACAAATATTTTATGGTTTATTTCAATGGACTGTAATAACTATAATAAGATATTTTCTACAAATTTACTGCAAGGTTTTCTTATAGCAGGCGTCTTACAGAACTGTAGAAAACTAAATATGTGACATATCCCCAGTTAGACTGCCTGTGTTTGCTGAACTTTGTTTACCCAAACATCCATTTTGTTAGCCTGTATAATAACAACCTCAATAAAAATGTCAAATCATGGACAAAACAGCTCATATTTCAGTAATGACCCTTAGAAGTCTCTAGAGTTCACACGGGTCAGGAGCAAATCCTGACATCCCATTAAATCAAGACAAAACACTCAGTAAGGATATTAGCAGAGCTCCATCATGCCTCATGAATTTGAAAACACAGTTATTGTGATCCAAAAGAGAGGAGATCAGCTGCTTGGGTTGATGGGGTTGTCCTTGTGGACTAAACCATGCTAAAATGTGCTGATGTAACAACACTGACTTTAATAGCGCTCTTTAAGATTTAAACAGAAATAAGCCTCCTTATTACTTTTCTTATTACTTATGACTGCCTGCCTCTATTTGAAGGGTGCCTGTGTTTCAAATGGTTGAGCAGAAACAAATTTTGGTCAACATTAAAATAAATAGACTACGGTGGCATGATTAGGGGAAAAGAATCTAATTTTGCAATTGTGATTAGAAACTGTGATTGCAATTTGTAAAAAGCTCCAGGTTTGCTGTTTAGGGCAGTGTTAGTTTAGTATCATTGAGATACTGTTATACTATTTTGTAATATTTTGAATCAGATTTTACTTTTTATATTTTATGTTGCCATGCTAGTTTTAATTAAAGTAATTAAGTTTGGTTTTTATCACTTTTATAAGTTTTTGTTGTTTGATATAGTTTTATCAGTTATTTTAGTACATCAAATTAAACTAAATAAAAATGAGAAATGCTGTTGGTGGTGTTGTATGTATGTATGTATACCATATCTACACACACACACACACACACACACACACACACACACACACACACACACACATACATTTTATTTCAATTAACACCTATTTTATTTCAACAACAAAACTGATTTTAATTGTTGTAGTTAAATATAATAACCCTGGTTTAGGTCAGCAAAATTTTGACCAAACTATTGTGATTATATATCAATATGAATATAATAATAATAATAATAATCATTTATTTCACTGTAAATAAAAAAAATAGTTTTTAAGAATAAACAATTATAACAAAACCTAAGAAAATAATAATAATTTTACAATAATAATAATCTAATTTTATAATGCTTGTGTGTAAAAGAATACAGTGGCACGCTTCACTCTGAAACACGCAGAATGTTATATTTTGATTTTAGTTTTATTTTGATTAACCTTGCAACCCTATTATTGTTTCACTACTATTGCTCAAATTTAGGGTTAATGATTTAGACAAGCCCTTAACCCTAAGTATTAAACTGTTTTTGCTATGGACTTGACCCATCCAGAACATTACAGCAAATGCATAACAACGTGCTGACAAGCACTCAGAGCAACTTACCCTCTGTATTGCAACACACTGGCAGCCACCCACAACATCCCAGCATTGTAGCTATGCACCACTCACATTCTCTTCAGAAAAAGTCAAATCTCTTTCTTGTTCTCTTGCACAAACGCACACTACACGCTGCAGTATGAGGCCAGAATGTCAATTTTGAGATGTTTGTATAATGCTGTGTCAATCCTGGATCAACACTTCATCTACGAATCTACATCTACAGTCCTGAACAAAGGAGCACGTGTGCATCTCGATTCTGTGTGTGTGTGTATATTACGCTTTGGTTGAGTTGGGAGTCCCGGAAGTTCAGGCAAGACATTGCAGGTCACGCACTAAAGCCCAAGACTCTTACCTGCATAAAATACTGATTTCTATCCGGCATTTTAGTCCTGCTGCATTGGAGTCTGATCTCGTGCTTTTTGTCAATCTTCTAATGTGTGTGTGTGAGAGAGAGAGAGATGAACAGAGTCAGGCCACAGTGGGGTGTGTTTGTGAAGGGTATACCTTCATGAAGGTCTGCCAAGCAGGCCACACACACACACACACAGCCAAACTTTCCACATTAATCATCAGCTTTCACTCACATTTAAGTAAAGATGAATTAAGTTGATTGAGGAAATACATATTTTAGTCCAGCTAACAAATACATACAAACCTATCTATCTATCTATCTATCTATCTATCTATCTATCTATCTATCTATCTATCTATCTATCTATCTATCTATCTATCTATCTATCTATCTATCTATCTATCTATCTATCTATCTATCTATCTATCTATCTATCTATCCTCTTAAAAATAAAGGTGTTCCACGATGCCACAGAAGAACCTTTTCGTCTAAATGGTTCCATAAAAAAAATTTTGTTTCTTTGTGGCGAAAGAATGTTCTTCAGATTATAAAAGTTAAGAAAGAGATGGTTCTTTAAAGAACCTTTGACTTTTTTTCTTCTATGGCATCGTTGTGAAGAACCTTTTAAACACCCTTATTTTTAAGAGTGTATATCCATCCATCCATCCATCAGTATATTTGTCTGTCTATTGCTCTCTCTGTTTCTCTCAATCATGCATAAGTCTTTAGCAAGCACCTAACAACCACCCTGCAAACACTTCCACCTTCAATCAACTGTATGTGTAACCTTGCTTGTGTAACCTTCAAACTGCAAACCTAATGTGATATATTGGAATTCAATATATCAAATAAAAGGACACTTGCAAGGGTGTTTTCATAACTTTAAGACAAGGTTTTGTCTTGTCTCAACAAACTCCTTTTTGAGCCAGATTTAAATATACTGACTCCACTCTAGGGCAGTCTAAAAACAGGCGTCTTATATATGATGAGAATGTTTATTCATGGCAAAAACAGTGAATGTTTGGACCAAAATTAACACAACGGCATGACTAAAGTGCTATTTCCTACTAAACTCATGAATGTATGAATTAGCCTGCCATGTGTTTTTTTTTTGGTCGAGTGGATGAGTGCGTTGTGGGCGTGTGAATGACGCCAACCGTAAGGCCTGAATCAGGCGGCGTCTGGCTGAACGGTGCATGTGTAAATGACTTCTGAAGCTTCCTATGCTCAACATACACAGACGCCAATGCAGGGGAGGATTTTCTTCTTTTCGATCTCTTTTTGAGGCTTCCAAACTTTTACAGACACAGTTCATCCAAAAAAACCCTGTCATCATTTACTCACCCTGATGACGTTCCAGAAGCACATGGCATTTATCCTCCTGTGGAGCACAAAAGGGGATGCAGAATGTCAAAGCTGTGTACTCCCAAAATTGTTTAATGAATGTTACATATCCACCCAGCTCATCCAACAGTTTGCTGCTCATCATCATTGGTTCAGTTTCTCGTTTTTAGGTCACAAGCAGTTCATGACCTATAAGTACGTCACGGGTTCGGAAGTTTCATAAGCCCTCCCTGACTTCACTGATTACAATCCCTAATCTATGGTTTATTAAGACATGATATGTCAACATTGTGACAGGTGCCAGTGGATTACGCACTTCCTCTGATTCATCCAGCAGACGTGCCAAACAGACGGTCAACCCGAGTAAAGTTCGGCAGACTGTGACGTCATGACAGAGATAGGATAAGGGAGTTTCTTTTTTCCCCATTTAATTGAAGATGGATAATCCTGTTTGCGCGTTTCGGGTCAAACTATTCAGATGGGGATTAATTGGAATCATTTATAAATCACATCGCTTTCGCTTTTAGAGCCATAATGGCTTTTAATGTACAGTTACATTTTTATAAATAGCTTTTTTAGAGGTAACAAAGAGGCTGGGTGTGTGTCAAGAGGGGGAAAGTCAAGTCAGCTCAGAGAGAGCGAGAGCAAAAGAGAGAGAGATAGAGAGAGAGAGATGCGGAAATCTTTCCGTTGAGACACAGCAAGGACAAACTATCGATCTGATCCACACTCCTGTCAACGCAGACCGTCCAGAGCACAGAATCACACCAACTCTCTCTCTCTTTCTCTGTTCTGCTCTCTTTAACATCACATATACTTTATCAATTCACATAAAAGAACTAAAAGAATTCCATATCAATTTCCATAAAGAATTCTGCTCTGAGAAATACAAGGGTGAATCTCACAAAACCTGTCCAAGAACATGTCCGGGTCAAATTTCATCCCAAAAATCAAAAGTAAGAATATGAAATTATAATTTGCATGAACAAATTTGTTTATTTTAGGGTCATTAAGAATTTTTACATGAACATTAAGTACTTCCCTGACACTTGGAGCCTAATTACTGAATGCAAAGAATAATAATATAATTATTAGGAGTATTTATTAGTGCTGTCAAACGATTAATTGCATCCAAAATAAAAGCTTTTGTTTGCATAATATATGTTTGTGTTCTGTGTATATTTATTATGTATATATAGTATTTATATATTTTCACTAGTATTTATATATTTAATTTATGCCAATTTAATAAAAATTAATTTTAATATTGTATTTATAATTCATGCCAATATAATAAAAATAAAAATACATAATACTATTAATAAAGCTTTTGGGGATATAATGAGAATTATTGAGAATAATGATAAATGAGAAAATGTATTTTTTGTCTGAATGCCATGGAAATAAATAAATAACTAAACAAACAATTTTTTAACCATCACAATTCATCACTGTCTGTGGGCCAGCTGATGTTTTTTCTATGAATGGTTGAAAATGAACCGCCCCATTCTCCTTTAACCATTCATTTAAGTCTTTGCATTAACGCTAGTATACTAGAGAACTGATGTAAATCAGTTGACCTGTTTGCCCTAATGGAAATTCTGTCATACTATATTTGCATATTAGAACACACAGTGGTCCCAAAATATTTTTTCATATTTTTTTGCAATCAACCGTTGTTTTAGTGGTTTTTAATCAGTTCACACAGGCAGAAGAACCACAGGTGAAATACATGACATTAACAAAACAAACAAACCCAACATGCAACATAATACATACCGTTTATCATTTAAAACCCCAAAAATGTTTTATGTTTCTTAAAAATTGTACATCTGCTATCTTTAAAATAAATAAATAAATAAATAAACAAAAACGACATTGATTATTATTGTTTTTTTTAAAATCAAATGCAATTAGGCATGTTTTCTAATGTCATTGCATGTACTTTTTGAAGAACTCTACTGTAAATGTAAATTCAAACTCTCAGACTGTAAAAGTGATCAATACTTTAAAAACATTTAAAAACATTATGGCAACACATCAGCCATCAAGGGCCATTTGGCTGTTATGGGATATTGAGTTTTGAGCATTGAACAGCAAATATTGCACTGAGAGTTGCTCTATCAGCATTTCTGAATGAAAGTCCGAGGAAACAGAGAATCCATTCAATAAAAGAGGAAGAAAGCGACCTGTCAGAGGCTTCCCCGAGCAGGGAGGTCTGGAGAGCGTAAAAATGTGGATTCCCAGGTGCCTCAAGAGTGGGACGGTTCAGTTTCATCCCTCCAAGAAGACAGCAGAACAGCCGGGCCAGCCTGACTCAAACCAGCAGATAGTGATTGAGAGTGATGGTTAAATGGATTAGAGAGAGAGGGAGGGAGAGGGAGAGAGAGGGGAGGGAGATTTGCCATGAAGCTTTCTGCCCTTGAACACACAGGGCAAATCTGATCCAGTAAAGTAGACAGCACACGCACTACAAGTCCATATTCTCACTTTTGGATACTTCACACATACACACGCACCCTGCATCCAGCATCTCCTGGAGAAGTAGGGCACCGTACTCTCGTGACAAACCGACGGAGTGTGCATTAAGAAACTCTCCGGCAGGGAGAGATAAAGATAAAAAAACAAATACGGAAGAACCGCATCTTCGCTGCGGGAGGCGATGCCGTTTCCATACGGACCCAAGTCGAGCGCGCGGTGAGTCCATCTCAACTACTTCAGCCACCCGGATGAAACGAGCCTGTCAATGCATCTCACTTTTGATTTATGTTTGAAACGCCAAAAAGTTGTTTCTGCTCGAGTTCAAACGCAAAATCAGCCCTGTTACCGTTAAACGCGAGAGTGTGTTTTATCGCAGTTCCTCATCTTTAGTGTCGGGACGCGCGTGCGACACACCCCGTGCGTTTCTCCGCTCTGCAGAGGGAAGACCGATTTAAAACTGTTTTCTGACGCTAAACTACCACAGTTTTCAACTTTAGTCATGGTTTTTGTGACAGTGCGGATGTTGGATTACCTCCAGGGCGTGTATGAGGAACATCGATGCTTGTTGGAGATGTTTTACAGTACAGTACGGAGGAGGATGTTCTGTTAACGAATGGAACTTGTATGTTTTTACGTGAGGCAGAACGAAAATGTAATATTAAAGCGTTTTAATTACTTTTCTATACTGTATTAACCTCCAACACGATCAGATTGGTGATAAATGAAGAATTAAACACATCGGGAATGCAATTAAGGCGTTATGAAGACTAGTAAATGTGTTAATTCTGAGGTTAAAACTAGTTGTGGTTGCCATGTTGACGATATTACAATTGTTAGGGTAAGACTGAATATTATAGTTCGAAACTGTCATTAACTCATATATAATGTTACATTTACCAACCTACTAACTACTAAATGACTTAAAGTTCGTCATAACTGGTCTCTCGAGGCCAAAGAAATGCATATATTCACTAAAACACTGTCTACTCACCATTAAATGTCCATGAAAGATAACAAAAACTTTTTAAACAAAACCTAAATGTTATGCATTGTGCAGGGAATTCTTAAAACGGCCATTTCCCCATAAATTATATTGCAGTTCTTACTTTTTATTCGTGAAACATTTATAAATGTGCATGCAATAAGGAGTTGAAAATATGTTTTGTTTACTGTGAAATTACATGCAAATATGATATTTTCTACCTGATCTGATATAAAAATGTTGTAATGTAGTCAGGTTGATTGTCTATTTTTGACTTGGCAAAAATCCTACCATGCATTGCATTTGCAACCTTAGAAATGGATGTCATCGCTATGTGCGTATCTGCACACGTGAGACCATTCCTCACTCCTCCTATTTCCCAATGGAAATTAAGTGGTTCATTCATGAAACTATACCGTGCAATATTTAACATACAATCTCTGCATGGTAATATCTGCATGAGATATGTCGCACATCCCTTTTGCTTATCTTCCTCGAAGTCCTGTCTTGTATAATTTCTGTCTGTGTGTGTGCATGTACCACGCATGTTCCTCACTGCAGACTCGTGTTGTATGCGAGATCAGCCATCTGTCCGGACCGGTGGCGGTTCACAGGATGACATCCAACGTCTGTTTAGGGGGGGTTTGGCAAATTAGACCATCAGCAGAAAGCGGTGCTAGAAAAAAAACAGGCTGACATCAAGAGCTTGTGTACAAAAGAGCAGTGAAGTTAAACACTGAAATGTGTGGTGTTTGCTTTCAGGACCATGGACAGCAGCTGCTAAAGAGTGAAGGATGCGACCAGGCGGACATTTCTGAGCTTGGAAAAGGGGAAACCCACTTCATGTGACCTTCGGGACATAAATATGCTCTGCGGTGACGCAGTCCAGGAGCTGCTATGGATGTAGGTCCAAGTAGAAGCATCAGCACCTTAGACCCAACATATCAGGACAGTGTCCAAACACGCAGAAGTAAGACAGAAGTCAATACACAAAACAATAAACTTGCTTTACAAGACATCCCCTCAACCTCATAACAACGAAACACTTTTATGCACATTTTCTTTTTCTATATATCTGACTTTTTCCTTTTGGAATAATGACTGTGGCGATGTTATGGGATGTTTTAACCTGACCACCGGCGCTGCTGTTCCATGTTAACACGTCCCACCTCTGAACCCACGGTGGTCCCTGTTCCGTTTCTCCGGACCCTTGGAAATCCCCTCTTATTCGCACGCCTGCCATGCGTGTATGCGCGGGACTCCTCTACCTGCTGGTGCATGTGCTGGCGAGAGCAAGAGGCCAGTACGACCTGTGCAAGTCTCTCGTGAGCACGGACGAAGGCTCTGTGTGGGAGCATTACGCGTGCCAACCCAAAGCCCAGGCCATGAAGGAGTACATGCGCATCCGTGTCGAGCCGCCAGGCGTCACCTGCGGCAATCCACCGGAGAGATTCTGCACTCTGGTGAGTCCTCTGGAAAAAATTACTACTTTAATTCAACGAGGATGTGTTAAATTTATCAAAAGTGACAGCAAAGACATTTATAATGTTGAAAAATATTTCAAAATTTCCACAAAAAATATAAAGCAGGAACTGTTTTCAACATTGATAATAATCAGAAATGTTCCTTGAGCAGTAAATCAGCATATTAGAATGATTTCTGAAGGATCATGTGACACTGAAGACTGGAGTAATGATGCTGAAAATTCAGCTTTGCATCACATAAAAAAATTACATTTTAAAATATATTCAGTTATTTGAAATTGTAATAATATTTAATAATATTACAGTTTTTACTGTATTTTAGATCAAATAAATGCAGCCTTGGTGAGCAGAAGAGACGTTCAAAATCATTCAAAAATATCACCAACCCAAACATATGAACGCAGGTGTTCTGAGAAATCAAACCACAGGCTCTGTAAAATATACTTAAATGTTAAAATCCACATTAACCCCAAAAACATATCAAATACCCACTTTCAAAATCCACCAGAAATAGTACACCATCCGGGCAACTTTGGCCTGCTTTTGTCAACATGCTACTGTATGATCGGGGGACATATTAATTCCAATCTTGCATACTATTCAGGACAGGCAGTATGTCAAATGGGGAAGTAGGGTGTGATAAAAATATACAGCATGCTAATTCCTGTTTCTCACAACCAGAAGTTTAAAGATTACATGGTCAGCAGGCTTGACAGAGATGCATTTCTTCCTGCATGCTTTTTTTTCTACTCATTAGCCTGACAAATACAATTAGGTGATGTAACGTTTCCCAGTAGCTTTAAGTCATTTGCCTATAAGCTGGTAAGTGGGAGCTCATCATATTAAAGGAATAGTTCACCAAAAATTTTAATTTGCTGACAGCTTACCCACCCACTGGCCATCCAAGATGTAGATGTGTTTGTTTGTTCATGAAAAGAGATTTGGAAAATGGAGCATTTCATTACTTGCTTAACAATAGATCATCTGCAGTGATTGGGTGCCGTCAGAATGAGAGTCCAAACAGCTGATAAAAACATCACAATAATCCACAAGTATTCCACACCACTCCAGTCCATCAGTTAACATCTTGAGAAGCCAAAAGCTGCATGTTTGTAAGAAACAAATCAATCATTAAGATGTTTTGAACACCAAACCGTCGCTTCTGGCTAAAATACGAGTCCACGTTCCATAATATTGCTTCGTCAAGTGAACTGTCCCTTTAAGATTACTGTTTACCAGTTGCACTCGTTCATTTGATTAACTGATGCATTGAGTTTGCATCTTGCATCTGTTTTATAAAATAAAACTAATAAAATATGATTATTGCACAAAAGTGCACTGAAAAAAAAATACTTTTAAAATGTTTAAAAGTGGTTGCAATCTATTTATTTCAGCTACATTTAAATAAACAATTTTTAAATTGTTTGCAACCACTTACCTTAAAAAAAATTTTGTAGCATTTTTTTCAGTGTGGGCTTGACTAACTAATTATACTAACTTTATAGAATTTACAAAGTGTCAGTTAGTACCTGGATGGGACGGACCGCTGGCAGATGTTTCCAGATTGTTCCTCGATTAATTTTTTGACCACTAGCCATTGGCCAGTGCAAACTAAGCAGGGCTCGTAGAATGGTGCCAAACTGCGCCCATTATGGGGGGCGGAGGTCTTGAAGCAGCGTTAATTTGAGCAGGATGTGCCGTGCAGGTCACCGACCGCAGCAGAAAAAATGCAGCTGAGGTCAGCAGGCGTGGAGAGCAGAAGGCCGAGGTGTTGTTTACCCACGTGGGTTTGTTGGCAGAGTCAGGCTCACAGGAACAGAGGACCGGGAGGATGTCGAATTTCACTTCGCTTATAGCAGGGTCAGCAGGTTATGCTCAAGGGCAAGGAGGTCACGCAGTGCACCATAGGTTTTATTAAATGAGATTTGTGAGGACAACATACAGAATCAATAGATATTCCATCAGTCAATGAGTTCTGTTAGTAAAAGAAAGTGTGATTGGTGCTTGCCTGTGCAAACGTTGTGCAGCTGTAAATGTGACTGCACCTTTGAGATGTTGTAGATGGTTGCTAAGGTGTTGCTAGGTTATTTCTTTCTGTCTGGTGCAGGGTTATTATAGTTAACTAAAGCTAAAAAATTACTTGAAATAGAATGAATTCTCGTTGTCATTTAGTTTAACTTGATGTAACAAATAAAAAGTAATAATAAAGAATGAAATCTACCAGTATAGACATTAAAAATGACAACAAAATTACTACAATTAAAATAAAAACTGAAAATGTAAAAGATTTACAAGTCAAATTTGATTAATTAAATTATTTTATGTTAATTATTTATTTGTTAAATTAATTTAACAGTGTCTTAATGATACTAAAATAATTTATATGTATACATATAGATATGGCTTGGGTCCATCCTTCAAAGTAAGCATGTGTTATTTTTTCACCTGTTTAATACTTTAGTTTAACGCTTAAACTCGATTAAGAGCAACAGTACCAGTGACTTTGCAGAAGAAAGAAACAAGCAGAAGGTTGTGCAGGCTGAAGAGAACAAGAGCATAAATAAATACTAGTGTCAAGGGAAAAGAGGTAATACAACCCTGATTAAATTATCCAAACACTGCAATGTCGTGCACAAACACACATAAACTTTGTTCACTATGATTGTGCCTTTTCACTATGATGAAGCTGCTGGTGGAACTGATGCAGGAAAAAAACATATACGGTTATTGGTCTCGCATAGGAGCCGGAAATGGACACAGCTCACACACACTTAACAGTTAATGATCTGTTTAATGTAAGGCTAAAGGAGACAGCACTGGGGTTGTATGAGTTAGTGCACTCTCAGGGCAGGAAGGGCATCTGGCGTAAAAAACATGTGCCAAATCATTTGTGTGGATCACTCCGCTGTGGCGACCCCTGATTTCAAGTTTTCCTTTCTCTTTGGAGTTTTACAAGCTGTTCGTAAATACATAAACTCCTTGAAGTTGCAAAGACTAAAGTGTCAAAACCAAAGAGATATTCTTTATCAAAGTTAAGACTCTGCCACGTCCCCTAAATGGCTCATTTAAACACGCCCCCACATGTCTACATCACGATGTGGAAATATTTGCATAACGCCGCCCAAATGTTCACGCAAAGAAAGAAGGCACAGTTTCAGTACCGCAGTAGTGTTGATGCAGGCATGTCAGGGAGACACTGTGTGTTTCTACATGAAAGAAAAAGCACTTTATTTGGCCGTCCGAAAGTAGACGCATTTAGGAATCATTAAGATTACTTTCAATAGAACAGCACAACCCAGATGTTATCACAACGCATTTTATGGATGACCGTTTCGTGAACCTAGTAGAGGAGGTAATTCTGATTTTGCTATGACAGACTGATGCTTCTGAATCAGCGACTGTATGTTTTGTTTTTAGTTTTAAGTATTTGCTATTGACTGTTCAAATGCGGAGTTACGCGTCGTGTGTGTGTGTGCGTGTGCACGCACGTGTGAGAGAGGAAGAGAGAGACAGGATCACACATCACAGTGGAGTCAGCTGTCTTAATCGCGGCTTGTGTTCAGACACACACTAGCTTCATCACTGTGTCTGTCACGTGACTCTGTTCCCCACTGATGGTAAAACTAAGGACATTATTAACTGTCTTTACTTTTGTTTTGAAAGCTGAATCTCGCGATTATGGTAAGGGGCGTTACATTTCCGACGAGTACGTGTGGTGTTCGGCCAGTCACAATGCAATGTGCCAGTTGGCCAATCAGAGCAGACTGTGCTTGTTGGAAGGAGGGACTTTGTAGAAAACGAAGCGTTTGAGAGAGGCGGGGCATAGAGGACCTACAATAATGTACAGTATTTTAAAAATTATGTGTTTTTTGAACATTAAAGTGTGTCAAGATATTCTGTTACACCAAATACACCAAATAATGATCTTTAAAAAAGCTTCATTTGACCCCTTTAAGTAAGAATTAGATTTTCAGAGTAACTTTGCATGCCACAATATTGTCATCATTTACTTGCCATAAAACTCAAAAACAGATGGTTTGCAGAATGTTCACGCTGTTCTTTTTCATGGAGTGAAAGTAAATGGGTACAAATGCTGCCAATCTTAAAAAAATAAGCAAAAAACACCAAAAAAGGTAGTCATATATCAAATCTGAGCGCCATATTCCAATAGGGAGTGAGTAAATGCGATATTGGGTGAATTATACCTTTAAATTTTGTTTGTATAAGTGAGGGTATGTATTAATCTTGGTTTAACTAAGAATCAAAGTAACTTGCATGTCATAATATTCAAACAAATCCATTTATGGGTAGTTCACCCCCCCCCCCCAAAAAATCACAATTCTGCCTTCATTTACTCATTTACTAATGCCTTGCCTGACTTGGAATATGTTGCTCAAATTGTATGTATCACTACTCTTATGGTGCTTTTTGGTCATTTTTCAGTGTGAACATTCTGCAAATTATCTGCTTTTGTGGTTTATCTTAAGCAAATCATTACAGAATTATCATTTTTTTGTGTAACTATCCCTTTAAATCCCCCTTAGATGGATTTGTTTGAATATTGTCACATGCAAAGCTACTCTAAAATACTGATTCTTATTTAAACCAGGACTGGAAAAGCCACTGTAACACACACACTCTCTCTCTCACACACACACACACACAAACCCTTGAATTGTTGTGCCGGAGCTGGCCGCTAATGGACTGGCCTCTGGAATGTTCCTCAGGTCATCCCGAGCGCTTTAATATTAATGGGGCCCTTAATGGGCCCGCAAGCAGACATCCACAGTGCGCCCGAACGTTTTCCTTTTACATTTTAGACATGATGAGGTCGGGCAGCCTGGCACAGTCAGCACTTTACAACAGACGGGATCCTCCCATCTCTCCTTCCAAGAAAATGACAAATGCAGATGACAGAGAAAAGTGGGGTGGAAACCGAGTACTGTTAACCAACAGCCAGGTTATAATTACTGAGAGCGTTAAAAAACAACTTTGAAATGCAGTATGCGCTATGAAGACATACAGTAAGTTTCAGCGCTCAGAACTTCCTCGCCCGTCCAAATAGAGGGTCTATTAAAACTAAACATACAAAAATGTCTTGTTTTAAACAACCACAAACTTCAGCTAGATGAACCAATCAGCACACGACTGTCCACATTTACACATTAACGGCCCTTATTCATTGTTCAGAAACCAGGCCCACACACCCACAAGGAGGAAGTCTATAAGAACAGTATTATTCCTAAACAACATCTTTTGATCAAAAATAGAGAAAAAACTATTATTTTGTGACATATTATTGGAATTTAAAATAACAGTTTTCTATTTTAATACACTTTAAAATAAAATGTATTTCTGTGATCAAAGCTGAATTTTCAGCATCATTAATCCTTGTTACATGATCCTTCAGAAATCATTCTATTTTAAAGTATATTAAAATAGGAAACCATTATTAGAAATTGCAGTAAGATTTGACAATATTACAGTTTTTTCTGTATTTTTGATCGAATAAATACAGCCTTGATGAGCAGAAGAGACTCCCTTAAAAACATTACAAATCTTACTGATCCCAAACTTTTGAGCAGCATTGTATATATTTTGATATATATATTTATATATGAAATAACACACACACGTTATATATGCATACATATCAGGGCTCCAGATTGCAACTAAATCGGTCGCATTATATCATTCTCTATGACATTAACGTGAATTAACATCAAAAGGTAAGCTATTTTATAAGAGAGCCTATAGTACAAGTTATTGAAATGTCTCATGTAATCCCTCATTCTGTGTCAAACTGCAGAAAACATGTAAAGTTTCTAAACAATGCCACGTAACAATTCATTTACCTCAGAATAACCGTTTGGTGTCCATTAGCTCATCAGTCAGCTAGAAAAATAATTATAAAGAGATGCATTTTGCTATTGCATATTAATATTTTTATTTAACCTGTTGTCTAACAAATGCAAGAATGCAAGCTAAAGATAAAATTCAACACGTCCTATAAAATTGCATGTTACTAATGAAGAAAAACCAAGTGGATGTGAGGAGGAGCCCAACACTGTAAAAAGCAATCAGTTGACTTTTCTTAAAATAACTGAGGAAACCGTTGCCTTAAAATTACTGAGTAAATAAACTTCATGCATAATTAAAGAAATACATTAAGTGAACTTGACAATTTTGCGTTACACTGACAACAGTTTGAAAATGTGTTGTGTTCACTTTTTAAAAAAAAGTTGGACCAACTTAAATTTATTAAATTGCAATTACTTAAAAGTGTACACTCAATGGCCAAGTGATGCTTATGGCCCATAATATTGCAGATTCTGTGTAATAAACAATTCTTTCTGACTGTATATTTCAAGTTGGAAAAGATGTTTAGTTCCCACTTTAAGTGAACCTTAGTTCCCAGGTCATCTACAAGATGCTGATAAATTCAAGAAAAGATTAGACATAAACACATGACGGTATGATTGAAATGTCAAAATGTTAAAAAAAATAAAACACGTTTATTCTGTGGCACCTAAAATAATTATTTGGCGCCAATTTTTTTCTTATATGAGCCAGTGGCTCCTTACTCGTTTTTTGTTTTTTTTTGTCTGGAGACCTGCATATACACACACACACACACACACACACACACACACACACATATAACGTCAAACTATACATCAAGTCAAATCCCAATGAACAAGTGTCCAGCCCTGCATTTTCACTTGGAAATATGTCAGATTACGGAAGCAAAATGAGTTAAACACGTTATTTAATGTGGAATTTAATCATCTCTCGCATCTCACAGCAGCTGCTCTTTTTCTAGTCTGTGTGTGTTACTGCGTGTGTCCAATGCTGTGGTTGCATGTGTTTGCGTGTGTGTGTGCTTGTCCCAGTTTGTGCATGTTTCTGCCCAGGGTCCAAAATTAACACTCACTGAGCTGCATATGTGAGTAAAAATAACCTGTGCAGAGCTACTCCTCAGTTGGCTAGTAAATAAAACTGCAACATAATGCAAACTAACATCTGTTAAAACTCTATAAACACTTACCACAATATTAAATGTACTTGGAAAACATTTAAATCCTATTTTTTTCTGTTTAATGCCATGTGGTGACACATACTGTATGTGCAAATGAAGCCACTAAAATTAAAACGTGGAACATGTCTGTTCACGTTTATGTGACAGGGATGCTCATTTGGCTTGTTTTGTGGAGTATATGATGCTGCAAATGAGACAATGACCTGTACAGTTTGTCACAATAATGCAATGAAAACTGCAAAAAATAAATCTTCTTTATTGGCATCTATGGTTCCATTAAATGTATAATTCACCCAAAAAAAAATTGCTGAAAATGTACTCCCCCTCAGGCCATGCAAGATGTAGATGTGTCTGTTTCTTCATCAAATTTGGAGAAATATAGCATTACATCACTTGCTCACCAATGGATCCTCTGCAGTGAATGGGTGCCGTCAGAATGAGAGTCCAAACGGCTGATAAAAACATCACAACAATCCACAAGTCATCTACACCACTCCAGTCCATTAATTAACATCTTGAGAAGCCAAAAGCTGCGTGTTTGTACGAAAAAAAATCATTATTAAGACGTTTTTAACTTTAAACCATTGCTTCTGGCTAAAATATGAATCCATTCACTGCAGAGGATCAATTGCTGAGCAAGTGATGTGATGCTAAAGTAAAAAACTCATCTACATCTTGGATAGCCTGAGGGGGAGTACATTTTCAGCCAATGTTCATTTTTTGTGAACTATTCCTTTAAGAACATCCACAGAATCTTTCCATTGTACAGAGGGTTCCTTTATAGTGGTGAAAGGTTCTTAAAATTATTAAAATGTTCTTCACACTAAGAAAAAACAAATGGTTCTTGTAAGAAATGCTCACTAAAGGTTCTTTAGAGCACCCAAAAAGGATTCTTCTATGACATCGATGTGAATACACCCCCTTTTGAAAACCATGTTTTTTTTAAAAGAGTGTAGGTAAAAATATGTATTTGTAATAAAAAATAATGCAGAATACAGTTTCATGGCCAGTAATATTTATTAGTACATTTTCTCAGTTCACCAACCACTGGCAGATGTGACAAAAGTTTAAATTTGGACCCTGTGGCATGGTTTGTTTCCAAGTGCTTGATTCTTAGTTGGCTCATGTTGTCTGGGAACAAAAAGCGAGAGAGAGAAAGACAGAAAGACAGAGATCCCTAATGATGGGGGAATCACAGCTTAGTTCAGCGGAAAAAGGGAGCAAACACACACACACACACCCATTAATGTGTTGTTCATGCACACACCTCTCTGAAATCACACAACCACGGTGCACATGAAACAGTAAGACATGTCAATGTGTGGACACGTGTGTATGAAAGTTAAAAACCCTCATGCTACACAACAGTGCTCTCTGATTTAGAGGCACAAATGAGCCAGTGCTATAAATAGAAATGAGAGACAGAGAGAAGCGGGAAGTGAAGAAGAAAGAGGGGGAGGAAACAGGAAGAAGGGAGAAAAGATATGACAGAAGATAGAAAACAATGAGACTCTGCTAGAATAGAATACTAACATTATTTTACTGAACATACTGTATACCGCCTACTTTTTAAAAATAGAGAGTAAAAAAGTAGGAAATATCTCATTTCAAACAGTAGCATGCTTCTTGTGAAAAACTTGTAATGCACTTCAAATCATAAAAGAATATTTAATAAAAACTTTACTTGCAGATAATATAATATTAATTAAGTGTGCTTAAAGAGAACACACTTTCATGCTTGTTTCTGATTTACACCTTTAAAAAAATGCACTTTGTATTTTTTATGTGCTGTTATAAACTATTTTCTCGGATTAAATAAAGCACCAAATCGCTGTAAATTGAAGGTCAAGTTGAGTGCAGTGCATCTACAGTTGTATTGTACGGTGCAATTTGGTAAAAGTAGTCATTTGGGTATTAGTGCACACAGAAAATGTGCTTACTGTGCATAGTATACATACTACATACTGCAGAAATAGAGCATGCTGATATGAAGAGAAACAAAGGGAAAGAATATGGTTTTCACCGAGTGAAAGCAGCTTGAGGTGGACAGAGAAAGACAATAGACAGCTGGCAGCTAGAGTACTAGTTTAATAGGATGAATCTGTAGTTCTGTGTGTCTTGGCCTGATCTCACTGATGTCAGCACTCAGCCATAAAGTTTCATGCTACAAACTAAACAAGAAAGCAGAGAAAACACTTTGAAGAGTTCTGGAGATCTAGAATAAAGGAATGAGATCATTATTACATGCTTTCCTGGAATACTTGATACAGAAAATATGGAAATGTTTTCTATGCAATATATTTTCCATAAGCCATTTCTGTATTCTTTGTTTTAATTTAACACATTTTAATAAAATAAACAGCTGAAGGGTCACTACACTAAAAAAAACAAAAAACAGAACAAGAAAATACCATTTCAGTCTTTTTACTTCAAAATTTCTTTGTAATTATTTGTGAAATTGACTTGCTATTTTAGTAGTTTCTACACCAAATTATTTTCACTGTACAGTGATTTTACCATGTGTTGTTACTGTAGAACACAATGTAGTGTCTAAAACCCCTTAACCATGGTAAAATTCACTGCCTTAAGTGCAACATGGCACAAAACACCATGCACAATAAACAAATGTATTAATAATAATCATTATAATTTTCATTCATAGCTAAATTTATGATCAACCTCAGAGCGGTTTAAAACAGCTTTCTCTGCATAATATTAGAAATTCAGCAATATCACATATTCAGTCTGTCATCCCTGAATATCATAATATCTATATATGAAAAAAAGAATGATTACAAGTTAGGTTATATGAGATTACTAGTACTGTTCATCTTAATACCAAGAATACTTACGTGAAGAACTTATAAAGAAAGTTTCCAAAGCTTTGACCTTAGTTTTTCATTTCGAAAAGACGAATGTGTTTGCAAACGCTTTCCGACGCGCCAGAACTTTTATTAAAGGACAGTCTTTTTAGGTTTTGCCATCTTGTGGATTTTGTCATGAAATGTGGTTGCAGCGGATTTTTCTTTGGCTATATTTACACTTAATCATGACACACACCTGTACCGAACACCAGGTGAGCGCCGCTGTTAGCAGTTCTGTTTGCTTCTTCATTAGTTTTATTTATTGTTTGCTGTGCTTTTTAAGTTTTAACTTTAACTTTTTTTTTTTTTTTAAATACAAAAATACTAATACTTATATAATTTCATATATACACAATATATATATATATATATATACACACACACACATACAGTATACTGTTTTAACATTTAAAATATTGCATGCTTCACATTTAAGTTTTGTTACAAAACCTAGAGTGCTGCATAACTTGGCAACAGTTTAAGAAATCACATTTCATCTCCCAGCTTGCAGGCTGTTCTAAATAGTAAGCAATAAAATAATTTGGCCTTATAAGGTGCCTTATTAGCTGCCTTATTAGTTCACATCCTGCCCCCCTTGCAAATTTGTTTATTAAATATTTTGTCTACTTTAATAATTCGATTATGCTGTCAGCCATCAATAAGACTGCAGTACTGTCAGCTCCATTTAACACATTTTATCTCCAAAAAGCACCGAAAATACAAAAAAGTCTGCAGATTCCATCTGGGGCTGCTATGATCCAATTCAGTCAGGATGCTGCCTTAGAGGGAAGATGCCTATGTTGACTATAGTCAGCGAGAACAGACCAAGCTTTGGAACAGACGTACACTTCCGAGTGTATTCCTCAGAGTGTTGTATTCTTAGTGATGTTCTCGTAAACCGAATAGAGCTCACATTGTGTTCTCAGTTTCTTAAAGACCGCTATAACTCACTCACACACACACACACTTACAGTAAAAAGGTCTAAAGGTATATAAATCCACAGAGACGACAAAGAAGGGTCAGATTAACCGATTTTACGATACTGAAGTTGTTCTCTAACTGATTGCATGGGATGCGGATGGCACTAGGTAAAGTTCCAGTTTAACAGTGATGTAATGTCCCAGTTGGTTGGTTTAACAGGCTGCTATATGGACGCTGTGACAGGGATCTAGCTCAATGCTGATTGTTGTCGCAGCGACGGGATTCCAACGTGGATAATTGCTCTAGGAGCTTAGTGATGTGGGCCACCTGCCGGAACAGTTGGCCGTGTATGTGTGTGTGTTTATATGGGGCAGGAGGATGGGATTGTCGCGAAAGCATAGACATGGTAGTTTTGCATCTTTGCCACATGCATTATTGGGCAAAGGTCATGGAAAAGAGACACACATTGTCAAACACTTGAAAAATTCATTAGAGAGAATAGCCGATCCTGTGTTATAATATTAAAACTTTATCTCTTAAAAGTGTCTAGACAACAGAAACACACACATGCAAGCACACATCCATGCATGCAATCACACACATGCACACAAGCGCCCAAGTACACACACACACAGATGCAAATATACACACGCATACATACTGTACATGCAAGTTCAAGTTTGCAAAAACAATACAGCCATGAAAATGCATGCACACATCCACACAAGCATGCAAACATCCAAACAGACAGATATAGATGTAATATTCATGCAAGCACACATACATGCATAAAAGCACACATATGTACATTTGCAAGCATGTTATTATAACACCCAAGTACACAGATGCAAATATACATATACATGTAAGCATACTGCACAGACACACTGAGGCATGCAAAACAACAATACAAGCAATCAAATGAATGCACGCGCATACACACACACACACATACACAGGCATTGGCAATACATGCACACACTCAAACAAACACATATAGAAGAAATATACATGCAAGCACAAGTATGCACATTTGCAAGCATGCTAATACATGCACACAAGCACACAAGTACACATACACACAGATGCAAGCACATGCATGTATACTGGACAGGTACATGTACAGACACACTCAAGCAAGCAAAAATAACAATAAATGCACACAAGCACGCACACACCCAAACACACACACACACACACACACACATATAGATAAAATATATATGCAAGCATGCATACAAGCACTCATATGCACATTTGTGAGCATGCTAATACATGCATACAAGCACTCACATACAGTACAAGCATGCATATACATACACAAGTATCGCCAATACATCCACACAAGCATGCAAACACCAAAACACTCAAATTAATGAAATATACATGCAAGTACAAGTGCATGCAAGCACACACTTGCAGTGGGAACTTATCATGAACTTTTATTGTTTTTATAAAAATAGTACTACTGATATATGAGCTAATGCTATTTTTATACAGGACTCTAAAGCTAACCCTCATAGAAAACATTCTATGTTTTTACATTTTCATTATTTAGCATGTTAATTAAGCCGTTTTCCTCATGGGAACCATTGGCAGCTCCTCAGGATGCATGTGATTTCAGGTTTTACTATCATTCTGGGGACATTTGGTCCCTACAATATAAACAAAAGCTGACCCCCACACACACAAATAGTGCTGTCAATCGCACTATGCACAGTACACACATTAAGAACTCTAATGCTCCACTAAGTGTGTCAGAGGGTTGGGTTTCAGTGGATTTGGGGGTTGAAGGTTTCTGTGTGACATTCTCCTCTTTAACCCAACAATAGTTTTAGCGTGTCGGGGGTCAGAATGAGTTTGAGCTTGAATACATGCAAGCATGCGTGCAGATGTTGCAGTCAGGTCAGATGATGGTGTCTGATCCTGTCTGTCTGCACTGGAGAAACAGACAGCTGTAAGAGTGTAACAGAATGAGGTTTCTCTCTAATAGCATTATGGAGAAAAGAGGAGGAGAGAGAAGAAACAATGGATTAAAGGAGAGATAGATGGGTGCATCTTGAAGAAATAGAATTATGTTAAGCAGAAATGAGTGGCAGTGCGGAGGCCTGTAGGAACAGAGCTGTAATGTGATCTTGGGGAAGAGGGTAACGTTAAACCCCTGTCCTGGAGGGAGCTAACAGAGTCAGACCATCAGACAGAAGAGAATTAGTGTACTGTAGAATGTGTCTGAAAGGATTAAGATGTGCAATTCTCACTCTACAAATTCAGAGGAATAACTAGTCACTGAAATTTTCAAACTGTACGAGGTCTGTTGATCAAACGCTTGAGCTTGGTTTGAAACACTTACCGGCGACTAAACAGGATAATGCAATATACAGTAGCTGACATTCAGTACAAAGCATTGAACATTACATAACTGGAATTGTAGAAGCTGCTAGACTGCTGAGATGAACTCTAGGCTCATTTATGAGGCATAAAAAATGGCAAAGGCTGACAAAAATCAACAGTTATGATCTGATTGGCTGCTACACAACTTCTAGGAGCAAAAGTGGACAGGTTTTTTATCAGGACAGGAAAGTTCATGTGCCAGGTTGGAACAACAGCTTTCGAGGAACAACTGGTCACTGGACTTCCCAGAGTTTACGAGGGATGTCTGATTTGCTGGTATATAATAATAATATAAAATGTAATAACAGATAAATTGCAAAATACACTCAAAGTTTGGGTTTGTGCGATTTTTAAAAATGTTTTTGAAAGATGTCGCTTATCAAAGCTGGATATTTGTTTGATAAAAATACTGTAAAACAGTAATATTGTGATTTATTATTGCAATTTAAAAGAACTTTTCTAATATGCTGATTTCTTAAATAGTCAAGAAACATTTCCTATTATTATCAATGTTAAAATCAAATTTTCTCGATTCTTTGATAAATATAAACTTCAATAGAAAATAATTTATTTGAAATTGAAATCTTTAATTTTTTTTATTATAATTGTTTTTACTTTCACTTTCTATTTAAAATATACATAACATGTGCAGAATACAAGTATTAATTTAAAAAAATCTTACTGACCTGAAACAGTGTAACGTTGCATAAATATGCAGTAATAGTAATTATAAGAAGATGAAGAATTATTTACAATATATATATATAATTATCATAAATATATATATATTAAATAACTATTATTTTAAATTATTATAATTAAGTAAAATTTGTGCGGTGGCATTTTTGTGATCTAGATTGTTGTACATTAAAAACTATGTCTACATGTTTCTATCTTGAGAATGAATGGCTGTTAAAAGCTGAGCAATTATCCAAACTCACTTTGAAAACTGTCACTGTGTGCTATTCTTTGAATTATCTAACCAATTATCTGTTAACTAAATATTGAAGAGGTGAGAACAGATTTTTAACTGATAACAAAAAGTGTGAATAATGACAAAAACATGAGCTGATTATCGGTCGGTTTTACAGGCGACAAGTGTGTGTTTGAGCTAAACTAGATTCAGAGATTCAGGAGCCGAAGACGCTTTATCATTTTACCGCCCCTCTTTATTCTCTCTCTGTCGTTCTCTTACATACACGCACTTTGTTTTATCTCCCCTTTAATTTATTTTTTATTCTCTGTGTGCCTGGCTTCATAAATCAGATGATGTATTTCCCAAGATGCACCGTGCTGTACAAGCTTCTCTTATGAGGCGTGTGTGTGTGTGTATGTCTTTATTAAGCAGCATTTGTGTATGTCGCGGCTCCTGTGAGACAGAGAACAAAAGGAGCCGAGTGTTTATTTTTCTGTTGAGGTGTGAATCTGATATATCGACACAGATCCTGAATACATGCTGAAAAAACAGATTGAAAGCCGTCATACCTGAACGCAACCGTCTCAGCGTGAACTATAGTTAGATGATCATCGTCTGCGTGATTTTATAAAGCGAGCTGATAGAATTGACCCAGATTTTTAATGTGTGTGTGTGTGTGTGTGTGTGCAGCACAGATCAACACTTCCTGCAGTCTTTGCTTTTAACAAAAGCCCACAAGTTCTTCACTGTAGTTTTACCATGACAAGTGTGTGTGTGTGTTTACAATCTGTCTCCGCTCACAATCTCCCCTTTCTTTTTGTGTTTTTGTTAGCATCTGTGCATCACACACACTTTCTACCTGCTTCTGTTTTAGTGAAGTCACTGTTTCTATCTCTATCACATTCCCTGTCAGAACACTGCCTGCTTTTGTGAACAAGAAGTGCTCTTAATTGTGTTGAACGCGTGCATGTGCTGAACTTCAAAAAAGTACATTTAAAAGTTTGTTCACCCAAAAATAAAAATTCTGTCATTAATTACTCACCCTCATGTTGTTCCAAACCCGTAAGACCTTCATTCATCTTCTGAACACAAATTAAGATTTTTTTGATGAAATCCGAGAACGCACCAGATAGCAACACAACTGACATGTTCAAGGCCCAGAAAGGTAGTAAGGACATCATTAGAATACTCCATGTGACATCAGTGGTCCAACCTTCATTTTAGGAAGCTACGAAAATACTTTTTGTGCGCAAAGAAAACAAAAATAACGACTTTATTCATCTATTCTTCTCTTCCGTGTTTTTGACGCAAGAGTACACATGCATGTGCATTCTTCTGCTTGTAAACAAGGCACAGCACATTCTTTGCACACAAAAAGTATTCTCATAGCTTCATAACATTATGGTTGAACCACTGATGTCACATGGACTATTGCAATAATGTCTTCACGTTTCTGGGTCTGGAAACATTTCAGTTACATTGCGGTCTATGGAGGGTCAGAAAGCTCGCTATTAATTTGTTTTCCGAAGATGAACAAAGGTCTTTTGGGTTTGGAACAACATGAGGGTGAGTAATTAATGATAGAATTTTCATTTTTAGGTGAACTATCCCTTAAAAGCCAATTAAGTGTACTTAAAGAGAGAATACATTTTTTGACTATTTCTTAACACTTTAATATACTTTTAAGCACCCTTTGTAATAATGAAACAATGAAAAGTTTTCCTTTAAATTACATTGTTTTAAAAATCTTTTGTCATGCTTTAAAGACATTTTGATGTGTTGACTAACATACTAAAGCACATGTGAAGTACTTGATTATAATTTTAACTGTGGAGTGTAATTCAATATTACATTTAAGGTTAAGATATTTTAAATGTACAAAATTGCAACTTAAAATGTGTAATCACAAATATATGTAAATTCATGACAAGTTTTAATAGATGTGACATAAAAATTTAATGAAAAATACAAAAATTTATATTAAAACAATACTGTTGGGGACAGGTTTTTTTTCTCATTTGGTATATATATATATATATATATATATATATATATATATATATTATGCATATAAACTTGTGAGATGTAAACACAGAACTATGACATTTTTATATTGCAAGATAACTGTAAGAAAAAATGTCCAAATTGTGAGATTAAAAGGTCACAATTACAATATAATAGTAAATATTAGTGCTGTCAAGTGATCAATCGTGATTAATCACATCCAAAATAAAAGTTTTTGTTTACATAATATATGTGTGTGTACTGTGTATATTTATTATGTATATATAAAGACACACACATACAGCATATGCTTTGAAAATATTTACATGTATATATTTATATTCATATAATTTATATTATATATAAATATATTTAATATATAAACGTAACATATTTTTCTTAAATATATGCATGCATTTGTACACAGTACACACACATATACTATGTAAACAAAACCTTTTTTTTTGACAGCACTAGTAATTATAGTAAATTTTAGCTTCCCATAAATGCACGTCAGTATTTAATCATATTTCAAAGACTAAAGAATAATTACGACATCATATATAAAGACCCTCTGCTTAATTGGGTTATAAAAGCACTCCTAAGTTTACCTAACTGCATTTATATTATTTAAACTATAATTCATTCTCATTCATTTGAAATTAACATGCAGTAAAGTGCCCGAAAACAAGATTTATTTCCATAATAAGCACTCTTTTTAAATGTATGCTTTCTTTTTCACAAGGGTGTCTCTGTCTCTCTGTCTGCAGGAGAATCCATACCTCTGCAGTGATGAATGTGACGCGTCTAACCCTGACCTGGCTCACCCGCCGCAGCTGATGCAGGACCGCGAGCGCAGCGGCCTCATCACCTACTGGCAGACGGTCACGTGGCGGAGGTATCCTGAGCCTCTTCAGGCCAACATCACCCTGTCCTGGAACAAAACCCTCGAACTCACCGACGACATTCAGATCACCTTTGAATACGGCCGGCCCACCGTCATGGTGCTGGAGAAGTCGCTCAATTTCGGCCGCACGTGGCAGCCCTATCAGTACTACGCCGACGACTGCGTGGATGCGTTCAACATGGCGCCGAGACGAGCACGCGATCTGACCGTGGCCAACGTCACACGCGTCATCTGCACAGAGCAGTACTCACGCTGGGTCGGGTCCAAGAACGAGAAGGTGGTGCGCTTCGAGGTCCGCTCCCGCTTCGCCATCTTCGCCGGCCCGAGGCTGCTGAACATGGAAGGCCTGTACACGCGGATGGAGAGCATGAAGGGTTTACGAGATTTATTCACTTTCACCAATCTCAGGCTCCGCCTCCTCAGGCCCGCTCTCGGAGGAACATATGTCCAGAGAGACAACCTGCTGAAATACTTCTACGCCATTTCTAACGTGGAGGTGCTGGCCAGGTGAGAACACACAAACTACAGCAGTAAACTGCCAGCGTTAAAGTGTTAGTTGACCCAAAAATGAAAATTCTGTCATTAATTACTCACCCACAAAGCTGTAAGACCTTCATTCGTCTTCGGAAAACACAAATTAAGATATTTTTGATGAAATCTGAGAGCTCTGTGACCCTTCATGGACAGCAACACAACTGTAATGTTCCTAGGTCCAGAAATGATTACTGTTTGTTCACTTACTCGGTATTAGATGATGACTAATCTACCCCATGCTATCATTGTGACTTAAGCAACTCTACTGAGTCAGGCCAATTATTATCCATAACGCATTTGGAGCAACTCATCTAATCAGATTGTGTTGTGTATTATTATAGAGGCAAATGCATCCTTGTAATCATAGGGCATGTTATCATAACCAATAACTATTAAAACTATCAGGAGGTGAACAAATGATCTGCAATAATGCTCGAGTCATTACTGGTACAGATATTGACTGTCATAATGATATAAATGAGACACGGGTTTATCACAGGTCTGGGCTGTAATTGCAGTGACTGACAATCTGTTAACAATAACCCTGTCTTACATATCAACCATGATGGCTACTGTGTTAAAGGAATAGTTCACATTTATAATTCAATTCTGTCAATATTTACACACAATATTTGCTTCTATCCAAACAGATTTTGCCAATTAAAGTTTTGGCCTGAAATAAAAAATATATTTAAATAAATTCTAAATAAATAAACTATAAAATAATATACTTTCTCTCTCTTTCTCTATAAAATATGTAAATAAAAAAAAAAAAAAACATCTTACCATATCTTGTGACTAAAGTTAACTAAATTAACTCAAATTAAAACATAAAAAACATATTTCATTAAATAAAATAAAATAAAAAAATTACCTGAAATAAAATGTACAGAAATAACAACAGCCCTTACACTTTTTCAACATTTAATAAAATAACTAAAAACTATAATTGAAATAAAAATTTGACTTTAAAAATGACAACATACAACAAAATTAACAAAACTTTAACTAAAATTAATGAAAACAGAAAATATAAAAATAAAAGCAAATGTAAATAAATAAATAGTATCTCAACTACACTAAAATAACAGCTTCAGGGGGAGAATACTACAAAACTGTAGAACTGCGTCCTCTACGTCTGACGTATGAGATATGAAACCACATCACAGATAGACAACAGTGAACATTAATGAATGTAGAAAGTGAGCGAGCTGAAGCTTCACACGAGAACATGAGTGAGATCACAGCGCACACAGAGGGATGCCTATGGGCCACCCAGATCAGATCTCAAATCTTCTCCTGTTTCCTGCACTGATGTTGGGCTAAAATCTGAGGAGTGGATTTAATTATGCGAAAATATGGAAATCAAAACTGAAAAAAACGGGACATCCTGTTGTACTTTTAAAGCATTAGGGGCACAAATCTCATGTCAAATCACATAGTAATGAACTTTATATGTTTGATAAACTACCACATACCATAAATTTAATGTAGCATGACAAATAGCTAATTTTAAACACACTGTTAAGTCTAAAATCCCCTTTTAAATGCAGAGTCTGGCCTGTCCAGCCATAGTTATAATTTACATATTTAACTGATTGTATAAATAAATAATAATATACAAAATTAATGTTCATCAGTAACTACAAACAGAAAACACAAGTTATTGTATTGAAAATAAATATTATTTAATAATGATGAAAAATTATAGTATTATAAAATATTAATATAAACAATATTAAATAATTGTTGTTATTATTAACATTATTGTTAACCCTGTTGTAATAAATAAATAAATAAAGTTAAGAATTTCCTGTCATTAATGTTTCTTTTTAAAGAAAATTAAATTTAATTAAAATTTAAAGTAATTTAGGCCAAAATTTATATCCTGTTCATGAAATGTGCCAACCACAATCTTACTGTATTACATATTCATATTAGCCAAAATGTTTATTACGTGAACATAAAAGCGTCTGTCTGTGGTGTTAGATCACACTCAGATCTATATTACAGTCTCAGTATATATGATGAGCACATGAATACTGAGAGTGCGTGTTTATTGTAAGATTTATGGATTGTCATTTCCGCTCTCAGAGAGGATTTAGACATCTGTATTAAGATACACTTCACTGCACTTGACTTTCACTCATACTATCAAGCGTGATACACACACACACACACTCATCTTTTGCTGTGACGTACAGTACCTGTTTCTTTATGGATGGCTGCTGAGGTTGCACACCACTGTGATGAATCTGACATATGTTTAGTTGCATTTAAAGACACACACACACACTTTACACAAAGTATGAAGTACAATCCTGACAAGCGGTTCTACATGACAGTGACTGATGACGTGTGTGTAATTGGGGAGATCTTTCCTGTAGTATTTAGTCATAAATAGAGCCAGTTAAACACACTGATGCAGGTACCCACACACACGCACACACACACACAGACACACGTACGCACACACACGCACACACACACACACAGACACCCTTGGTAACACAATCTGATGATCAATAAATTATTCTTAGGCTGAGACTTGGTAAGATACGGCTGACGGCTCTCGATCGATCACAACAAGTGTGTGTGTGTGTGTGTTGTGTTTTCTTAAGCAGACTGTAGTGTATGTGTGTGTTTTTTGTGAGCGAGTGCATGTTATAGTCAGAACAGTTTTTTCCTCAAGGTTTTCCATTTTGGTCTCGTGCTGATTAAAGGAATACTTTACACAAAAATTATAATTCTGTCATTTACTCACCCTCATGTCTAATACAAAAATGTGAATGTTTAAAAAACCAACAACTAAATAATCTAATAAACTACTGCATTAAAGTGAATAGACATATACAGTGCCCTCCAAAAGTATTGGAAGAGTAAAGACAAAATTGCTCTGTTGGCTGTGGAGTCAAGATATTTACAAATATGATTAAAAGATGAATATGAGGCAAAACTACAGAATATCACATTTTATTATTGGGTGATTCAACACAGATGTTTTACCAGCTAAGAAGTTCAGCACTTTTAGAGTTCATCCCTCTATCTGATGTGAGCATAAGTATTGGAGCAGTTGCCTCACAGGTCTTTCTAAGTGATCAGCTGTGTCCTGTTGCATTAATTCTTCAGATATTAAAAGCAGGGAATGTGTCGTATCAGTTATATCCATTACTTCTGAATTCTGAATCTTGCATTCGATGATGACACACAAACCAGGATGAAGATGAGGGAGCTGACTTTGAGAGAAAAGCAAGCAATTTGGATGCTAAAAGAAAAGAGGAAGTCAGTTAGAGCTCTAGCAAAAACAAAGGGCATGGAGAAATCAAGAGTTTGGAAACCACCAGCGACACCAGCAACCAACAACGACCTGATCGGCTGAGAAAACAACAGTAGTTAATGACAGACAAATCATAAAAGCTGTGAAAATGAACCCCAAGAGACGTGTCTGTAAAATCACCAACAATTTCCAGAAAGCTGGGGTGATGCTCTGACAATCTACTGTCCTCAGGAGACTTTGACACAGAATTACAGATGCTACACAACAAGATGCAAACCTCTGACCAGCACCAAACATAGAAAGACAAGATTAGAGTTTGCAAAAAACACAAAGGTGAGCCAGAAGAGTTTTGGAACTGTGTTTATGGACCGATGAGACAAAGATGAACCTTTATCTAAGTGATGGGAAAGCAAAAATGTGGAGAACAAAAGGGAACTGCAATGATCCCAAGCATACAGCCTCATCTGTAAAGCATGGTGGAGGTGGTGTCATGGCATGGGCATGCATGCTGTCTCTGGAACAGGCCCTCTCAACTTTACTGATGACTTAATGTATGATGACAGTAGCAGAATGAATTTGTAAGGGTACAAAACCATCTTCCCTACCAATATTCAAGAAAATGCCACCAGATTCATTGGGAAGTGCTTCATATTGCATCAGGACGATGACCCAAAACACCCTGCCAGTTCAGTCAAGGAATTTATAAGAGCAAAGAAATGGAAAGTCTTAGATTGCCCAAATCAATCTCCAGATTTAAATTGAACATGAATTTCAGCAGCTGGAGAGGAAAGTAAAGGCAGAAACTCCCCAAAACAAGCAACAATTGGAATTGGCTGCATTAAAGGCTGGGAAAAGCATTTCAAAGGATGAGACCAAGAGTCTGGTGATGTCTATGGGTCACAGACTCACTGCTGTGATTGTGTGCAAGGGATCTGCAACTAAATAATAGCTTTTAATCTTTTATATCTGCCTTATGTTCAACTGTCCCAATACTTATGCTCACATAAATTGAGTGGGATGAACTCTAAAAGTGCTGTTCTTTTTATTTGGTAAAACATGTATGTGTTGAAACGGCTAATAATAAAATGTGACATTCTGTAGTTTTGTCTCATATTCATCTTTTAATCATATTTGCAAATGTCTTGACTCCACAGCCAACAGAGCAATTTTGTCTTTACTGTTCCAATACTTATGGAGAGCACTGTACAAAAAATAATGAAAGTGACAAAAAATGTGCGAAAAATTCTAAAACTAAAGTGATCAAAATATATAAAAAATAAATCTAATTAAAAATAACACCAAATACAATAACAGTAACAGCGATACTAAAATTACACTGTTCATGACCTATAAATACCTATATACCTGCAGATGTTTATACGCAAAAGCTAAATGTACAGTCAGCTGGTTATTAACAAGATCACGTATCTTGTTTCACCCTGAAGGGATTTCTTCTGAACCAATGAGCAGCTGACTGTACTTTATTCTGCTTGTTACACGGCTGCTTCCCAAACAAATAGATAAATGCACATGAAATATTGATTTGAGTTGTAATTATTATTTTATGCAAGACCAAAAAGCACATGGAACGATATGAGACAAAATGACTACATCTACTGTATGTAGGAAATCAGTTCAATTATACAGTCTAGTGCAGTGGTTTTTAAACATTCGTTTCTCATTTATTTGGTTCCACAGTATTTGCTGATTTTTATTTCATTTAAACTGTGTATATTTTTTTTATTATTTTGCATCAAGGTGTTTGGCGTCCGTGCCTCCAAACATTCTTATTCCTTTTGCTAATAAATGTTCTACGTTTCATAATTATTTGTTCCTCAAACTCAAACGACCCCCCCACCACAGTGATACCAGTATTACCGGTGTTGTCACACGTCGATTAACCAGTGGGAACATTTCCTCACCGTCACAACCCTAGTCCATATTTATGATTATCACAATGTCATTGCGATGTCACTTCCGAAAGTGTGTTGCAAGTACGCCACATTGTTCTTTTTAGGAGCATGAAGAACATAACTTTTATTCAAATTCTGAATGGAGAACAGGCTATACACAGCAAAGAAAGCGCACCAAATGCGCTTCCTTAAAAAGCTGTCACTCATTTCAGTTTATCGCGATTGTAAGCTTCCAGAACTCTGGACTGAATTTGGACTTTGAGTGGATTCTAACTCACTAAAACTCCTCTGATTGGCCATTGCATTATATAAATCAACAGATATGTCTCTGATTTTCTACAATGCAAAAACAGAGCGGAAACACAAATACATGTTTGATTCTGATCTGAGACGGCTGTTGTTCTTTATGCTTGAGTCTTGAACTTGGTTACATACATACATTTTCCTTAAATCATCCTGGCGACCCATTTTTTAAGTCGACCCAGGGTTTGAAAACCATTGGTCTAGTGTCATTATACATAAATATTACAGCAGAATGCTGCGACTGACCAATCAGAATACAGTATTTCAGAATGTCATGTAATAAAAATCATAATTTAGTGGTACACAGCTGTATTTCACACTGATCAGCACAAAACTGAGAAGCTTTTAATGTGTTTGTTCTGAGAAAATGTGAAAATCTGTAATGAGGAGGAGACCAGAGGATTTAGATGAAGCTTCAATGACCTTCAAGAGTTTCTGAGGTGATTTAGACAGAATAAAAGAGAGCAAACATTATCTTAAAGGAGACATATCCTACACTTTTCCCTGAAACACAGCATCTTTGTCCCCTGATGTCCACTTACTGTATGTCACTCAAAGCTTCTCACACGTGAAACATAATTACGTTCATCATGACTGTGATGACCTCTGACCTTTAGAATTAAACAGGCTGTTTTTGCTACGGTAGGTTTAAGACGTTTATATGTAAATGACTGACTAACTTCTGTGTACAGGTGTAGTTTACATGGCAGGTCAAGAAATTCAGAATGTAAAGGTCAGATATTAATATGTTAATGTAGCCAGACATTTTGCAATAATAGGCGGTCATATTTCATTACATATGTCACGTTTTTAGCTTCAGTAACCCATCTGGATTGATTATAGATGGAGTTTTGTCACCTAATCTATCAAGTGATGCACCAAACTTTTTTACTGAAACACCAAAACTGAAATTAAAGTTTTTCTTTAACAGAAAACTGAATTTAATAATGCATTAATCAAATCTGTTTAATAATCAACACTGAAATAAAAACTCATAATCATATATAAAGATTTAATTGCACAAAAGGTAGGATTTTATATCAACTTTTTAAATTATATATTGATTTATTGTTGAAATATAAACATACGGTGGCTGTAATAAAAACTTGTTTTCATGACAGATTTAGTCAGACATAAATTATATAAGGAATAAATTAATCAAATTTGCCAAAAAAGCAAACTATGCTCCCTTCAAACTGGTTTTCTTTAAAATACAAATCTTGGGTAATCCCAGGCTATCTGTAATCAGAAGCACATTTAAAATTGGAATATAATTTAATTTCATTCACATGCGTTTCATAACACATAATCCTTTCTGGATTACATTCCACCATTAAAATGAGACATTTAATTATTCTAGCTGCTGTGAGAAAAGGCTATAAACAATCCATAACCTACAGGAGCCTACTAGCCGGGACAACTTCTTTATGTTTACAGACGTGACGTAATGATGTGGCGGCATGCTCAAATTTCCCGTGAAAACCTACAAGTACCACTCAAATCAGAAAACATTATTATAAGCTAACTGTTGTGAATCGGGCTAAAGTAAGGCGATGGTTTTGAACACTGGCTGGTTGTGTACTTGCTCAAATATTGATTTCGGATCATTTTTAACCAAAAAAAGTTATGGACTGCAGCTTTAATTAATATTGTTTTGACAAGAGCACCTAAATATATCAAGAGCCAACACCTGATGTAGAGTAACATACATATATGTACATATGTGTAAGAGTGGCTGTGACAGCTACAGGTTGCCAATGAATACTCCGCGCTCTCAAAGCTCTGGAGTGCTGACTGGTGTCAGTACATGAGAGATCACACACACATACACACACACACGCCGCAGCAGCTACAGGCATAACACGGTGTGACTTTGTGAAAAGCCAGAATGTCTGTCTCTGTGAGTTATAACTATAGCTGGGTGACGTCCTCCCCCCGAAGGGCGTAAGAGGAGTGTGTGGAGATTGTGTTAACTGTGTGCGGTCGACCCCTGGAGAGACTGCATTAAAGAATTCTCACAGGAAGTGCAGCGGCTAAAAGAGCGAGACCGCAGCAGATTCCACCAGACAGGGATTGATAGAGTTGTGAAGGAACTCAGAAATCAGAACTTTATAAAGACTGCGGCAAACAAACTGTCAGATGCATTACGGCATGTCCAGGTCACACTTTAGCCCAAAATCACAATGAAAAAAATAAGAAAATATATTTAGCATTAAAGTGCCCCTGTTATGGATTTTTGAAAATGACCTTCCATGCAGTGTGTAACACAGCTCTAAGTGAATGAAAACATCCTGCTAAATTTTAAATCTGAAAGTGTACCGTGTATAAAGTTATTGTCTCTCAAAAGAAAGAGTCGACTCTGAATCATTGAAACATCATTGAAATGAGTCGCCTTTAAAACAAATCCCAAATCGTTTCATGTTGACGTCAAACACCCACTTGTTGCGTGTGCAGACCTGGGAAAACTTGATTTTTGTGTTGGTCTGAATGAAAATGCAGATTCATTCTTTGCCACTAGGTGCCGCTTTTAGCTCACAAACCCTGCTTTCAATTAAATCAACCAATCACTGCACCAATCACCTTTCATAACCCATAATAGGGGCACATTAAAAAATTAAGTGTATTTTTAATAGCATTACAATTACAACATTATTTTCATGATAATTAAACATTCCCCCCAAAACTCATCTGCCACTACTGTAAATCAGTCATACATACTGTATGTTATGTTACCAGCATCATTCAGTGCAGGTCAAGTCAGTAAAAATGTCTACTTCAGGTAACGAAACAGCAAAGTAAGCTCCCCTGTGTCTCCTGATTTTATTGCATGCCTCCTAACCTTCTTAACATTTAGCAATCTGGAAGATTTTTTTTGTTGATTGGGTTTATTTAATTGTGCTGCATTTGCAATGCAAAAATGACATAAGCACATTTCAGATTTATCGAATTATACTGAATATAAAGCAGGTACAATTTTGCATGTGCATATATCATGCATACCAGGGTTATTTAACAACAAAGTTAGTTGAAATAAAAAAATACTAACAGAAATAATATATATATATATATATATATATATATATTTAATTGCAGCTAGTTGGCAAGGAAACGTTTCTCATTTTCTTTTAATTTGATGTAGTGTATTAAAATATCAAAAACTTAAACTGAAATAAAAATTAGTTAATAAATATATAGACACAAAAATACTAAAAAGAAAAAAAAAATTACAAAAAAATAAAAAATAAAAAAAAATTGTAATGTACTAAAATACTGCACAAACTAAAACTGAAATAAAACTGAATAAAATATATAGACAAAAGAATACTAAAGAAAAAAAACAACAAATTACTCAAATAAAATAAAAAATGGAAAATACAGAAAGAAAAACTTGACTAATTCAAACTATTAATAAAATCAGCTAAAACTTAATAATTACTAAAAATAGATAAAACTAAACTGAAAAAAGTAAAAAAGAAAAAGGTATACAAACAAAAAAATAAAAAATAAAAGTTGCAAAAATGCAAAAAGTCTAACTAAAATAAAAAAAAGGTAAATATAAAAATAAAAACAAAGTCAAAGTAATAATAAAAATAGCTAATAATAAAACTAAAACTATTAATAAAAACAGAACTAGAACTAAAACTGAAAAAAAAAAAAAAACTGAAAAAAAAAAACAATACGGACAAAATAATAATGATGAATATAATAATTAAATAAATAAAAACCTAATTCAAACTATTATTAAAAACAATAAAAGTGTCTAAATGATACTAAAGTAACACTGATGCATACGCTGAAGTCCTGCGCTATTTTTATGCTCCCAGCCCATCACTGGACTACACTAGTTAATGTCTGATAACTTCAGAGAGCTTGTTTAAATCAGTAATAATTCAGAGAGAGCAGCACTTCCTCAAAGTGTGAGTGAGCGGGAAAGACGATGCAGGAGAGACGCGTCAGTGCAGACGGAGTGATTTATGCTCCCACATCGACGGCTGATTTGATAATCAGTGTATTCTGCCTCTGCCGCCTCCCAACTCACTGTCAGCACTTTTCTCAAAAGTCTCACTTTTCTCCCTGTGTCTTTTTTAATGCAGTTATTTTCCTGAGGAGAACTCCTTAAATTTTTAAATGAACAAACAAACAAGTTTGGAGTCCCATGTCTCTCATTTTCCATCTCAACATCTCCGTATGCCTCCTTCTCTTTAGCAATCCCCGTATTTACTCTGTTTATTTCTCAAGAGAACCACTTAGAGAGAGAGAGAGAGAGAGAGAGGGAAGGTGTGAGGATGTCCTTGGAAAGAGTCTGTTTTCACAGATGCTGAAACATTGGCATACTCAGAGCTTTCACACTCTTCAGCAGCATATTTCTGAAGTTCTGCACTACACACACTGTTACTATAAACACTCACTCTATATATCACAAACGTGCAAAATTCACAATACTACCATTGGCTCACATTCAGTTTACTAGTGTGAATTTGAACTGAACTAGCAACCCCACATGTGAAGCTGAAATGGAATTTGAACTAAACCAATAAAAATCAACATAGGTAATGCATCCTGGATGCATTAAATATAATGATAAATAAACAAACAAAATATAAAAGCATACAATATATACACTAAATACAAATTTCTATTGATAATATTATTTCAAACTTATATCTATCTATCCACCCATCCTTTGTTCTATGCCTCTTTTTATCCATTGTTTCATCCATCCATCCATTCACCCATTCACCATCCATTTATCATCTCATCCATTCATCCATCCATTCATCCATCCATCCACCCATCCTCCATTCTCCGCATTGTTTATCCATCGTTTCATCCATCCATCCATTCATCTATCATTCTGTGCTTCCTTTTATCTATCCATCATTGTTCTATGCATCCTTTCATCCATGGTTTAATTTTTCCATTCATTCATCCATCCATCCACCCATCATTTGTTCTTTGCATCCTTTTATCCATCATTTCATCCATCCATCCATCCATCCATCCAACAAAACAAAATTCTTAAATAAATAAAAATGCAAAATATAAAAATAAAAACTTATTCAAACTACTAATAAAAATATCTAAAATTAAAATACAAAAAAAATACATTTTAAAAATGTTTACCCATTCATGCATCCATCCATAAAGCCTTGTTCATTCAAAGTTTGTTTAGACAAACCTGCTTTTCTATGAAAACAATTAGTTACATAAATTTCATTGCAATTAAAATTTATATTGCAATTCCACATCATGTTTACAGAATTCAATTCTCAGTTCAGTTTTGAACAGTGCACAACTCTGCCTTCTACAGTACCTGCTACTATATGATCTGCTTTATAAAGAAAACTGATTATATTCAGTACAGAATTACTATACACTGTAGATAGACATAACAGTATATTCTATATTTACCACTAGAGTGAAAGAACAATCTCATGCAAGAAGACAAAACAATAAATGTTAGCAAACAGAAGCGGATGATGAAGAGCAAATGGATGTTAGATGTAGGTACTGAAGATTGAATTATTAGGCCTCTTCTCGCTCTGAATTTAAGTTCTTATGCAGTAATGTTTAAGTGTGTGTTTGTTTCCTCCTTCCTAAATGTATGAGTAATTTTTTTAATGCAAAAAAAAACAGTAAAAAAAAAAACAGTAAACAGTGTTTATGTGTGAAAGAAACTATTAAACTGTGCTAAGATCTTCATCTTCATCTTCATCATATCTATCTATCTGTGTTAACACTTTTTCAGTGCATTATTCTATTTCTACCAAGAAATACATGCAGTCATTAAATATTTGATTGGTCACTTGGCATCACGTTAGACGTGATGTTTTTGTTCCACAGAAACCATGTTCATTTCACAAATAAAGATAGTGTCATCATTTACTCACTGTCATGTCATTCTGACCTGGTGTTACTTCATTCATCCTTGAAACGCTGAAGATGTAGGCAAAATGTCCAAGCTGCTCTTTTCCATTCAATTGAAAGCGAATGGTGACCTTTATAAAGGACAAAAAAGCAACATAAAAGTAGTCTTTATTAAGAGTGTGCTATATACTGTATTATGTGATGAACATAAATTTAACAGAAATGTAGAAATTGAAGCCTGATAGTTAACAAATCCTATATGTGCTTGTGTTCCACTTTTAAAATGACATCAGTGACAACAAGTGACATTGGTTCTCACGTGTCATGTGACCAATTATGCAAAATGTGACTTTAAATGAGATTTGAGAGCTGCTGTAGATGTATTGAATAGCTTCAATTTTGGCCTGTTCCTCAGAACAAGGTTCTGTATGACTTTGGAAAGACTGCGCACAAGTTGTGTGGATGATTTTGCAGTGATTTTTTTGTATGGAAAACACAAAATTCACTTTCCTGGTATGGAAAATAAAAGCACAGACATTCAATCCAACATTGTTACATTGAAGAAAGAAAATAGTGAAGAAAACCTCACTAACTAAACCTGCTGCATTTCTCCCCTTCACCTCCCTCCCTCCCTGCATCTCGCTCTCAGTCATTGTGTGTTAAAGAAGCTTTGAGGAGACATTCTTTGTGTGTGTGTGTCTGTGTGTACAAGGCCATGCTTTCTCTGTTTGTAATCTATTTTCCCCTACACGCACTTAAAAACCTAGTTTCTACACTGAAGCTTGGATCTCTGGCGTACACAAACTCACATACGAGTTCACGTTTTCTGCTGCAGTCTATGTAAATTATTCACTTTCTGCTGTGCTGGGAGACACCCCACTGAAACCACACGCTGCGACATGCAGAACACACACAGAAAAATACTACCTGCTATAGTATTCACAAAAACACACACATGCAGCAAATATAGCATTACCGGTTACACGTGAACAATAAAAAAGCAGAACATTTTTAACCTTTAACACACACATATACAGTTGTGTTGGGTTGAAGGTCATCTCTAAAAGCTCTGTCTGAACTCCTCTGGGGTCTGAGTATGACCAGTGACCCTGTGACCTTATGCTTTTACCGTACTGCATTATGGGTATTGACTGGTTCTTGGGTGGGAGTGAGTCTCACATACATACACAATGTAGTCAAGTGGAAACTCATAAACTAGTCTGCTATGCTACAGTCTACTCATACTTGTTGTAGTCATAGCAGTAGTTAAATTACTGACAAAGTGGCCTTTAAAAAGTTAGCTACACAAAGCTATAAAGTATGTAATTGTTTGATTGTAAATATTTAAAGTTAACCTGAAATGCTGTTTACAGCCTACTTGTTTATTTCTTAACATCACATATATATGTGTAAAAATGTATATTTTGAGAGTAAAATTTAGACAAGAAATTTGAAAAGTAGTAGAAAAAAGTTTTAAAAGAAGAAAATTTGAGAGTAAAAAAATATATTTTTTCTAAAAAGTTAAAGCAATATTTTTTTTCCTTTCACACAGAATGATTTCTGAAGGATCATGTGACACTGAAGACTGACGTAATGATGCTGAAAATAACTGCAATAAATTGCATTTTAAAAATATATTACAATATAAACACTTATTTTGAAATAGTAATAATATTTCACAATATTACTATCTTTACTGTATTTTTTGATTTAATAAATGCAGCCTTGGTTCGCAGAAGAGACTTCTTTCATTAACATTAAAACACTTTTGAACAGTTGTGTATATATATTATGCAGTATTTTGTTATTCCTGAAACGCTATGCAAGTATCTGAATGCAGATGCTCAATTTTGTGCGTTGTTGCTTTCTGAAACACAACAAAAGCACCGCATAAGCATTTGCATAAACTGTCTTCAACATTCAGTTTCCCTTTCACTTCAGCTACTGACACTGCAGAACAACAATTCGAGCAGAATCTACTATTAGTCACAGTCAACACGTTCAGAGCAGTTACCTGAATAACAACACAAAAACAAAAGCTTAATAACAGGAACCTCTATCACCCGCGATGAGACTAACACAATAACACACGTCTTGTACAGTAGACACTACTGAAAAATACTAGTGAGCAACTGGCCTGGATGGGAAAAATGTGTGGATAGACAGAAGAAAAGATGGGAATGAGTGTGGTTGGAGTTTGAATGAGTGGGAGTTGAAGGAATCGCGGAGGGAATACCACTCTCACTGAAGCGTGACTGAAGAGCAAACCAGACAGAGAAGAAGAGAGAGATTTCGAGTGTGAAAAGCAGCGGCAACACTGAGAATCTTGTATTGATTTTAGTTTTTTGGAAGTGGAATGAAACAAAAGGTAACGGTTGAATCAAAACACTGTGATTGTTATGATTAAGATAAACAAAAGATCGATCTGTTACTCAACTAGTGTTGTTACTGTGAAGTAAAACTATAAAAAAAAATGTTTTCAGTTATTGAAATAAAGCTGAAATAAAATAGTAAGTAATAAGTACTGTAGAATGATTTTTCATTAGATTGATCTATTTTCTGTCAGAACGGAGCACAACAAAAGGGTCAGTTTACTTCATTAGATTTCTCTAACTGCTCTTTATATACCTCCATCTCTCTCTGCTCTCAGAGGCTCGGAATAAGTTGCTGGAAATGGAAACGGCTCTCTATCATCTAATGAACAGAAGAGAAACCAGACAGAGAAATCAGAGAACGAGAGCGTTCCTGGCGTCTGCCGAGCCTCACTGTGGATTCATGTTTGTTATGTTTGTTTGATTTGCTCATCGTAAAACCGCTCACATAATCCATAACTCTCAGAGAGACTGAGAGAAAGACAACCAGAACGACAGCAACGCTTCCAATTACAATTCTGATTCCAGTTAGATTCAGAAATAGTGTGATGTCATCGCAGAACCTTTTAAATTCTACATAGAACTTTTGATTCTCTAGTTCTTTACAAAACCATCAAAGCAGCATCCAAAACAAAAAAGGAACCTACAATGAAACATCATGAATTTATAATACGATGAACCATAGAGCAACTCATGAACCCTACACTGTAAAAAATCAATTGTTGAGCAAACGTAAAAAAATAAGGCAAATTGACACAGCAAGACTTTATTTTAGTTCTTCTCAGTAAAGATACTTTGTTCAGCCAAAGTAAATGTGTTCGTTCACGCAATGTTGATTGTCTGAAAAATTCTTGTCACAGCAACTGAAACAACAATTAATATCGCTGAGGTCATTTTTTTTTATGTTTCCTGGAAGAAAAAAAGAATGTTTAAAAAGTCAGCATATTATCAATTTTATGTTTATTTACGAATGACAAATCTTAATGGATAACTTAACATTGTCTTTGCTTTACGATACCCAGAAAATGCATTTGAGTGACTAAACATTCTCTAGGCCTCAAAACTAGACAGACAAACCTCAAGAACGGTGACAACCAACAAATGTTAAAAGATGAGCTCTTTACATCACAGTGCAACAAATAACCAACAATAATGACAAAACAACAACAAAAAAGTTTCAATTAAAAAATAATCCTATAACAGTAACTGCATCATTTATTCATGCTGCAATGCATGCTGGGAGCTCACTATGCCTTGAAAAAAATGTTTTTGACTAGTTGGGACAACATTTGGTGTAATTTTGTTGGTCTGACAAGGGTTTTTATGTTGTTTCAAGAAAACAGCATTTTTTAGTATGTGAGACTCAAAAAGTTTTGTAAACTGAGAAACGTGCAGTTGCATTATTTACAGTGTAATCAGCCAAAAATCCTTTTTTTTTAAACAATACTGTATCTTTTAGTAACCTAAGAACGAAGAACCCTTATTTTTAAAGACAACAACCCATGGGCTTGAATTAATCTATCAGGAATCGAAGGCATTGTGAAAAGTGAACATTACATACCAGAATAGAGTCAGATCTGAATGCAGTCGATCGTAGGAAGGATGAAAATGTTGTTCTGGGAGTCAGGCCATAATTATCTAACAGGAATTCCCATGGTCATGGAAAACAAATGCGACAGAATCCTTATCCACTAATCACAAAGAATAAAAAACATGGAAAAGTAATGGAAATTCAAAGGAGTGGAAAAGAAGGAAGATGAGCAGGATATAAAACTGAAAGTCAAGTTCATCCTCCAGAGCATCTGTACATACTGTATCCCAGTGGAAACATATCTATTTATATTTGCTGTTATTGAAGTGACCTGTTTTACATTACTGCATTAACTAGTGGCAAGACTAAAGAAAGGCTGCATTAGTAGCCTAAAACAATGATTATGAGCTATAAAATAGGGTCAGTTTTGAAGACATGTTGACTTCATCCGTGTATAACCTGACATCTCTCTTTTTTTAAACAAAACAGTTTATTGAAACTTTAGACATAAAATTAAAGGCAGACATTTGGACAATTACACTAAGGCCTTTTGCTATAGTATAAACTTTCAATAGATGACAAGGCATGTAGTGGATTGTGTCGACAGGTCTATCAGCAGTCACGTTGATCATTTAGAGGCTATAGAAACTGACATATCAAATATGATACAGTAGGCTTTACAGAGTTAAGACTGCAGTGGAGTGTGTTTTACATTCTGAGCTGATATGAAACTAATCAGAGAATGTGAGCGCAGCATTATTAGACATACGTGAGAGGTGGGAGTAATTCTGCTGTCCCAGCTGCTCACAGGGCACTACAGAAGACCCTTGTCCCAGCAGGACCTCTGCTCAGGGGAACTGGCCCTCTGAGGGACACACACACACACCACACCACATGAAACACACCGCAAATCCCACTGAAAACAACTAGGGAAACTCCTAGTTCAGACTTAACAAGGTCATTTCATGGACAACTGGATTGTTCTTGCTCTTTTGAAATAAGTACTTGACTCTTAATATTGAGATTTGTTCAAACTAAACTGCAAAAATGACTCAGAAATCATTATGGTCATGACATCACAATCACATTAAAATATGACCTACTACTTTTACATATGAGCAAAACCAGTCTTATAGCCAAAAATACATTGTATGGGTCAAAATTATCAATTTTTCTTTTATGCCAAAAATATTAGGATATTAAGTAAAGATCATGTTCCATGAAGATACTTTGTAAATGTCCTACTGTAAATATATCAAAACTTCATTTTTGATTAGTAATATGCATTGCTAAGAACTTCATTTGGACAACTTTAAAGGAGATTTTCACGATATTTGGATTTTTTTGCACCCTCAGATTCCAGATTTACTAATAGTTGTATCTCAGCCAAATATTGTCCGATCATAACAAACCATACATCAGTGGAAAGATTATGTATTCAGCTTTCATGTCATGTATAAATCTCAATTTTGAAAAATTGACCCTTATGACTGGTTTTGTGGTCCAGGGTCACATATCATATAAACATACTACAGAAAAAAACAACAACAAAAAAAACAGAAAAAAATTAAAATGGTAATTGTGACTTTTTTTGCTCACAATTCTGAGTTTATTAATTCTGAGTAATTCCAACTTTTCTTCTCTGTTTTATATCTCACAATTCTGATTTTATATCTTTCAAATCTGAGAACAGCGAGGTATAAGTCAAAATTTGGAGAAATAAATTCATAATTGTGAGAAAATAAGTCATGATTGTTAGCAAAAGAGTCACAATTACCTTTATTATTTATTCCGTTGCAAAAATAAGCTTCCATAATGTTGCCTCCATAGTTAAATTTTTAGCAAATCTGCCTTTTTTCAGAAATACAAGAAAAAAAACTCAGATCAAAATTCCCAATTACCTTTTTTTAATTCTCTGGTGGAGATAAGTTTTTTTAACTTTGCAATTGCAAGAAAAAAGTTGCAATAAATTTTTTTTGTTTTTTAATTTGTTGAAAGAAATAAACTTCTATAGATCATAGATGCTTTTCTTTCTTTTTTCTGGTGTTTTTGCCTTTATTATGATAGGACAGTGTAGAGATGACAGAAAGCGAAGTGAGAGAGAGAAAGGGATCGGGAAAGGTCCTCAAGCTGGGATTCAAACTCGTGACGCCCATAGTGCAACGGCGCTATATGTCGGCAGCGACGATGTTCTTCTTAACAACTAGAGAATAAACATTTTCTTTGTAAAGCTTTTAAAAGGTTCAAATGTATCACATTAGACTGTAAATTGGAGCTTTTAAATTGGAGATTTTTATATTGCACATTGGCACACAAGGCATAAATGATAAATCATAGACCACATCACACTACAAACTGCCAGACAGCTCAACCTAGACCACTTTAGTACACACAAAACCACATCTTGGAAGAGCGATGGTGTCAGAGAACGAGGTTAAAGGAGATGGAGGGAAGGAGAAGGGGGGGGGGTGTTCACAGGCTGTGGAAAAGAAAAAGCGAGAAAAAAAAAAGAGTGTGTGAGAGAGATAGATGAGGGTTGGCGCAAGGTACAGGACGATGTTGTGAATATTTGATGCTGATGGATCCATGTTCACTCCAGCGGAACAAACTGGATTGAAGCTCAACAGTAACACACACACACACACACACACACACACACACAAACACACACTGTGCTGCTCAGATGGAAGAGTCTCATTTAGGATCAGGGCCATTTGGTTTTACACAAATGCTCATTTCTGCTTTACTGGGCCCAATCTACAGCAGCACACCTGTGCTCATTGCTCTTGATGCATTTCCACCTGCCAATACACACTTACACCTGTAATTTATATCTCTGAAAACATCCCTGCTTCAGTGCAACTTATACAGGAGGTTTGAAATGTTTCTACTGGACTTCATACCATATTCATTCATTTCCTAATGACTTTGCCACATTAAATCATTAAAAACCAAAATGTCATAACTGTCTAAAATATTTATTTTCTGCCCTTTTTCTTTGAATGTAAAAATTTTGGAAAGTAATTAAGAATCAAATTCACTTGCACATTAATAATATAAACATTTATTACATTTATGTTCACAATCAAATTTGAACATTGATCAGTGTTGTTATAGTTACTTAAATCTAAAACTAAAATATTAAAAAATGGTTTTAGTTAATTGAAATAAAATATAAATATTATGGAGAAAAACAATTAACAAAAAAATGTTTCCTTGTTAACTAATTGAAATGAAATAAAATTAAAATTGAAGTACAAAAATGACTAAATTTGAAAGAAAAATTGATTAAATTGAAATATACAAATAAAAAAAAGAATTAAAAAATACTTTACAAAAGCACATTAAATTACTAAAATATAAACTAAAATATTGTTTCTTATTTTAAATGAAGTTTAAATAAAAACATTAGATAAAAAACTTTGAAATAAAAAAGCTAAATGGAAATCAATAGAAATGTACTTTTTAAAAATCGAGGGAAAAAAAACTTAAAATAATATAAAACAACTAAAACTTGAAATAGTTTTAGTTACAATGAAAATCAGAAATGTTGCCTTGGCAACTAACTGAAATTTTAAAAAGCTGAAGTATTAAAATTGCTAAATTGGAATAATAATAATAATAAAGGTAAAAATACTTTTTAAAATATGAAAAAGGTGACAAAAGCGCTTAATAAAATTACTAAAAATTAAACTAAAATCTAATAGAAAATAGAAAATAAAAACTCTAAATATTAATAAATACTATAATATTATGTAAATGTACTAAAATAACACTGACGTTAATATTAACATTCAAACTGATGTTCAAATTCACTTCAAAATTTCAATTCACAATCAAAAACACATGAAATCATTCAGATTGGCAGGTCTGTATTACAGTACTGCTAAAAGTCTACTTTCTGTCTTTCAGGTGTAAATGCAATCTCCATGCTTCTCAGTGTTTGTATGTGGACGGCAACTTACAGTGTCAATGTGAACACAACACGACCGGACAGGACTGCCAGCGCTGCAAAAAAGGATTCAAAGCCAAAACCTGGAAGTCAGGATCATATTTACCAACACCCAACGGCTCCCCCAACACATGTGAGTCAAATACACAGGAAGATCTGACTTCCCTATGCCAAATGTTACAAAAAACACCTAAACACATATACACACACATAGAAGCAGAGAAAAAACATTAATTGTAGGTATAAAATGGTTATGAATGCAACTGCATTATAAAATAAATTGCACCAGGTCTCCAGTGTGCAAATATCAGGTCCTCGTGAATCAGATCAATCCATTTGATCATATTCTACTCCACAATGAAACAGAATTAATTATCTCTAAATGCATCCCGCACTACAGGACTCTCACATCTAAGCCTGAAATCTCCTCATTATTTTCTGGGTTCAGAATTCCTCGACCGGAATTCCTCTGAGCTTCAGAGATCTTTCCACTCCGACAGACTCACAGAAAGCAGACGGACAGTTATCCACCAGCCTGGATCTGATTTATCCCTGAAAATGTGGACAAAATGATCAGGAGGGACTCGAAATGAGAGATAAAACAAAAGCAAGACAGGGGGGAAAAAAGGCAGATGAGGACAGAGAGATAGAAGGAGAAACAGAGATGAAAATGAACACGAATTTCATTTTTCCTCCCTTCTGTACAGTATCCAAAGGGAGATCCTTTAGAACACAACATCCCTCCATTTTTACCAGCAGCACTCATGATAAAATAATAATCTAGGGCAGCACACACACACACACGGGTGAATCCAGCAGACTGCAGATCTCAACTCACTTCACTTACACACCCGAGCGCTGCAGAGCCTTTTAGACTTCACAGACCTGTCAGCTCACAGTAAGATCAAGACTGCTGGTGTGGGCCCAATTCCCAGAGAACAGAGAGGAGAGCAGCGCAGCACAGACGCACACCGCCATATCGCCGCTCCTGCCTACAAAATGTTCCCAAACACACACGCACAGGTTCCTCTGTGGAGAAAACGGCCCAAATCTGCACTAATGACTGTCTGAACAGGAAACACTAGATCTGTTCCAAAACCTAGTGAGCTGCCTACCTAGACAGCGAACCAAAACACTTTCCTTTGGTCAAAGATACCAGAACACCTGAGTGCATTTCAACTAGTGCTGCTTTTTAATATATGCATATATTTATTTAATATATGCTAATTCAAGTCAACATGAAATTAAAACTGACAGTTGTTATTTTTCATGGAATAATGCAGTGTTTATTATAAATCAGTGTGTTTCACTGTTTCTTAATTTTACTTCCTTCATTTGGCCAAATTCTTTTGGCAAAAAAGGCCAGAATACCAAAATGCATTGGGTGTTTTTTAAATTTATTTCAATATATGCACATATTTATTTAATATATGCTTATTAAAGCCAAAATCAAAACTGATCATTCTAATTTTCATGGAATATTGTAGTGTTTATTATAAATAAATGAGCTTTACTATTTCTTGATTATGCTGCCTTTATTTGGCAAAAAAGGCAATTTTAAAACTACTGTTTGATTATTTTATAACTCTCTAAATATATGCATATATTTAATATATAATATAATATATGAGTTGGCATTACATTCAATCTGACACGAATATCACAGTATTTATTATAAATTAATGCATTTCATGTGTATGGCACTATTTCTTAATTATGCTGCCTTTATTTTGCCAAATTTTTGGCAAAATAGGCTAGAATGCATTACAACGAGCACAGTGGGGGGGGGGCAGATTAAAATTGCTCTCTGATTATTTTTATGATCTAAAATATTTCATGTTTTAATATTTCACTATTTAGTATATAATATTTAAAATATCTCATTGTTTTAAATATTTCAAATATGCATATATTTAATATATTCATATATTTATTGAATATATGCTTATTAAAGTCAGCATTAAATAAAATCTGTCAATTCTTGTTTTTCATAGAATGTTGCAGTGTTTTATTAAAAGACACATTTCATTTGTAGAGCTTTTTTTTTTACACTACCTTCATTTGGCCAAATTTTCTGGGCAAAAAAGGCCAGAATATCTGAATCCTTTTGCTACGAGCGCAGTGAAAAAAAAAATCACAGTTTGTTTATTTGCGCAAGTTATTTAAATATTTAAGTTATTTAAATAGGGGGAAGTCATGGCCTAATGGTTAGAGAGTCGGACTCGTAATCCAAAGGTTGCGGGTTCGAGTCTCGGGCCGGCAGGGATTGTAGGTGGGGGGAGCGAATGTCCAGCGCTCTCTCCACCCTCAATACCACGACTGAGGTGCCCTTGAGCAAGGCACCGAACCCCCAACTGCTCCCCGGGCGCCGCAACATAAATGGCTGCCCACTGCTCCGGGTGTGTGTTCACGGTGTGTGTGTGTTCACTGCTGTGTATGTGCATGTTGGATGGGTTAAATGCAGAGCACGAAATCCGAGTATGGGTCACCATACTTGGCAGTATGTCACTTCACAAATATGCCCATTAAGGTTAACATGAAATCAAAATTGACAGTTTTTATTTTGGGGCATTTTGGAAGTGAAATTTACAGCTATGCCAAGCTGAAAGATGTACTGTGTGGGAAGGAGTATGTGAAGAGTTTTGAAAAAGCAAGTATTGAGAAATGTATCCTTGTGATTGTAAAAACAAAAACAAAAAAAAAACAAAAATAAAAATTCTTAAAATATTTACACTGTGCGTTTGCACTTTGATACTAATGTCAAGCTTGAATGTTTTGTTGTTGTTGCTGTTTTATTGTTTTTACATCCAGCAACGTTTCTGATATAGAATGTTCCAAATCAGTCACTCACGATGTTTCATTTCAGTAAGGATGCTCCCTTAGAAGGCAGCACTCACTAGGTTTTGGAACAAAGCCCCCTGAAACACACTTTCTCTCTCTCTCTCTTTCAGGTTCTCAGGCGTTGGCTGGTTCTTCTTCTGGTTCCAGTAAGTACCAAACCCTCAACAAACGAGAGGACGGGTCTTTCATCCTCTATCCTCTCTCTCTGATATGTCAGTCATCCCTCGCTCTCTCTTTCTTCATTGTCTCTGTGATCCATCCCTCGTTATGTCTTCTTCCTTTTTCATGGGCCGCCCGTCCTGTGGCTTTCATCATCGTCAAACTGCTGAAACTAGCCGCAATTCATCCTAACATCAGAGAGCAGGAGGAAGAAAGATAAAGGGAGATACAGAGGAAGAAACAGAGAGAAGCAGGAAAGATGACGTGATTCCTTGAGGGTTCAAACAGAATAAGAAATATTAGAGATTCACTCTGAAGACACCTACAGCATCACATGCACTAAACACACACAATATCAGCCCACATCTAAGAAGGGATTTCCCAGACAGTACAGCTGGTGGGTCCATCTCAGGCACAGTCCTGCAGAAACTCTTGTAGTTTCAGCTGTCTTTTAGATTAGATGCCCATTATTGCCATTATTATCACATATACAGCAGGCACAGACACAAGTCTTCAAAATAGTGATTAACTGGCCAATTACGCACTACAGTTGCATTTGCCGCTTGTTTAGTGTGAATTTTGGACCCTGGATGTAGCTCAGTGAAGGTGAAGGCAGATCGAGGATGTGTTTGTAGGTATTTCAAACACAGATCTGAAGGATCTCAAAGCACTTATAGCAGCAGAATGGTTTACAAAACACATGCGGTTTAACCAGAAAGTTTTCTCAAACTCGCTTGACTTTATGCGTTGTGGCGGAGCATGTTTCAAGAAATGCTGAGTAGATCCCTGCCCGTCCTGTTGCCGTAGTCATGGTCTAATTTTAAAACTGTCTGTGTTCCTGTGGAAAAGCACTTAGTGGAAGTGAAGCCCGGGATGCTGCGATGTCAGGACTTTAAGAGCGTTTGTGTAACGTCGTAAAGCTTTAAACGGCCTTCCAGCGACATGATGCTGATGCATCTGATGCATTCAGGAAAATTGAGTCAACAGGAAATTATGTCCTGAGCCACATTAGAATTAAATTCAAAGGCAGCATAGCAGACAGTGTGTGTTAGGAAGCAATAGTTCACCCAAAAATTAATATTTGTTGTAAAATTTACTCACCCTCAGGCCATCCAAGATTTCTTCATCAGAACAGATTTGGAGAAATGTAGCATTCTATCACTTGCTCAGTGAATGGGTGCCGTCAGAATGAGAGTCCAAACAGCTGATAAAAACATCACAATAATCCACAGCACACCAGTCCATCAGTTAACATCCACTATTAAGGTGTTTTTAACTTTAAACTGAGTACTCTATCCACAATCTCTCTCCAGTCAAAAGTGTTCTGCTCTGAATCAGGAGAGAAATCTGCAATGATCAAGCAATGTTAGCCAAAACAGCTCTAAACAAATATGTGGGTGGATTTTGATGTGAGATGACTTTTTTTCTGGAGGAAGGATTATTATGAAGTAGTTTGAAGTTAAAAAATGTCTTGATGGATTTCTTTCTTACAAACATGCAGCTTTTTGCTTCTCAAGATGTTAACCGATGAACTGGAGTGGTATGGATTATTGTGATATTTTTATAATCTGTTTGGACTCTCATTCTGACGGCACCCATTCACTGCAGAGCATCCACTGATGAGCAAGTGATGCTACATTTCTCTAAATCTATTCCCTTGAAGAAACAAATTGATTTCGGATGGCCAGAGGGTGAATACATTTACAGCAAATTTAAAATTTTCAGTGAAGTATTCCTTTAAAGCATTAACACATGTCTCTTTTTGGGTTGTGTGTGTGTGTGTGTGTAGCATATGGCCCAGAGAAATCAAACTCATAGATCATGTTCATGTTTTCTCTCCCCTGTAGTCTAAGGGTCCAAGGGTCTCCCACACAGGGGGAACAACACACACACACAAGCACATAACATGCACACACCACACTTACACAAACACACGCTCAAACATACAAGAGAGGGAGATATGTAGGCCAGTGTGTGTGTGTGTATGTTCCTGTTAATGTGTGCTGGATGAATGTCCTTCTGCACATACACACGCAGGGATTATACGGTCAGTGTGTGTGTTCAGACAGGGATTACGAGGTCAGAGCGGCGAGTCTGATCCTCTGGCTGCTGGTTGGTCAGTTGGGCAAATAGCCACAAGAAGTAGAACAAACCAGTACACACAAACACTACAGGAAATGACATCACAGCAAAACACAGTCAGTGAATGCTAAATTCGCTTTCATTCAGAAAAATTATCATGATTCAGATAAACATTCATTTTAAGTGAATGATTAATATGATATATGCAAAACACACACACAAACATACATAATCTCTCCTCTTGACAATCGTACAACTGCATTGTGATTTTGTGTTATTGTATGTTATGTTATGAGCAACAAATAACAGGACACTATATGATAGGTAGAATTATCCTCTTTTGACTTTGAATGGACTGCAGCATAAAATTAGACCTTGTGTTGCTGCAGTTTCAGCCGCAGGTGTTGTTTTCAGATGCTTATTGCTCGTCTTGAATGCCAACAGTGACTGACACTTCAGCTGAAGAATTCACTACAGCTATAACAGAATCGCCAGCTTTGAACACAGGTGGGACAGTGTGACCCTCAAAGGCTCCCGTAGTTGCAGTAGTAAGTAGTAACCTAGAATATAACGTGTAGAGTAATATACTAGGCCATATAAAGTACTATGCAAGTCGCTGCTTTAGTGCACTAGCAGAGCTTAATGATGATGTAATGTGCTTTAATCCAACAGAGCGCCATCTGCAACTACACGAGCGCACACACGCAAACACACATGCACAAACACATGCATACTGACAATCTGCATTAAACCGCAAATTCATAATCTATCAGCATCTCACTTAAGACCTCTGATATTACAAATGTGCTCCGGTTAGATAAACTGATGACGCACTGGACATGACTGAAATGACTGGCATCCTTTCTACAATATGCACAGGCAATATCAGCCACACATGTTTTTCACATTCTTGACTTGTTGCACTGAGCTGGCAGACGTGAAGACATCTTTATCTGAAATAAAATAATAAAAATATAAAATCACTGTATTTATGATAATTAAACTGCATGCACTGATTTAACGCAATTGTAGAAATTTTTCTATTTTAGAAATGTGTTGTTACTACATACCTCATCACATTTTAAAAAAATAGTGTGCAATATCAGGGTTGTGCGTCATTCAAAATTTGGTTGAAAATTAAATCCAAATTCATTTTTTGAATTTAATATAGCACACAGGATGAATTGAAATTCAGATTTGATATTTCAAAGTTGATTTCAAAGTTTATCAAAACAAACTGAATGTTTTTAAGTTTAAATGGTTCTAAAAGACTTTAAGCTTGAAAGCAGATAGATAGATAGATAGATAGATAGATAGATAGATAGATAGATAGATAGATAGATAGATAGATAGATAGATAGATAGATAGATAGATAGATAGATAGATAGATAGATAGATAGATAGATAGATTCGGGGTAGACTAGGTTGCTGTTGGAAGAGGTGTTAGTGAGGCCAGCAGGGGGTGCACACCCTGTGGTATGTGTGGGTCCTAATGCCCCAGTATAGTGACGGGGACACTATACTGTCAAAAGAGCACCGTCGTTCGGATGAGACATTAAACCGAGGCCCTGACTCTCTGTGGTCATTAAAAATCCCATGACACTCCTCGTAAAGAGTAGGGGTGTGACCCCGGTGTCCTGGCCAAATTCCCTCCACAGGCCCTTGTCAATCATGGCCTCCCAATAATTCCCATCCACTTGATTGACTCTATGACTCTCTCTCCTCTCCACCTGTAGCTGGTGTGTGGTTGTCCTGTGGCTGCCGTCGCATCATCCAAGTGGATGCTGCACACTGGTGGTGGTTGAGGAGAGACCCCCCACATGATTGTAAAGTGCTTTGGGTGTACAACAATACGCATTAAAGCACTATATAAATACCTCATTCATTCATTCATTCACAGATAGATTGATAGATTCAAAAAAATTTATGTTTGAAGGCAGATAGAATGATAGATAAATAGAACGATAGATAGATACAACAATAGACAGAAGGATAGATCGATAAATAGATAAATATTCAAATTCACTCATGAATTGAAATGGAGACTATTATTCTAAATTTTGCACAACCCTGCATGGAAAGCAGTATGCTAGTACCCCATTCTGAATATTTTAATACACAAATTGAACATGAATTGAATTCATAACCGCCTCTGCAGTGCAGAATGGGATTCCAGTTGACACTAGCGCCCCCCCATGTGCAAACTAGAAGATTTAAAATGCAAGGGGTTTTGTAAAGCTCAG